>NC_073699.1:54008048-54340548 GCF_023634085.1 Falco cherrug | reverse complement strand
GCCATTAAGCACAGAGGATCATAAGTTTCACCAAAAGATTTTTTACAGAATTATAGAATCACAGAATCCTTTGGGTTGGAAGGGGCCTTAAAGATCATCCAGTTCCACCACCTCTGCCACGGGCCCCTGCCTTCCACTGGACCAGGTTGCTCAAAAGCCCATCCAATCTGGACTCAAATATTTCCATGGGTGGGGCATCCACAACTTTGCAGGACAACCTGTTCCAATATCTCAACATCCTGACAGTAAATACTTTCTTCCTAATATCTAATCTAAATTTATCAACTTTTAGTTTAAAACCATAGCCCCTTGTCCTGTCACTATATCACCTTGTAAAAAGTCTCTCTCCAGCTTGCCTTTAGGCACTGGAAGGCTGCAATAAGGTCTTCCTGGAGCCTTCTCTTCTCCAAGCTGAGCAACCCCAACTATTTCAGCCTGTCTTCATAGGAGAGGTGCTCCAGCCCTCTGATCATCTTCATGGCTTTTCTTTGGGCTCTCTCCAACAGGTCCATATTCTTCTTATGCTGGGGGCTCCAGAACTGAATGTAGTACTTCAGGTGGGGTCATCACAAGAGCAGACCAGAGGAGAGAGAATCACCTCCCTTGACTTGCTGGTCATGTTTATTGCAGCCCAAGATTCATTTGGCTTTCTGGTCTTCAAGCACACATTGCAAGGCTGTGCTGAGCTTCTCATCCACAAAAATCCCCAAGTCTTTCTCCTCAAGGCTGCTCTCAATCCATTGTCTGTCCAGCCTGTATTTGTGCTTGGGATTGCCCTGATTCACGTGCAGGAACTTTCTTCTGGTCTTGTTGAACTTCATGAGGTTTTCATGGGCCCACCTCTGAAGGCTGTTGAAGTCCCTCTGGCTGGCATCCCTTCCCACCAGTGTGTTGACCACACCACACAGTTCTGTTTCATTGGCAAACTTGCTGATGACTCAATCCCACTGTCCATGTCACTGACAAAGATGTTAAAGAGTGCTGGCCCCAATATCGACCCCGAGGAATATAACTCATCACTGGTCTCTACTTGGACATCAAGCCATTGACTGCAACTGTTTGAGAATGACCATCCAGCCATCCTTATCCACTGAATAGTCCATCTGTTGAATCCATCTCTCTCCAGTTTAGAGACAAGGATGTTGTGTGGGACAATGTGAAATGCTTTGCACAAATCCAGGTAGATGACATCAATTGCTCTTACTTCATTCACCAACATTGTAGCCATGTCATAGAAGGCCACTAAATCTGTTCAGGCATGATTTTCTTTCAATGAAACTATGCTGACTGTCATCAATCACCTTTTTATTTTCCGCATGCCTTAGCATATTTTCCAGGAGGATTTGCTTGATGATCCTGCCATGCATAGACATGAGACTGACTGACCTGTAGTTTCCTGGGTCTTCCTTATTTCTCTTTCTAAAAATGAGGGTTATGTTTCTGCTTTTCCAGTCAGTGGAAACTTCACCAGACTGCCACAACTTCTCAAATATGATAGGTAGTGGCTTAGCTACTTCTACTGTCATTCCCTCAAGACCCGTGGATGTATCTTATCAGGTCTCATGGATTTGTGTACCTTCAGGTTCCTTAGATGTTCTCAAACCTGATCTTCTCCTACGGAAGGTGGTTCTTCATTCTTCCAGTCCCTGCTTTTACCTTCTGTGACTTGGGCAGTGTGGCTGGAGCACTTGCTGGTGAAGACCAAGGCAAAATTTTTTTAGTATCTCAGCCTTCTCCATGTCCTGGGTAACCAGGTCTCCCATTTCCTTCTGGAGAGGATCCACTTCTTTTTAAAAAAAAAAAATCACATTTCTCTTTTCCTTTTTTTTTTTTTTTTAAATAATCTATATTTATATTTTAAACTAGCTAAAGTTAATTACATGTTGGGGGAAAAAAGTCTAATACATTGCATATCTGCTTTTATGAAGGTTAAAATCAAACCAAATTGTGCTTCCTTTACTGTTACATTAAACCAGGTAATTGAACATGATTTATAGTTTACACTTTTCTTTATAAGAAATAGTTTATGAATTAATTGAGCAATTTGACTATAATTATAATATTTTATTGCCATTTAACTGCATTAAGAAAGGAGTTACTTTCTGCTTAAAATCTACACCTAAAATCTATGCATTGTTCTAACATTTGCCAGAATTCACAGCATTTATTCAGAATATCATGCCTTTCACAACATGCCAAAAAATGTATTCAGAGGAAAACTCAAACTATGCTATAGGAATGTATTAACCCTGTTAGAGTTTGATCTATAAGAGCAGCATCCATAGTTCAATGTACTGATATGATCATGCAGCTTATTGGTTTGTCTGATGATTCGAAACAGCATAGTAAACTTTATTAAAAAACTCAACCATTCTGCTTTTGGTCAGAACATCTTGAAATTAAATCTGCTATTTAAATTTACCTGACAGAAAATCTAAATATGTAGTCAAAATTGTATCAGACTAAAAATACTTGTATATACCTACATGTGCATATTATATTGTTTTATGTATTTATTTATGTTTAATTTTCTGAAGAAAAATGTTTTCTAAGGATAAATTCCTTGCCAAATGTCAAATGCCTTGGCTTTCCATATTCAGTATAGAAAACATACACAGTATATTTTTAAAGAATAGCAGCTGTAGCAAGTGATTGCACTAAATTATATAAAAAGTAGTCAGAAATAAAGGTTTACTCAATTTAATTTCTTCATAAAGAGAAGTCATTGACATTAATGTTTCTAAAACTCAGTGCCTGTATGTGCTTCGCCCCTGGACATCTGAGAGAGGAATTTACTGAAATGAATACACAATAGGTTTAAATTCTGCTATGATCCACACCTTGATTGCAAGTGTTTTTAGGTGTCTATAGGCTGAAGACTGGAAAACAAAATCCTAGAGTCATCATGCAAAGGATGAAATACACAATCTGCAGCAGAAAGTTGAAGGTGAAAAAGAGGCAAAAGTACACTATGTTTGAAAATATTCTAAAGAACATCCAAAAAGAATACAGACTAGTTAGAATTCCACTGCAAGATTGGGCAGAATTATTCTTCTACAGTAAATTTAAGCAAGGCTGAACAGTCCTACTTAGAGTTTATATCAATAAATTATACTGTGAATTATTTTATCATGTAATGAGTTTCATGTATTTGAAATAAGTGATGAAATTTAATGTGAGTATAAGAAAGGTTAATGCCATTTAAAGAAATTGAAAAAATACAGGTAATGTGATCTAAATGAGATATTAAACTGAAAGCTAAAATATATTAAGTAGTGGATATCATATAATCCAAGTGTGGGTTTAGTAGCAACGTAAGTATTTAAGCACTGTGTAATTTTAGTAACTTTCTTTGTTTAATTACTGACAAATTAACTGCAGTATACAGGATCAACAACAAATGAATATTTCATAACTGATTACAAGTATAAAAAGAATGTACTCCTGGAAGGTTGTTGTTATAGTGTTTTTAATGAATACTTGACATTATTAATACTGTATTTATTTATTTATTTCACATTGGAGTTGTAACTGGCATTTGGCAGTGATACAAAAATAGATGATCTCTGACTTGAGAATCTTGCATAAAATGGCAATAGGGCAAAGTGGAGAACGAATAAGAACAGGTAAGTTGATAAAGCTCTTTGGAAGTCTAAGATGACTGTCTCTAGTTGAGATCCAAAAAATAACCGTTAATCCTGAGAACAGAAGATGGAAATGCTGTTTTCCACCTGCACTGGGCTTTACCTCTTATTTCTGAGAAGAGAACTGGAAGATTCTTTTGTTCTCAATATCATTTTGTTCAGTGTTATAAGTGCTTTACGTAGTGATTTAAATTATGCTATTAGTTGTCAGCTGCATAAAATCATTTTTAGACTTCAGTCCCCTGTTTTACCATGCCTCTTTTTTTGAACTCCAGCCATGTTTCTGACCATCAGACAACTAAAACCACAGCTTTAAACACCGAGATTTTCAGGGAAGTTTGGTATTCTGACAGCTGGTGTTTTAAAGGAAAATACCAAATATCAGAAAACTTATGATAAAAATCATGAGAGTTGACAATGCTGCCATCTAGCCTTTGAAACATAATCAACAGGAGTGATCTGATACAAAGCAGTGAGTCCCTGAATGTTTCCATTCTCTCCCTAATTACAAGGCATCTAAGAGGACTCCTTTCTGTGAAGTCACACCAGCTTGGTCATGGACCATGAGTCCCGTGCCATCATTCTCAAGAGCAAGACTGTTTCTATGTTGAGCGGATGACATTGTATACTCAGATGTTCTGTGACTGCATACATGAGACATTGCTGTGAAACCCCTCATTACAAAAATTAAAAACCAGCAAGCTTCTGTGCGCTATCCTTTAAAGAAGGATTATGATCTCTGCAGTACATCATATACTCTCACGGCTGGCTTCCTCTGTAAGTTGGACTGCTGTTATGAAAAGTTAAAATTAAAAGACTTACAAGATAAAGAAAAATATTTTCTGCATCTAATTATACTTGTCTCATTAGTATTTCTTTGGTTTAAGCAACAGTTTTGAGATATTTTGTATTACCTAAGAAGATCAAAGACCAATCGCCTTCTAATGTGTATAGGTAGATTGGTTGTGGGGTTTGCTTTAAATGCTGTATTTTTAGCTGTGCTTTGTGTGCACATGCAAACCTCTGCATGAACTATATCATTCTTACATGTATCAAAACATGTAGACTTACGACTTCTGTTTGAAATGCTAATTTTTTTTTTTCTGTTCTTGTTTTAAAACTAGCATTTGTCAGTGTTTTGTTCTAGCCTGTTTCACAATAATTGATTTTGTGTTCACTTGTTAATTGGTTTAGTTGTTACTTTATTGAAATTCATGGATTTGCTGAAGTCCTGAGGAGGGTGTGTTTTCACTGGTAGTTACTAATTGCACAGTGTTAAGGATTCATAAGCTTGCAACTTTTTCATAAAGCAATCAACATATTTTATTAACATCCTGCTCTGCTCCCTGAATCATAGTATTTATGATCCTGTTCTTGGTGGAAAACAGGTGCCATACTTGTATAATGACAGAAATTCTTTGAAAAGAACATATATTTCACTTTTAAAAGAGTAATTTCTTGGAGACAAATTGCTGTAATTATTATTGTTTATTTCTACAACAGAAGCATTGGGAGTATCAAAATCAGAGATACATTGTGTTATATACAGAACAAGAGAATAAAAGGCACTCAAAGCATCAAAGGGCCTACAGAGTAAGAGTTAGATGGTTCCTAACTATATTAGTCACAGGAGAATCTTAGGAAGAAAGGAAGCAGAAGTGCCACACGGAGCAGCATAACTTAGCAAAAGCAGTGCATGCCTTCTGCTTAGGAACTCCTCTTTCTGGCTGCTTCTTTCCAGTGCTGTAAGAAGAAACAAAGATGCTGGATGCCTCATCTGGTGACCACCAATCATGGGCAGAAATGGTTAGCACCGTTTGCTGTCATTTCTTTAGGAAAGTGAGTGAATAGGAGCTGTGATGTGGCCTATTACCCTACAGATTCTATTACTTCATAGGCCAGACCTTGATGAGGATCTCAGCAAAGGCTGCGCAACAGCCTCTTCTCACAGCCTGAAAAATGGGAGTGGAATGAAACCAGGCCTGATGCTGAGGCCTCAAAACTTTTAAAGTTTCCACAGCTCGTGCTGTGAAAGGAAACACAAATCAGGAAAACAGCCACTGATTCCCCAGCCTTGGTTTCTCCTCTTTTCGGTTCTTTTAGGTTTTGTCCTTACATCTTTGATCTTTTCCTCACAAAACCACTGTAACTGTCTTTTATCCTTCTGTAATCTACTTACCAAGAGAAAATTTAGGTTATATTGTCTTAATAAGGTTGCCTGTAGCATTCCCAAATCCTTGCCCTCTGCCAGTGGATTTTTATATTGTTCCCCATTGCTCTCTCTGTCTAAAAAAAATCAGATTGAGCTATATGGCTGTATATTCCCGGCTTCTCTCTCCAGCTTTCTTGGTGATAAAATCACAAATAACTACCATATACTTAGCTATTGTCCACCTAGAATTATCACAGGTATAGATACACAGAAGTATACTTTTACATTATGTATGAGACAGTACAGCCCAGGACACCTGGCTAGAGCTCTCCCTTTAGCTCAATGAGCCTTGAGCCTTTCCCTTGAACGATTAGCTGCTAATTGTATGTTGATGCTCACTCTGCCTCAGGTCTGGAGGTATTTGTCTTCCTCCAGAGACCTAAGGGGAAAAATAGGTGGAACAGTCTGCCCGGAGCTCAGACCTGTCCCTGCTCACTTAATGGATTCAGCTGTATGTGGCATGGCAGTCACAAGCTACCATATTGGCTGACAAAAACAGGATAAAATTCTGTGGCTGCCTGAATACAGATAATTCAGACTCATATTATGTAATGTATGTAAAAAGGTATGTAAAAATACATAGCATGTATTTTTTTTACATTATCAATGATTCATGTAGGTGTGTGTTATACACCTGTACAGAAAGACACCTAAGCAGGAAGACAAGCTAACAATCATATTCAAAATCAACTGTACAGAATAACCCAGAATCACTTAATACATTGATTACATAAGAAACCTAACTCTCTGGATAATTTCCCAGCGTGAGGTGCTTTTTTTTTTTTTTTTTTTTTTGGGGGTGGTGGTGGTGGTGGTGTGTGTTTTGTTTTTTGTTTGTTTGTTTGTTTTTGTTATTCCTGTGATTTTTTAATTTTCTTTTAAAGACTATTTTTACCTGTTTCAACAATCTCATGCTCTCTATATGGAATCACATGTAGATATTTTGTACCTGTCACCTCTGTAGACAGACAAATCACATTCTCCTTTCTGTGTGTTCTCCAATCCTTCCTTTGCCCTTCAGTCTCCCACCATTCTTTGACAAATCCTGTATCTCATCTCATTTAAATCCTAGCTTAAAATACCTTCTGCTAAGAAAATGTCATTGCTTGTCCACCACTGGAAGAAAAGAGCTGGTCAAACCAAATGTAAAGAGAAAAGATTATATTTTTTCCAATTTCCCATTTTTTTTTAGAAAAGTGTTGGGTTGTTGGTTGGTTTTGGTTTTTTTTTTTTGGTATTGCTTAGGAACATCATCATAGCCTCATCATCCATTCTTTATGATATCTGGATTAAATAATACACTACTGGCATGAAGACTGTTGCCTTTGCTTTATTCCATGTACTGCCAAACCCAGTAGAAAAATCAAAGTAGTTCATACCCTTCCATCCACGTTGTAAATTATAGAGTCTGTGTTCAAACAACCATATATATTTTTAGCTGTACTTCCAATCTGAGTAAGAAGCTGCATATCTATGTTAGCACTGGGATAGGAAAATGCCGCAGGTGGCTGTCCTTCCTATGAATCACCCCTGATTCATCTGAGCATGGGTAAGAGCATGTTGACAAAATGATGCTACTGCAAAGAAGGGTTTTTTTGCTTGGAACATTGATAGGAATCTGAATGCTATAGTCATTACACTCTTCAAGGCAACATTTCCAAGGCTTCACAAAGGTGTTCATGTCCATTTTTAATTCATTAAAAATTTGAATTGCCTTTGCATTTTTTAAAAAATATTTGTTTACATTCAGAAATAGATACTGTCTTCCAATTTGGGACGGCTTTGTGAATGGAAAAATCACTTCATACTCTTTATTTAACTTGCAAGCTTATTGTGAAACTTAATTAGTGAATATACATGAGGCAAATTGAGATCCTTAGGCAAAGGATGTACTCTATCATACCTACATAGACATCAATACCTTTAAAATAAAGTAATTTGTACAGCAAAACAGTTATCTGCTTCATGCTATTTCACAGGCTGCTTAAATCAACACCTTAGTTAGAAAATGAAGCAAAAAAGATTTCAGCCATACATTCATGACCTAACCTTACACAATTTTTTATGTTTCATACAAATGTACAACTAATCTCACCAAAGCAACTATTTATCCTCCCATCATTTCAATTCTGCAAGGCTGATGAGTTTTGGCAGCATTTGTTTTTGAATGGTTTATAGGCCTTCAGTATGATTAATTTTAGCTCAGGCACAGAAAAAAACGGAGAAAAAAATCTCTTCATTTTAATAACCACATAGAAGTACTAGAAAATGTCTCTTAATAGAATAGCTTTATATATATATATATATATATAAAATAATGAATGGATAAATGTATATCATCTTTCTGAAACACACTGTAAGGCAGGGAAATGCAAAAATAATTTTTTTAAAAAAGTAAATGAAAAATAGGAATATGAGGAACACAAAACCAAGACACTTTCTAAAAGGCATGAAACAAGACAGATGCACCAAAGCGTGATGTACACTCCTCAGAAAAGCAAAGGGTTTCTTACAAGTGAATCATAACATACATGTTTCTTAAATGAGAATTTGTTTCTTGTACCATCTTTCACATCTGGAGCTGTGCAAGATCCCATTGCACCCACAGACATTGTTTACCTGTAAGATGAGCACTGTGCAGACTCTGAAAGCTGGTTTCTCACACCCCATCCTCTCTCTTTTACGTGAGATTTAGCAATTGTAAAGAAAAAGGCACCATGTGACAATTGTCCATGAACAGTTCATGTGGGCTTTGCAAGTTGCCAGATTTCCATGAATTCCAGAGTGGGAGGTTGCACTTTTCAAGTAGAACACAAAATTCACTGAAATTATCTGGGAAAATGGCCATTTACTGAGATTTTGTATCAACCACTACATTAAGGAATTCTGTTGGACTGGTAAAAATGTTCCCTGCAAAGTCAACATTATGATCCTCATTTGTCTGTGATCCAAGTACAATCCTATCCAGACAGTTTCCTAGCAAACCCACTCGGTTGCCAGGTAAATATTTTAACCAGTTTCTGATGTTAGGGTGTGGAAACAGGTGGGCAAAAAAATGTTTGGTATAGGCCCACCAATTCCCCCCAGACAGCTAAAAATCAATGAAACAGGGACTCCGCACCCATTGGCAAGTGCCTATCATCCTTCAGAACTTCAGAACAAGCAGGGCGATTACTCCATTTAAATTTACTACCCAGGAAGTATCGGAGATGGCAGATGCTTTCCTCAATTGTGATTTACACTGAGAAGAAAATTAAAACCCTCACCATAACAATTAACTGACTGTTCCAGTAAATCCAGTGTCATCTCTGGCTTTTTTTCTTGTGGAGAATGTGACTATAAATGTTTCTGGCTTTCATGACATGAAGAGGTGAGGGGCTGGGGGATTTGTTTTGTTTTTCCCTTGTTCTTCTGTTTCTTTATTTTTTTTAATTATTAATGACATCCATTTGCTGTTTTGGGTTATGATTTTTGGGGTGGGGAACCACGAGGGAATGCTGCTTTAGAAACTGATTAATCTGTAGTCATTAAAACACTTCACAGACACTGCAGCAAAACTGTCAGTATCTCTTCATTAGCTCCAAGATAGGGAGCTTCATATAAGTACATCTAAACCTTAGCTGTAACAGCCTCCTCAGGGTATATTAACAGTGCAAGATTTTACAACATTTCAGGACTAATTTCCTGCTTATTCAGATACTTTTTCATCACAGAGAATTTACACAGCTACAGACATCTGTCTTAATAACACTCAGCATGTTAATATAGGTCTTGAGGACATTAGGTGATTGAAACTGTAGCTAGTCAATTCTCATCATCATTTTGAAATGATCAAAAGAGAATCCTTCATGGCTTTGGAAGATTTACTGAGTTGATTCATTTTTACTCTGTAAATTATACTCTTGGTTTTTTTCTTGAAACAATGGGCTGCATGTAAGACTTGCAAGATGTGCAATGACTATTTGAGGAAGAAGACCCATTATGTGAAATGATGTAAGATTACGATACTGAACCTTGTGAACTTTCTCTTCCACCACTCTAAATCCCAAAAAGCTACACATTAATGGCACTCATTAGCAAATGACCAGAATAGGATGTATGTAAGTAAAACCATATTTTGCCTGACCTTTTCTCTGTTCTTTCATAATCGGTCCAACCTTAGCAAGAGATAAAACCAAATGATTCCCTAGCACTACCAGTACATAATTTTCACAAACAGTCACTGTATTCTCAAGCCAGGGGATTCTCAAACTTTTCATAGTGTAGGCTGCAAGGCTATGAAGGCAATCACGCCATATGAGATGCCATCCCATTACAAGTTTCAGAGATAAGTATCTGTGCTAAGGTGAAATGTCAGCATGCTTGACTTGGTTTTGCTTTTCTCTAGAAACTTCCTTATAGCCACTGTTGGAAACAAGATACTGAGCTGCGAAGCTTAGGACTGAACCAATATATATAATCTTATGCTGATGGATAAGTATAGGAGAGAAATCCTGACACAACTGCAGAATCAGTTGTGTATAACTTCTGTAAGTAGCCACATGTGACACTTCATAAAATATATATATAAACTAATTAATTATATTTTAAGTATAGTAAACATGTCCTTCCCACCAGATAGATGTTACTCACGCAGGAAAAAATGTGGAAAAGCACTTGGATACACCTTATCTGGTATATATAATAAAGGCTTAGATTGTACCTCTTGAGCACTGATTTTGGAAGAGTTTTTCAGAGGTCTTGGGATCAACATTGAAATCACTTATTTCTTAACTCCTGTGACCAGGCAGTCAAAGAACCGCTACCATCACTGCTGTTTGCTGGTTTTTCTTCAATGAGATTAAAAGAAGCTGAAAAAAAAACCCAACCCAAAACACTCCTTTGCATCAGAGATATTCCACAGAGAAACTTGATGAACTATATCTTCTGCCCAAAGCTCAGCTGAGGAGCTGAAGAATAGCAAAATCTATAAAAAAGGGTGACATTCTTCAGCTCTTCAACTTGCTTGTTCTTTTATTTGCAGTTTTATAATGTGTCTGAGACAATTACAGTAACTGCTTCTGAGGACCTAGGCTTCACACCTTGGTTTTCACCTGGTTTTGCAAACATGGGATTCCCTTTGCTAAGGTATGGGTAAAAAGGAAAATACTGTAAAATCCTTTTCTAACAATCATAAGGAAGGTATTTACAGAAGCTCCTTTTATTAATGAGGCAGGAAGTATTGTGTATCTACTTCTTCTTGCATTTCATGTGTAATCTAATGAGTATAGTAGCTATTCCTTGCGAAAAACCTCAACAAATACTTGTAAATGTTTCACAAGCCCATTCTGAAATCTACAAATATGAAAGGAATATTTATCAATTTTTTTTCTTAGGAAGAAAAGCTGAATTGTTGTGGTTTATTTCTCTTTTTACAAAATCTTCATTCGTTACTATTCACATTTTATAAATAAGAAAACAATAGGAAAATGGTCAAAATTACAGAAAAGGGAATGTGGAAGAAAATATAAAGTTTCCTATCTCTCTGTTTCTACAGCTTGCTGCCTCTTACAATAATTAGCTGCACAAACAATTGCATTTGGATGTGGTCCTTTTTACATTTACTGAAGTCACCTTTTTTTTTGCTCCTTGGGCATTAGGAAAGGCCATTAGCAGTTGATAAGCACAGTTGTTTTGCTGATTAGACCTTCACTGTAGTTTCCATGTAAACTGATAGTGAAAGTTCCTGCCATAGGATCTTTATTTTATGGGGAATAAACTTTTTCATCCAAAGGAAAGATACCTGTTTAAATGGACTTTCTTCAGAGGAGGCAAAGAGGACTTTGCACCTAATTTTCCTATGTGTAGACACATCAGCAAGGAGCAGGAAGTCTGGGAGGTGAAAACTCAGTATAAAGCTAAACTTGTGTGCTAAGAAAACCAAAATAATTTATGTGGAAGAATGAAACAACTTACATCTCAATCAAAGAAAAGAGAAATCCAGGAAGGACTGTGACCTCGAAGCCACAATTTTTTGTTTAGTCTCCTGGCATACTGTTGTTTTGAGCTGCTGTTCAAGGTAGATAGCCAAGTCACACTCCAACTTACAACATTGTTATTGACAAGCCTGCAGGTCTTTTTTTCTTTTCCTGTCACCTAAGACTGGTAATGAATTTGATGTAATCTCATTCAGTCCTCAAATAACAAGTTCAATACACTGTGAATATTTTATCCGGGCTTACTGCATTTATGTAGATTTGGATTTTATACTAATATTCAATTTGGCTTATACTGTGTTTTATTTGTCCTCCCTGTTATGTAGATCATAACCTGTGGATCCTTTGGATGACTTTGTCATGAAAGAAATTATTTTCTAAATAAATATGGAATAGTCTCCATAAAAATCAGCTGGAAATTTCAGCTTCTTTGTTGACCCATAAGAATTGATTTTAAATTATGTCCAGAGTTATTGGAATGACTCTTAACTTCTGAAACAATATTGTTAAGATTAAATAACTTCCTTAAACACAAGTAGTGACACTAAGAGTTATTCTACTCATGAGAATAAAAACCATATGGACCTTTTTTGTGAAATGCTTTTGTCAAGACCATGGAAAGTGTGCTGCCTAGCTTGCAGAGCTTGCAGGATAAGACAAAATGTTGGCAGGCAGAAAATCTACAGTGAGACAGAGGATGAGGACAGGAGCCATAATAAGATTATCATAATGATAATAAAAGTAATCTATCATGGTATTTTTTTTAACCTGATGGTGCTACATCATTGTAAACTTAAAATAGGTAACAGCAGTCCCCATTGGCCTTTTACTTAGCCATTATCAGCTGGCTGTTTCCAAATCCTGTGGGTCTCAAGATGGGAACTGAAAGATGAGAGGTTAATGGCTTTGAGCACTAATTCAAGGAGTGCACTCTATTTGTAAAAGGGCTAAGACTCCTGTGGCAGAAACTGTCAAGTGAATAGTTTGGGCTACTATCACTGATGGAGTGGAAATGTCAAAGAGCAACTCATTAGAGTCAGAGAACAAATAGGTAGGGATACTCAGAGCTTTGAAAAGTGTGAAAGGTGAGAGCAAGTAGATGAACTAGATGTGATGGAAAAAAAAGAAGAGTCAGTGAAAGGATGTAAGGTAGAGTGATCACTGAAAAGGAAGATGACCTTGCACACAGCAAAGAGCAAACAGAGATTGTACATCCTGGTTCTGCTAATGTTAGTGTGGTTAATTTTGATTCTGAAATAGTCTTAATAGTGTTCAAAAAGGTTTTTATACATAGAGATTTTCAGAATCATAGAAATATTGTCTGGAAGGACATTTAACAGTCATTTAGGCACCCTCACACTTGAATCAGAACAACATTCAAAACCAGATTGGATCATCTGTTGCTTCGTCTAGTGGAGTCTTGGAAGGTCCCTGGTGGGCAATCTGTCTTTATGCTGCCCTAACTTGATAATGAAGAAGTTTTTCCTAATGACTGAAGATCTCAAGCCCTAACTTGTAACTGTTACCTTTGTTTTATCATCTGCCACTAGTGAAAATAGCTTGGCTCAGTCCAGATGGGCTCTGGCTTTTCTGTGTTCTCCCCTGAACGTCTAAGAAATTCTGTTGCACTTCTTTTTCTCTGCCTGTCCTTGATTCCACTTCATGTATGCTCTCTCTTTGCAATCTTGTTCTTTAAGAATTTCCTGCTTAGCCCCCTGTCAAAATGTTTTACCTTCCTGCAGAACAGGATACCTTGTTCCTGAGTGCTAATAATTACTAATATTTTTAAATCCAGCAAGCGTCCAACACAACTCTACTCCTCTTCATGGTCTCCCAGGGAATCCTGGCCAGCAATTTACTAAAGTTTGTGGTCCTAAAGTCTAGGGTCCTAACTCTGTTGCTTAACCTCTCAGTTTCAGAATCTGGGTTACAGATCCTTCTCCCATTGTCTGGCACAGGAAGTCAAAATGAACCACATGGGCTATGTGGTAATAGTTCTGCTTAAGTGGTAGTAAATGAAAAAAGAAGAGCCCAAAGTTTGATGAACAGAAGAAATCCCATGCTCCTTTTTTTTTTTTCTTTTTTTTTTTTTTTCCATGAAGGCAGCTATACCTGTTTGCAACTCTGCAAAAAAATTAATTCAAATATTTTTATTAATATCATGCATTGGTTGACACAAAAATTGGTATCTATGAAATATACAGTCCAATTTGATAAACAATGATAAAAAGTCTTACTTTCCCAAAATAGAATTAATTGCTTAAGTTTTAAAGCTTGCATTAGTGAGCTAAAACTATATAATTGTTTCCATGTGACATTTTAATTACTAGCTCTTCACCAAAGCTCACTTCTCATTGAACCATGCAATAATCAGGGATGTTTACCAGAGTACCTGTCAGTGGTGATCCCAGTGTAATTTACCTTTTGAGGACCTGTATCATGCCATCTGATGCTCTCCCATATGAAGAGATATGGTATAAAAGATGGACTGGCCAGACTATGCTTCTCTTTGTGGCAGCAAAGTGGAACATGGACCATGTATAATCAGCTTTGCTTATGTTGCAATCTGGTTAAGTAGCTAGTACCTGAGCTTACTGCAGTACTTACCAGTCTAGACCTCTTATTGCAGCTGGAGCTCTAAAATATTTCATTTTAATCAAAGATCTTTTGATGTGCCAATAAAGTTACCCTGCATCTTCTGTTCAGTAATCCAGAAAATATACACTCTCGTAAAGAAGATTAAACGCTCTTGTATATTGTTGGTCTTTTCAGGAAGTATTTTAAATCATTCAAACTAGCTGTACTTTTGCTGAAATGTGTAAAGTCTGAATACAAGCTCTGAAAGAACATAAGCACCAAGATATGAAATTGAGGCTGGATGAGGGATGCAGAGTTACTCTAATATAACAGGTAAGAAAATTCCTTTATCTGCTTGGGAGTTCTAATCATGAAATCTCTTCCAATAAACTTATACCAGGCAAGACTACAGGTCAAAATCCTGTAATTATTCATCTAAGTATAGCCAAGGTACAAAGACATCTGTCCTGAAAATGGGTCCATGAGAAGGCTGAGTTTTGACAAGTAAGACTCAAGGCAAAATTTTTGTGGCATATGATAATGCACTCTTACTCTCATCTAAACAATTATATTAACATGAAGGCCTGGTAGAAAAGGGAACAGCCAAAGCTGTGAAGTAGAAGTGCAAAAGATTTTGTTGTCACCTATGTATTTTCTTTCTCATATGGATTATCAGATATTGTGAACAAAGAGTTTATCCATTCTCCTTAGTCAGCACTCTGGCATAATTCTTTTACGAGAATACAAGGACAAAAGACGTTTTGTTTATATGACTTTCTGTCTGACATAATCTGATCATAGTATTCTGGGCTTTGGTAAATCAAATAGGTCCATTGCTGGAAAGCAGCTCACCATGATATGTCTATTCAAATAAATGAAATAGCATATGTCTAGCAAAAGAGAAAATAGATTAAGTGAAAGTTCATGTTATACCATCTCTGAAGCCAGTATTAGTTGATTGGATATATTTATTTTTTTTTTAATAAAGAGCATGCACAGACAAGAATCTTACATATCTGCAAATAACACTTTTTCTTTTACATCCTCAATACAAACCTCTGTAGAGCTGTAATTGGGTGGATTTTTTTTCCCAAAGCTGATGCACAGAACCTCTTCATGTCCATTGCTTAATTTGCTCCTTTTCATTGCTAAGCATAAGCAATTCTCAGAGTACTTCATTACCGTGCATGGAGCTGAGTGGAAGGCCACCAAGCTGGACAGGGAGTGGAACATGTGTTATAGGAGGAAAAACTGGGGAAGCGGGGCTTGTTCAGCCTGAAGACAAGATGGCTTTCAGTGCCCCTAACAGTAGCCTTCCCAGTACCTGTGGGGAGAAGATGGAGTTAGTCTCTTCACAGTGGTACTTGGTTGGAGGACAAGAGGAAAAACTCATAAACTGTAAATTGTAGCAAGCGAGTTTCAGTTTGGATGTAAGGAAAAACCTTTTCTCCAACACCTGGTAAAGTAGTGGTACAGGCAGCCCAGGGAGGCTGTGAAGTCTCCACCCTTGGAGGTTTCAAGATGAGACTGGACAAAGCCCTGAGTGACCTGGTTTGGTCCCATGAATACCCTCACCTGATCCCATAGCTGAGCCTGTTTTGAACTTGGAGATACCTTAGAGACCCTGAGGTCCCTTCTAACTTGAATTATCTTATAAACCTATGGCAAGCTACATGAATTATAAATCAACATTAAAAGTTATGCTAAAACCTAACTGTAGGACACTGAACAGTAAAATCATCCAGCATACATAGAGCAGATAACATTTATATTTCACAGAAGATGGTGTGACCAATTGAACAAAATATTATCCATGTTCTTTCCATTGTATACACTTAGATCCTTGTGTCTACTGTTCATGTGTTTACTATATCAGTAAAAGAAATGTGGAGGCGGTTTATCTTTTGTCTGCCTCTACAATTTGGCCTGAACTCTGCCACTGATACCATGTGAAGGACTTTGCAATGCTCAGTTGCCATATGAATCACAGAATGGTCAGGGTTGGAAGGGAGCTCTGGAGATCATCTAGTCCAACCCCCTTTGTTAAAGCAGGTTCTCCTACAGCAGGTTGCACAGAGCCATGTCCAGGTAGGTTTTGATTATCTCCAGAGAAGGAGACTCCACAGCCTCTCTGAGCAGCCTGTGCCAGTGCTCTGTCACCCTCAAATTAAAGATGTTTTTTCCTCTTACTCAAATGGAACTGCCTGTGCTGTTGTTTGTGCCCATTGCTCCTTGTCCTGTTGCTGGGCACCACTGCAAAGAACCTGGCCCCATCCGCTTGACACTTGTCGTTAAGATACTTATATGCATTCCTAAGATCCCCTCTCAGTCTTCTCCAGGCTAAACAGGCCCAGATCTCTCAGCCTTTTCTTGTAAGGGAGATGCTCCAGTCCCCTAATCATTTTTGTAGCCCTCCTCTGGACCCTCTCCAGTAGTTCCCTGTCTCTCTTGAACTGGGGAGCCCAGAACTGGACACAGCACTCCAGAAAGCCTCCCTTGACCTGCTGGCCACGCTCCTCCTGATGCACCCCAGGATCCCATTCTTGGCCACCAGGACACACTGATGGCTCATGGCCAGCTTGCTGTCCCCCAAAACTCTCAGGTCCCTCTCCATATTGCTGCCTTCCAGCAGGTCAGCCCCATCCTGTGCTGGTGCATGGGGTTGTTCCTCCCCAGGTGCAGGACCTTCCACTTGCCTCTGCTGAACTTCATGAGGATCCCCCCCCTCCCCAGCCTCTCCAGGCCTCACTGAATGGCAGCGCAGCCTCCTGGGGTATCAGACTCAGACACTCCTCCCAGTTGTGTACTATCAGCAAAGTTGCCAAGGGTACACTCTGTGCCATTATTCATGTCATTGATGAATGTATTGAACAAGACTGGACCCAGTACTGACCCCTGGGGAACACCACTAGCTACAGGCCTCCAGCTGAACTCTGTGCTGTTCATCACAACTGTCTGAGCTCTGCCATTCAGCCAGCTCTCAATCCACCTCACTGGTGGTAGACAACATCCACTGCCCTTCCTGTACCCAGCCAGTCATTCCATGATAGAAGTCTATCAGATTGGTCAAGCATGATTTCCCCTTGGTGAATCCATGTTGACCGCTCCTGGTGGTCTTCTTTTCCTCCACATGCTTAGAGATGACATCTAGGATGAGCTGTTCCATCACTTTCCAGGGATGGAGGCAGGTCTGACTGTCCTGTAGTTCTCTGGGTTCACCTTCTTGCCCTTTTTGCTCTCCTGTGCTTACCAACACCAAAAAGAACTACATTCTAATGCAAACCTGGCTCAGCCAGTTCTCCAAACTACTCAAGGGTGAATAGCTACAGTTAAGGAGGATTGTGTGCTTTTTCTTCATTTCTTCCCCCCCCCCCTTTTTTTTTTCTTTCTGTTAATTTATTCTGTGTATTTAAGAAAAATCTCACAATTAATTCAATTTGAACTCATACATAAAATAGCTCCAGAGAAAACTACACAATTTAACTTGAAACGACCCACTAAAACCAAGTATTTCTGTACCCAGAAAACTTTATGTGTACTTGTATACCTAATATGTAATGCCTGTATGCATGGATTCCTATTAAACAGATATTTGTTGATTATATTCTCATATTTCCACATTAAATCACTTGATGCATAGTTTTCCACTGTATATCCTCAATTCCCTGGAATAGAAACTAGAACTTCTATTATTTTATTACTGTTTAATATTTGGTTATGCCAGTGAGGAAATCTCTCATGTATAATTCTGATATCAAGCTTCACCAAAACTAAATCCTTCTTCAGAATCATTACAGATTTAAATGCAGTTCACATTTTGCCATATAGATATTGAGATTTTCAAAAGGGAACAATGAATTAATGAGACCAAAATTAATGTATCTCTGTCTCACTTCCCACAGCTTCTCCTCTGCACCCCTTAACAGTTTGTTTATTCCACAGGTAATCTCTTCCAGCAAACTGCAATAGTTGTTATATTTAAAACAGGAAGTCTCCCAAATACTTGTTTTCCTCTTTTCTGAAATATGAAAATTCCCATCTCAATGACGTAACTACAACTGGCCAAGCAGAAGTGATTTAGTCCTAGTCTCAACATTTTAGGGCTAAAATCTACTGTAAACTGGATACTGAATCTTTGCTGTGCTGGGGAAGATTCACCCTTTTCAGAAGAGGAGATTCATTGAATTTGTTATCCCTTTTGGGGCTCATGGGGCTGCACTTTAGGACTATGACATAATCATGAACAGAAAATACATTTTTCTTCTTTCAGTTTTGTGCAGGGGTCTCAAGATAACGGTCTCAAGATAACTGAAGTTCTTGGCTTTATGAACTGATACAAATAAAAAGAGACTTTCAATTAAAAAATGGAAAACACTCTCTAGAATTTCTAAATTCATTTTTTTGTAACATAGGTAGTATATTCAGACACATAAGGATGCCTTGCAATTACAAAGCTCTTGTCACTTCTTTAATGACCTGCATAAGTAATTTGAAGCTTTCTTACTCAAGAACTAAGTGGTATTCCCAGATCACCATTTTACAAATTCCCACTGAAATTAGTCAAAGACCTCTTTGATGTTTAGATTGTGTACACTGCAGTGTGATAAACAAATCAGATCATTCACTATTTTTGCTCTACACATGTGTAACTGCCTACAAATAACTGTGGGATTTCTTTAGAGTCATTTTGATTGACAACAAGATGGAATAGACAACCATGTCCAGACACACAGTTTCTGAGCTGAAGCAAAAAGGTAACATCCCTTTTTTCTTTTTTTTTTTTTTTTTTTTTTTTCTTCTTTAATAGAAGCATCATTTTGCCATAGGCAGCATCATAAGGGAGATTTAAGGGTGAGTGAATATCACGGTTTCAAAACAAATACTGTAAAGGCTGTGATTGCAGTCCTTGAATTTGTCCCTTTTGTATTCCTTTTCCATTCTACAACAGACTTTTAACAGCCAAGATTTAAATTAATGAAAATGGAAGGTAATATCTTGGAAATACTTTAACTACAGTGTAGCTAGTAGGCACAGCCATGGCACAAAGTGCATTTATTCTAATGTTATGAAAAGTCCTCCTGTTCTTCCCCTGTTCCACCATAAAAAAAAGTCAGTAAGCTTTGGAAAATGCTGTGCAGACTATTAAAATCCCTATGTATTCACAACATTATTATATATTAAAGCTATTTCATCTTAAAACCTAAGAAAAGCTGGCATTGCAGGTTAGTCAGGGTGTTGAAAGCAACATTTTATGCGAGATGACATCAAAGGGAAAACTAATAGAAGCTTAGATGGTTGCACTGTATAATCATTAAATATAGACCTAATTTGGCTGGTTATTAACCCTGAAATATTATGTTGCGAGCAGCCCAGGAAAAATAAGAAAGAACAACAGGCAGAGGCACAGAGAATAAAAATTTAGGTGAATAACAATTAAGACATAGTTGACCAGTTTGGATTGCCTCTTAAAAACTTTGCCTCTGCTGTCTTACCCAACACATGCTGAAAAAGCAAACTGCTGAAGTCTGCTGCAAAGCCATTATCATCTGTTCATTTTATTTCCATTGCCAATTATCCTTAATTATTGGAAACTTTTTTCAATGTATAATGACTGCTGAAATGTTAGCATGCTCATTAAATTGAAGCTCTAGCTCAAGAAATAGATTTTGATAAGCTGTGTTATGTTATAGACCTGCATTTTCAATTACCCCATCCTCCATTAACTTCAAGTCCATCTTTGCACATAATTTTCCAAGATATATTTATGTATTTATTTATTTTTACAGGAGAAAGGAACAGAAGGCCAGGTTTCCTTGTTGAAATCTGACATAATTAGTATAAAAAAGACAGACGTGATCTGAATAGCTAGTAGCTGAGGAATAAATATGGACAAACATTGTTTCTGGAGGGATGGGTGATGTCACTTGGGCAAAGGCAACAGGAGGCTGCAGTTCACTTAGAGCCCATTGAAAGGCAGAAAGAAATTTCCTCAGAATCTGCCCATTTAGAAGACTCATTGGAGCCTGCTGTACATCCAGTCATAAGTATTGGGTGCTATCCCAGGGACCATCTTCAAACCTGGTTGCGTGAGCTCTAGAAAGAGTGAGGACACAGCTGTCTGTGTCACATCCAGAGAGTACAATCTTGCCTGACACTCATGTGGATTTCATACCTGTGCTATTGCACACCCCCAAAAAAGCTAGGGGAAATGTGGCTGAGAGTGGGTCCAGCCTGAAAAAACAAGCAAGGAATTTGATAGGAACTCCATTAAAAATATCATGTGTAAAAGAAACAGTAATGGGGGTACATCTCTGAGCTTTTTGATGTGGGTCACCCTACTGACACCACCACCAGGCCTGAGAAGAGCGGATGTGCTGCTGTCCCCTCATTTTGTTACCTTTTCCCAAAGGCAACCTCATCCTGCCTTCCACATCAGAAATGTCTCTTAGTGCACTCTGTTTGGCCTGACCTTCCTTTCTTGACTTCCGTGTTTTCTGACAACACCCATGATTTGCATCTTTTCTGATGACAGAATATTTTATGAAAAAGTCTAATTAAAGTAAAAGTAAATAACTGACAAGATGTGCATGTAACAGTGCATATCACTGTGTTTGAGCACGTAGCTTTTTCCTTTCTCCTTCCCCATCAATCTCCTGTTTGTCATTTTTTTCTCTTTCATAACGATGAGATCTTAGGAAGAAAAAAGAAGGGCTTTTTCTGTGTAACTTGTTTTAAACAACCTCTCTGCCCTTAGTGTAAAAACACACACGTATAACATCACAAAAGCAAACACAGATGTTGAGGTGACAATTCTAATTCCTTTTAGATGTCATAGCTGTGTTGCTAGCTCTGTATTTCCTTGTTAGGCATTAAAAGACTTATGACAGACACAAGTTTAAAGTGCAGTCTGATTGTTAAGGCTGATTTTTTAAGATAGTCTTCCTGTTTCAGACATTTATGTCACACCACCTAGTAGCATTATCAAATACAAATTTCAAAACGAGACAGGGAAACTAACCACCTATATAATTTATTGCTCTAAATTTTTGATCTGGATTGAATGCTGTGTTGGTAAAATTGGGTCAATACTATTTTTTCATTGTACCTTTATGAAGTTTATAGACGTAAATGCTTTATTTTACACATTCAGACAACCCCCCTCAAAGCGTTTTTTTTAAATTTTGTTTTTGTGTGAGATATCCGCAAGAAAGCTGTCATCCTATTGTTATTTGCACAGAGCACTGCTGGTGGATGAGACTCTTACTGCTTTACTTCTGTGGTAAACACCATTATGAAATCAGCAGGATGAGATATAGGGAAAAGACCATTTTACTAATTCAAAAAGCCTTAAAGAGGACTGTGAGGATCTCCTTTAAAACCCTTTAGACATCTGTCAGAATTACTGCTCCTTTAAGTAGAGAAAACTTAAAGGTACCTTATTGACTCCCTGCCCAATCTCACACCCACATTTCCCGTGAATCGAGTATGTTCCTACTGCTTCTGAGGACTCTATGGCTTTGCTGAGGACAATATTATACTCCAGATAAAATGAAATTTATCTTTCACTATTAAATATTACATGTTTTGATAAGAAATCCATGTTTGTGAACCTCCTCACAACCTTGCTGCAAACAACACTGACAGCAGAGTTGGCGTGACTCTGATAAAAGTGATTTTCATGGTATTTTCCAAGTGACCTGCAGCATGAAGTACTAGTTGACTTGTAGGGTATCTGGCTGCACAGTACTCACAAGAATAGCAGCTCAGTTTTGCACAACCATAGGATCTGGAAAAGATTTGGGGCTTCATCCAGAAAAAACTAAGCAGCCTGGTCATTTAGCTGTGCACAACACTAATCATCACTAGCAGTAAAATCACTGGAATCAAAATGTGGCTGGCAATTTTATCAATAATATGCAAGGCAGAGTGCAATTGTTTGCTCTTTAACAGTTTAACACAGCCAATATAACTGACAGTAATAACAACTTTTTTTTGTCAGTAAACTAAGCAGACATGATTAGGATTTTTATAGAGATTCATAGGGTTTTATCCATGCTTTGGTCACTAAAGTCAATAGAAACTGGGCAGCTGAAACCCCAGGTAACTCTTTGGCAATTTATACCACAGAGAGAATATAAGTGAAGTAATAAAATGTCATTTTTTCCTTTGAAATTTAGTACTTCATAAAGTTGCTAGACTGGCAGCCTTGGAAAAGAGAAGTTCTTTGCTGTATTTATCCATGTGACAGGTACAGTATATATAGCAGCAATATGGATTTCTTTCTCCTGCTGTACCAATGTGTTACGTATTTTTTCAATGGCACTCATTATTGCCACCATGATCTGGGGAACTATTTGTGAAATGTATGAGTTCAGTCTTCCTTCCTACTCATTAGCAGTACTCATTCCTATACCTGGTTCCCCTAGCAGGTTTCTTCCTGCTTTTATACATAGTCATGTGAGTGTGTTTTACAACCCTTATGCAAACTA
The DNA here is from genome assembly GCF_023634085.1 of Falco cherrug. NCBI lineage: Eukaryota > Metazoa > Chordata > Aves > Falconiformes > Falconidae > Falco > Falco cherrug. The sequence goes on along the minus strand of NC_073699.1, from coordinate 54,317,651 downwards.
TTGATCTTTTACCACATGAATAGACTCACTGAAGTCAGCTGCGAGCATCAGCAGTATATTGTCATGGTCTGAAAGTGTTTCCTTCTTATGAGGTGCTAGACATTCCTTGCTCTGAATAACTGAGGATGCTAAAGAAATTTTTATTATAGCTGTTGTTGATCAAGCAAGAATCAGTCTTTAATAGACCACTTATCCTCAGGGTACTCATCTGCCTGAGCTGGAAGACAGGGATGAACAGGACCAGAATGTACTCCCCACAATCCAGGAGTAAATGGCCAGTGACCTGTTGCTCCACTTAGACACACACAAGTCTATGGGGCTGGACGGGATCCATCCAAGGGTACTGAGGGAACTGAGGGAGAAGCTTGCTAAGCCTCTCCATCATTTATCAACAGCCTTGGCATATTGGAGAGGCCCCAGGAAAATGGAGGTTAGCCAGTGTGACACCCATCTACAAGAAAGAGGATATGGAAAACTACAGGCCTGTCAGCCTGACCTCAGTGTCAGGTAAGGCTATGGAGCAGGTCATCCTGAGTGCCATCACATGGCAAGTACGGGACAACCGGGGCATCAGGCCCAGCCAGCCTGGTCTGTAAAAGGCAAGTCCTGCTTGATGAACCTGATCTCCTTCTATGACAAGATAACCCACCCAGTGGATGAGGGAAAGGCTGTGGATGCTGTCTACCTGGACCTTAGTAAAGCCTTTGACACTTTGCCCCACAGCATCCTCCTGGAGAAACTGGCTGCTCATGGCTTGGGTGGGTGTACTTTACCCCAGGTTAAAAGCTGGCTGGCCAAGCCCAAAGCATTGTGGTGAATGGAGTCACATCCTGCTGGCAGATGGTCACAAGTGGTGTTCCGTAGGGCTCAGTACTGGGGTCAGTCCTGTTTAATATCTTTATCTATGATCTGGACGAGGGGATCAAGTGCACCCTTAAAAAGTTTGCACATGACACCAGGCTGGGGGTGGGGGGGTGAGGAGTGTTTATCTGCTTGGAGGAAGAAAGGGTCTACAGAGGAATCTGGACAGGCTGGATCAATGGGCCAAGGCCAGCTGTGAAAAGTTCAAGAAGGATCAGTGCTGAGTCCTGCACTTGGGTCACAATAACCCCATGCAGTGCTACAGGCTTGGGAAAGAGTGGCTGGAAAGCTATCCAGCAGAAAAAGACCTGGGGATGTTGGTTGACAGCTCGCTGAACATGAGCCAGCAGTGTGCCCAGGTGGCCAAGAAGGCCAACAGCATCCTGGCTTGTATCCAAAACAGTGTGGCCAGCAGGAAAAGGGAAGTAACTTTCTTCCTGTACTTGACATTGGTGAGGTTACACCTCTAATACTGTGTTCGATTTTAAGGCCCTCACATCAGGAGGGATGTAGAGGCACTGGAGCATGTCCAGAGAAGGGCAATGATGCTATTGAAGGGTCTGGAGTACAAGTCTTATGAGGAGCAGCTGAGGGAACTGACTTTGTTTAGCCTGGACAAGAAGAGACATTGCTCTCTGCAACTGCCTGAATGGAGGCTGTAGGCAGATGGGAGTAGGTCTCTTCTCCCAGATAACTAGTGACAGGGCAAGAGGAAATGGCCACAGGTAGTGCCAGGGGATTTTTAGATTGGATATCAGGAAAAATTTCTTCACTGAAAGGACGGTTAAGCATTGGAACAGGCTGCCCGGGGAAATGGTGGAATCACCATCCCTGGAGGCATTTAAGAAATGTATACATTGGCAACACATCGATCATGATGGTGGACTTGGAAGTTAACAAATGGACTTGACGATCTCAAAGTCTTTTTCCAACCTAAATGACTCTAGCTCCAAACTATGGCTTTTCCTATCCTTCATACAGTTGATCTTTTCCTTTCCCCATTAATTACCCAGCTAAGCAGAAGAAAGAAATTAAAATTAGTTAACCTGGCTTTAGGAAAAAAGGGAAAAATATGTTTTGGACATTAAGTTTCCCTCTTTTACATGCTGTCTCCACCAAAACTCTTTCCTATGTCTTCTTGCCTGTCTGCAAGGATCTTGAACTTACATTCATGGAGACAATCCTCAAAATATAAAGGTAATTTTTAGCTTTTTAGTGAGCTCTGAACTGGGGAGAAAGTACACCTGATTAGAAAAGATTGTGTCCCAGGTCTTCTCAGCTGCAGTTATCTTCAGATTCATCAGCCTCTTGTGACATTACAAGAAAGTAGCTTAATATGTCAATTACCTAGTCAAGTGCAAAAGACCTCCGCGGAGAACAGCCTTCCCTACATTCTAATTAGGATAGATCATGATCTCTAGATGCATAGGGTGAAAGTCTGGAGATATGTTGCTACTCCTACAACAGTGCTTAGCTTAATGAAATAGGTAGAGTAGTAATTTTCATAGTAAGGAGTTTAGACAAATCATAACAGTGAAAATATGGGGGAAAAGGAAAATGAGGTGTAGCCACTTAAAAGACATTATTTAAAGCTTTAACTTAAGAAAAAAGGGTATATTTTACATTCCCAAATGATTAAATTTCATTGTTTCTTTCTTGTGCCTTGCCCACCTCTTTGATGCATAATTGAGTTTGAACGCCTTGAAAAAAACTCAAGACCTGTAGTTGAGCCAACCATTCAGATCATCATAGTTTGCACCTTTGTAATAAGGTGATTAAGGAGCAACCACGGGAGGATTAAGTACATTGCTCTGCTCTGACTGTTTTTTAAAATATATATATATATGTGATAGGTAAAAGCTAGTAATTTTTATGCTGTTCCTGAGAAATAACTGTACAGCTTTTATTCAAACCAGACAATCTTAGCCACTAACAGCCCAAAGAATTCTGCGACTAGAGGGTAAGAACATGTGGTTATTACAGTGTGTCTGAAACAACTGAACTTTAAAAGAATTTTTCATAGTATAGCAAGAAAACACCTGACAAATTATTTTCTGTAAGAAAGTACAATATTTGTATAAGCACAAGTTTTAAACAAATAAATTTGAATTTTTTGGCTCTAAGGCACTGGTTTTTCCAAAAGTGAAGCTATTAATCATAATGGTTTGACCTTATTGAATGTGTTGCCCACTTTAAAGTATCCTTTGTAGTTTTTTCCTGAATATAGATATATTCATTTGTACAATCATTCACGGCAAGTTATTACTTGCTGTGAATATAGTTCAAGTATATAACTTGCTGTCCTTTGCTTCTGAACATTCATTGAAAAAACTGTGTTTTAGTAATGAGTATTATGGTCCTTGTAATAAGAAAGGTTATACATGCTTTCAGGCTTTCATAATGTTTTCTATTCTTATCTACCTTTTCCATCACTCACAATTTAGTTGTTGAAGGTTTGGGGCTTTTATTTTCTGTATTGAATCTCTGCCTCAGAGTGAGTTCTTTTCACTTTGGAAGGAAGAGCAGTTCTGTTGTTTCTAGCCAGAGGTGAAAAAAAGATCATTTAAAGGGAATAAATAATCTCCTATTTTTAAGCAGTTCTATAATTAAGTTTTCTGGAATTTGAAAGGTAAGGTTGTCCATGGTAAGAGTTTTCACTAGTAGCCATTAGCTCAAGTGAAAATTGTTTTGATTAAATTGTAAACCTGTTTAAATAGTCTCCCAAGTCCAGTTGAATAAGTTCATAGTTTATATTCAAGGAACTATTCATTGTGCTTGTATGTCACACTTACACAATAATGAGCACTCTAATGAAATTTGTAGCTGCAAATATTTAGGCATAGCTTTGACTGGGTGGAAAGGCTACTGTGGCTGTACAAGGCATGAAGGTAGGAAGGACTCATATGAGTCCTCATATCTCTTACCTGAGGAAAGGCTGGGAGAGCTGGGTTTGTTCACTCTGGAGAACAGAAGGCTCAGAGGGGATTTTATCAATATGTATGAATACTTGAAGAGAAGGTGTGAAAAGGACAGAGCCAGGTTCTTTTCAGTGTTATCTAGTGACAGAAACAGAGGAAATGAGCACAAACTGAAACACAAGAGGTTCCATCTGAACATCAACAAACTCTTTTTTACTGTGAGGGTGTCCAAGAACTGGCACAGGTTGTATAAAGAGATTGTGGAAGCTCCACCCTTGAAGATATTCAAAAGCCATCTGGACATGGTCCTGGGCAACCAGCTCCAGGTGGCGCTGCTTGAGCAGGAGGATTGGATAACATGAACTCCAGAGGTCCTGCCAACCTCAGTCACTCTCTGACTCTGTGAGCCTATGGCATCAAAATGAGCTCTGTACAAGGGTTTGCAATTCAAAGGACTGATGATTGCTGGTGGAAGCAGAAGGATCCAGAATAAAGAACTAGGGATCCAGTATAAAGAACGCTGGCTTGTGGAACCTTCATTTGCCATTTTGGTGATGATTAATTAATTTTATTTTTTTTTAAGTTGTGGACTCTGTTGCACATGGTGATAGCAGCCACCAAGGAATCTTGTTCTGCTTTATGTGGTTTTGATGTTGACCTTGAATTAACTCTCTACTTGATGCAAGAGTTTCCCAAAGTTGAGTCATTGCCTACAATTAAATACAGTTGCCAGTTATCTGTGTCAGTGTAGATGACATAGCGATAAAATAATGATTACTTTGGCATTTAGAATGCTTTACCTACTTCCTGTTTCTCATTAAGTTTGCCAGTTCCATATGTCATAGGAATATCTTCCTTAAGCTGAGAATATGGCTCAAGAACTATCCAACAGTCCTGAACGTTATATTTGGCTCTTCTGAAAAATAAATATGTAAAAGGCATTATACAAATGTACAGCTAAACCACATTTTCAACACTTGTTTCCAAAGTATCTACATTTTATCACTGAGATGGAGCAAAATGCAGGAAATACCTTAAAACACCCAGCTACTAAAAGCATAACAGACAGAACTCTAGAAACACACGGAAGACTATCTCCAATCTTAAACATCAATTCTTTCAAATCCTGCTGAAGATAGCCCTTCCCTCACAGAAATAAAAAAAAATAATAATAAAAAAAAAATCCAAAATTGCCAGTGTTGTGTTCTGATGCTATTTCTTGAAACTACCTTCTCTGAATTTTAACACTTGTGTGCTCTAGGTGCATAGAGACGATGTAGGTGGCAGGGACATTTTATGATATAATTATTTCTGTAGAGAAGATGGATGGAAAAGGCATGGAGCAATGTTTTTGTAAAGTGAAATTATAGAAAATGAGTTTATTAATGGCCTTAGTTGGGATGGAATTAACAGGGAGACAAAAACTCCTCAAGGATTCTCTCTGTTACCATGCTGCTGTCAAGGATTATATATGGTACGCGTTAGTCTCTTGAAGAATCTTTGTTAATGCAGACATTATTATTAGCTCCCAAGCTCACCCACAGTGTCATCCTATGAACATCCTGAATGACTGTTTAGGGATGCTGGACACTGCAAGAATACTGAGCTGCCGTCTTAAAGATCATCTTCTCCATTAAGAGGAAACCAACCTCTATACTCACACCTTTGCTTGGAGTTTATTAAAGTCAGTTCAAATTAAAGTAATCTCTGTCAGTGCTAGTTCTTTGTCATGAAAGTAGGAAATAATGCTGATACTTCGATAATCCTCAGCTCCTTGGAAACACTTGTTAAGAACATTTAAATATTTCCTATGCCTGACAAAATAATTGGCAAATCAGTAGACCAGAGAGAAAATTTTCTGCTCCTGAGGCAACACACAGATCCTACACATGCTGAACTTCATATTTCACAAAAATGTGGATATTAATAATGTTGTGTACTGTACACAAGCATGCAAATATTATTTATGAATGTATATGGTACATCACTGACCAAGATTATTCATAAAAGGAAACCAAACATAGCGTAACAAGAATGGATTTCAGATGGCTGATCTTGCTCTTGTCCCTGTGAATGATGACAGATAGGTGCAAAGTGTTTCAAGTTAAAGAAACAGAAAAATATATAACAATAGCATTCTGTGCTGGTTTTTGGACAGCTCGGGGTTTGTTTCATTAAAATAATATCTGCTAGCTTGCCTTCATTCCATAGTTTAAGTCAAGGTACTGGCATTCTCTTCAAGAGCACTAAAAGAGCTGGAATTTTCTAGCCATTTTAAAGATCACTTGTTAAATTCCCATTTCATATAAACAAGAGGGGGGGCAGTTCTTTTGGTGGTTGGAGGATGTTTTTTATTTTTTTTCCTTTTTTCTTTGTTGTCCCTCTGAATCCACCCATGGAAATAACTGGCATCAGCACACAATGACTATCTTTAAACACTGAAATTCACTTCCTCCCTCAATCTTTTGGAGCTTCTATTGACTGACATACAAGTTATTCTGCAAAGCCTATCTACCCTCTGAGGCTTTTCCTGAAGGGAATACTATAAGAGATACTGTATGGAAAAATTGAATATGGAATAATTGCCATGCAGGTGGGCTTACTGAATAGGGCAGAATTAAATGTTTTCAGTAAATATTATATTTTAAAATATTTTTTTAATTTAAAAAAATGAAAATAAAGATGAGCTATGTATGTGTTGATGCTTATACACAATTTGTGGTTTTATATATGGTTTAAACTGAGAACAGAAGTATAAACTACAAAATGATAACAAGTTGCTTCATGGTCTACTGGTAATTAAAAAAGAGAAGGATGCCAGGATTGTGTCTTAATTATGACCATGGATGAAATTCTCCCGTGTCCAAAGACTTTATATATACATACAAAATGTTCTTTTTATAATACACGTGTAAGTGTAGATTTCTTGCCTCAATGGCAGGTTTTCTAACACATTTTATGATAGAAAAGCATTGTAAACTGCAGGCCAAATATGATCACAGGTTTCTTTCGGAGGCAAGAAAGTTTATTTTCCAATTATATTTAAAATCTGAAATTTATGGCTGAGAATATAAGGGTTGTCTGGCTGTCTGCTGAGAAGGCACATACAGTTGCAATTAGCACAGTATAACTCAAAACATAAGTACATTAATAGAACAGCAACGAAACAAGTTATGGGTGTTTGGTTTGGGGTTTTTTGGGGTTTTTTTTGTTTGTTTGTTTTTTAGCAGATGGTGGAGTCACTTGTCAGGAATCCAGAAGATTGCAAACCTTTCCTTCTTGTGTCTAGGGAGGGCACCTGGCTGCAAATGTGAAGAACAGAGACTGTGTGAAGAACTCAAATTGGTCTACTTTATCCACATCAGCCAATTACTCCCTTAAGCATAATCATACTCTGCTGTGGAAAAGGATAATGTCCTAATATCTGTACCTGAGATCTCTGCCATAGAATTGGGCTATTTCATGCCATCTGAGAACATATTAAAATGCTGTCCAAATAGTCAAGACCCAAGCTATATCTGCCCAGAAATAAATTGCAAAGGCAAGTTTTTCAATTAATCACAGACAGATATTTTTTCCCCCTCATATATTAAGTCAAGATGGATTAATCACTTCAGAAAGCTTTGAGGCTATATGATATGACAACTTAGCAATCCAAATCAGTACATCTCAATTAAATCACAAAACTGCATTTAGATATCACATTTCATATTTCCCTCTGTATGTACCCGCAAGCCAAGCTAAGATTTTATAGGTAAAGAATGAAGCTACATGCTGCACGTATAGTGCTCATCCCAATTTCTCAGGGTTCTCTGAACAAAGGATCTTGAGGCACATGGCAATGTATCATTTGTGTCAGCGTTCCATAGGAGGTGTTGAATATAGATGTCTAGCCTGAGCTTAGAATAGGTACGATGCTTTATTACCTTTAAATGAATACTTGTTTAGGATAGAAGTGGTGAATTTCAGAAGGATTCCACACTTTTTATAGAATGCTTAACAAGAGACTATTTCATCAAGAAAAATAATTATACTGGTTATTCTGTTGGAAATTGGGTCAGTTTTGATTCAGTCTTTGCTAAATATCACATTATAATAATAGGAATAAATATCAGAGAATATTCCAGACCACTTCAGTTCTGCCTCTTCTTTCAGTTATGACAGCTCTTCCAATCTTTACTTGCAGTGTCATAAAATGCCACTGAATAACTCTGTAGTTATTCTTAAGTTCATGTAAATATACATTATATATTGTTCTTGAAACAATTTTTTTAACTAATGCATATGAAATACATTTACATACATTTTACAGTCTGTACCCCTATCTAGTATTTGTACTAAATAAATGTAATTCATTCAATATTGTTGATCAGAACATGCTGGGTTTGGGTTTTTTTTTCCTTCTCTACAAAGAGAATTAGGCTTAGAGACATGTCAAATATGTAGAAATTCTCTAAGTCTCGCAGAATCACCTAATACAGCCTATCTTCTTTGTGTGATGCATGGTCCAGAATCACCCTAGCAGAGCAGCAGGAATATATTGTGCCACAGTGACTCTAAACTGAAAGAATCATTACAGGATGCTCTGCTTTCAAGTACTTCCAGCAGAACAGAAATTTCCCTCTCAAAATAATGAGTGAACTACGCATGTTAGTATTTGCACCAAAGTGTCTCAGGGCTTGTCTTTTGTTGTCCAAAGAATAAGCTACAGCCCCCCAAGACAGGATGTTCTTGGTAAAGGTTGATATGAGTAAATGAAATGATGCTGGGAAAAAATTTCAGCAGAGATGAGCTTGCTGTTACTTATTCCCATTCCTGCTGCGGCTGGGGACATCTTAAGCAGTGGTTGTGGCCAGTGTCCCCCTTTAGAAGCAGCAAAAGTGGCAGCCAACCTAACTTCTAGTTTCTCAGCCAGAGCAAGTAGCCAAACTGCAGCTGCATTTGGCTCCCACAGGCAAGTGTGTAGTTCACCTATAATTAGAGCCAGGCTTTTGTGCATGTGTGCACACACATTAGGGATGCTAGCTATACACAAGATGTATCTGAGCATTCAAGTTAATGTGCTTTACTTAGAGGTCTTCTCCCTATACAAGTGTGTATGAAATAAAGGCATAGAATTTGCTCACAGGAAGGAATGTTTCAGGTTAAGAAGTCTGAATTTCACATTGCTATTAAATTAGCAGAGCAAAATAAACTTTTACAATAAATTCACCTCCCTTGTCAACCTAAAAATAATAATAACCCCCCCCTAAAATCCACTACTCACTTGTGAAACTCCGGAGTTGAAGATTGATTCTATTACAGTCAGAATCACAATAGGAGAAGGTATGTGGTGCAGAACGGAGAAGAAATAAGTAAATCAACAATTGATCCTCTTCAAATGACAGCAGGAGAAATGGAAAATATCTAAGAGGTAAATGGGGCATTGATTAAGACAATTTCTTTATTGTACAGAAAAGTGGAACCTCAAAAAACAGAATCAAAGGAAAGAATTTGAGACTATTGCAGCTCTCTCCTGGTGCTCAAAAGATATGAGAGGCATGCAATAATACTTCCTGAGATTTTTTTGAGGTTTTAGAGAGGAGTTTGATTACAGGTCTATACAACAGAAAAAAATAAAAGCCTGAAAAATATAAAAGACATCAATTCTATGAAGTCTGACAAAGGTGGAATTTAAATATAAATTCAGTTTCTACTGAAATTAACACTGAAACTTTGTTAAACATATTTATTCAATCAAATAGCAACCAATGTTGGAAAAGATATTCATCTATACTGGGAATAAGAGTCCTTTCCCTGAATAAAGGATATAGGCTATGTTTGCTATTCCATGTTTAATGTTATAATGCAGGTAGGACTGTAACTCCATTTCTTTGGACAAACACAAGTTCTTTCAAGAATGTAGGTGTTAAGTGAAGATTTGTTTACTTCTATATTAGTGTTTGTGGATATTTAAATAAGTATCTAAAGGACAATGTATATCCCCCACATCCAAAAAACCTGGTCTAGCTTAGCAAAGTAGTGTGGGAGTTTATATTTGCAAAGCCAATTTTTTTAAAAATAGGGGAAATAGAAGAACAATTTTTACTGTGTAAAGCTAGCAAGGGCACTAAAGAATAGCATAGTATTTAACCAAGTTTAAAGTACAATAAAGGTCAAGTATTTTTTGAAGGATGATATTGAAAAATCATTATTAAAAACTGAATTTTGATGTCATAGATGTTGCAACAGATGGTGATTCGTTCTGCAGCTCTTTCTAGCAGATTTTTTGAAAGAATGTGATGAAATGTCATATGTTTTTGACATTTGGTTTTCATTAGAGAGCTCTTTCTCACCTGATGCTGTCTGTCTCTTCAGATGTTTTTGATGATTTGATGGCAATATTGACTACAGCTTATATTTTATTTATTTCACTAACTTGAATTCCTCTTTTTAAGTCTAATATTTCCAGTCAGTCTGTGTTTTAACTGCTTATTCTCCAATGAAATTATTATCATGGAACTTTTAATGGCCATTCTGTAGTTAAAGTGGTATTGAGGTAAATCGTTTCTAAGTATAGGCATTGTGTTACATTGAACCTAAATCATCCCAGAACCAATCAACATGCTGCATAATGGACTGAAGTCCTTAATTTGATAAGACTAGCCTGATATTTACTTAGATAGATCTTGGTAACCACTTGGCTATCTAATTGTGGTGGGGTGGCCCCAGCTAGCAGCCAAGCACCCACACAGCTGCTTGCTCACTCCTTTGCCTGCAGCTTGATGTGGGACAAAACAGGAAGAGCAGGAGAGAGAAAACACATGGGTCAAAATAAAGACAGGGAGATCACTTACTAGCTGCTGACATAGGCAAAGCAGTCTGGACTTGTGGAATTTAACTTGCTAGTTAACAAATTATTGATTCATGTACTAGGAAATGAAAAGGCAACATTTAGACACTTGACAACGCACTTTTCTTCCTCCTTTGCCAGGCTCAACTTCACTTCAGACACCTCTCCTCCCCTGGTGTTATTGCTGCAGGTTATACTTGATCCTTTTAGCTAGGCAGCTCTCAGTGCAGACTGGTTTCTCTCTGCTGACCTTTCCTTATCACCTTTTTCCTATGCTCCAGCATAGGTCCTCCATGGGTGACAGTCCCCTTAGCTGTGTGCTTACTCTGCCATAGAACACCTCCTCCTCCTCTGACATTGTTGTTCCCTCTGTTATTTCTCACTATTTTGTTCCCTCACTGATATTTTCTTAAATATATTATCATAGAGGTGCCACAGCTTTGCTGGTGGGATTGGCTGTGTCCTGTGGTGGATCCATTTAGGAGCCAGCTGGACTCACTTGTGTCTGGCACTGGGTAACCCCCCACCTCCTCCCAGAGAGGCCACCCCTGCAGACCACCCCACACTACAAAAGTCTTGCAGTTTATACCCAATTTATCAGTATTTTTCTAAGCTGAAAGGAAATGAAAAGTTCTCTGGTATAAAGAGGTGCATAATATTATAATTGACAATATAGACAGATGTCAATGACAGTGGTTCTTCTTTGCAGTGGTCTGCAGCACTGTCCAGGAAGAGGATATGACAGTTACAGATCCCTGCAAAAGGTGTCAAAAAAGATCAGCTAGTCTGCTTAGAAGACTTCTTATATTGTAACAGGAAGGCTGATAAAAAAGTTAGCTGCAGTTTTCATAAACTTAGTACCTCGCATAATTATCACAAGGACAGATACAGCATTTTTGGGTAAACCACAGAAAGTTGTTTTTCTTCATTTGGAATGCTTTTTTTCCCTACTTAAAAGAAAATGGTAGTCAGATAAGCAGGCTGCTTTCCTTCCTGGCTCATCAATATCATTTCTCACATACATGCTCACTGCTACTGACTGATGAAATGGGGAGATATACTGTACTAAGCCCACTGTGAGGAGAGATGGAGACAATAGTTACATAGCATAGAAATATGAGATGACTCAGGAAAAAGGCAGAACTCCAAGTAAGCCTTTTTTTCAGGGTGAGGGGGCAAGTATGGTGAAAGAACAAAGCAAGGAATGCCTTGGAAATATGGATACTGAATCTGAATGGCCGTTTTGGATATGAAGTGACTCCTTTGGGGCAGCTGAGCATGTAACCATGAACAAGAAAACTGAACAAAGGAGAAAGAAGATGAGGCATCTGCATATATTTTCTTTGTATTTTCTTTATCATCCAATGGGATGCTCATATGAGTCCATTTCTTGCCCCAGTTCCAGGAAATACCAATCACCTCAGCATAAGTTAACCGATAAACTGTCAATACTTAATATCACACACATGGATTCTGCATAGGAACCATCATTGATCAAAACCAGATCAAAGGGTTCAATCTTTTCTGACTAAAAATAATTTATAATAAAATCAGATTGAGAAATTCCAGTGTCCAGAACAACTTTTGTTTTCCAGAACAGAAAAAAACATGAAAAAAATGTTAGCAGTAGCCCACTGCTTTGAAAACATATGACAAATGCCTACACAACATCATCTCCAAAACTAGTGTATTTGATACTTTGTTTTCATGCTGAGAAGTGGAGAAATTTGATTACCAAGTATTTAAGAATTATAGCATCAATTCATTGTTCTGTGAAGAAATCAACAATGATCGCTCTTATGGCATATAGTCAGTATAATTAAACATAAAGTTATGTTACTCCATGGAATATACAAAATATATAAAATTGTAAAAGTCTACAGAAGTTTCTCATCTAATCAAGAATATATTACTCACACATAGCACAGGAGATGACAAAGAATGCCTGTGCATGTTCATTGATGTATAGTTTTATTTACTTGATAGATGATGAGGTTCTTTCCATCTATCTTCCTAATCTGTATTTAGCTAGTTTCAAAGGAAAAGTTTTAAATTATAGATTGTAATGCTATGTTGGCATGATACAGTACTGTGTATCAATTCACTTTATGGAGCTGTTATGAAGTTAACCTACATACCACGCTGACTGTGTGAATATTAAATTTCTGATTAAAAATGTTGACCTGATTCTTTCCAGCTTATATTCTTTCTATTAGTCTTATACTAATGTAAATCAACTTAAATTAATGGATTTCAACTAGCATAAAACTGAGATAAGTATTGAGAAATCGCTCCAATACATACGCAAGGGGTGACTTTTCTAATGTGGCTTAATTTGGAAAATATTACCAAAGCATAATTCCTATAATAGAGAACAAAGGCAATTTTTTGATTAAATATATATATGTACATTACATATATATATGTACATTACATATACACTTTCACTTGCATTGAAAGATTTGCATCAATATATGCACAGATTTAATGATTGCAAAAAAATTATAAATACCTGCATTTGTAAATGGCTATACAGAGGGGAGAAAGTACATGTCCATGGAGTTTTTCAGAAGAGAAAGGAATAGAATTTGTTGTTCTTCAAAGAAAGCTGTTCTTATGAGCCCTTTAGATGTTCATAAATCTTCAGCTTACAACCTCACTGCAAACAGCAAGGTATCTGGGAAGTTACAATTTTTATACTCAGCCTTATGTGAGCCATTTCAGAACGGATAAAATGCTCCAGGTGATTCTACAACAGGGCTAAATATTAGCCTTTTGTGCAACCTCAGCTACAGGTGACTTCAATTTCCACCTGCCCTTGGGGTGGATGGCTTCAGAGCTCTTCTAGCAATGACCCTGGCCTGTCTCTTCTGCCTAGCATTCCCATTAAAAAGCCATTATTAAGGACAGATGGAAATAATTTGGACAGTCAAAGCGTGCTGATAAATGCTCTGCCCAAGACTTCAAGCATCATATATTCCAACAGTTTCCTGTGTAGTCTGCTCCAAAATGTCCTGGATGGGTTGGAGAGTGTAAATGGTCATTGCATTTTAACATGAATTCAATCTTAATGGCATTCAATGAATCCAGTATTTTTTAGACATTATACATTACTTTAAATAGGAAATCACAGACTATTCCTTCATTTGCCTTACAAGATTGATGCAAATTTTCAGGACTAAAAATGTAGTTTAACAGTGAACTTGGAAAGTAATGACCATAAATTCAATATCTGTCAAAACTCTATTTATTTCCTTAACTAACATATTGGAAAGCTTATCATATCAAGAGTAATGCAGATGAGCTAATAATAACGCATTCTTCATTAAATTGAAGTCTTCCATGTGTCTAATTACTGCAATGTTATTGTGCAGCCATAGATAACTTTCCATTTATAGTTATCCTTCCATATTTTTAAAAATAATAATAATAAAAAACCCCAACAAATAACCAAACTGCAAAAAAAACCACTGCAAGAGAGAATTGCCCTATCAGTACATGCAAATTTTATTTATGTATACACCTATACATGTTTATATTTGTGGGCTCTTCTCTATATAATTTTATGCAAACACTAAAATATATGCATATTTCTGAATAGCTGACATTGCACCTTGGAAAGACCTGAAAAATGTTTTAGAACATTTGCATATTCTCTTTTTCTGTATGTGCGCAAGATATCTCCTTCTACATACAGTGTGTGTATGCTTCAGATCATTCATTTGTACTCTTTAGAAATGCAATGACTACATGACTGGAAAATACTACTTCAGTTATTGAACCTTGGCACTGTGGGGCTATGTCTAACTGCATTATTCAAAAAAGAACTACAGATTTTGTTATTTCTAGTTTCCATTGAGACAGAAATTCATTAAAGTGCAGATATGGGAAACTGGAAGTTCTGCCTAGAGTCTAATGTAACAAGTGTTGAAAATTAAAAGAACAAAAAACCACCAAAAACAAACAACCACATATCTTTTTTCTGGCTTGCTTTCCATATAGATTAGGAATTTGCTACTTTTGATTTGTTCCTGACCAAAACCTGTGATTTTTTACTAAATGAACCTTCATACATGTCTACAAATCACAACATAGATTTACTGCAGCTAGATTGAAGAACATGTGAGTCTAGGTCTCCAAAGACCTTGATCTTCTTTACCTACTGCAGCTAAGATTGATATTTTTTAAGGTCATATTCTTCAGAAGCATGTTTCCCTCTGATTGACAACATGGGAAAATCCATTTGGTGGTTTTGCATCATGACAGTTTTTTCCGATAGGTAGGAACGTATAAAGGAGGAATAGATGGGACCTAGGAGACTGCTAGTGGTTGTTAACTTAATATTGTCACTAAATCTGTGTTTCAAAGAATTTGTGGAGGGAGCATGAGCTGAGAGAAGGAGGAGAAAGAGCTAAGTTTGCTCCCTTTAATTATGATTCCCTCGGTCATTATTAGAATTCTAACATACTGTTGCTGATCTTTTTTTCACCAAAGCTAGGACTTTGATACTATACAACATTTTAACACTGGTACCCCTTGTGACCATCTACCTACCTCTGACTGGCTTTTCTACAGTACACTGCAAATTGTTTGGCATGTATTTTGAAAATCAATGTTAAAAGAATGGCTGTATTGATGTGGATATTCTTACACCCTGTGACTCTTGGAAATGTTTAGGAAAACTCTCAATCAGTCTCCACATACTGATTCGACAATCCTTAACTTTGATACAACTGACATGTTTCATGCCTGCTTGTTTTACTGATGTTACTTTACTCACATCTGTTTGATTTTGAAAATGGTCATGTAAAGTGTGTATGTAAACGCTTGGTTTATACGAGGTAGTGGAAATGTAACAGAAATAGAAACATGAGAAAGATTCATGATTTATTCACAGTCTGTGGCTTTTCTGGTATGATTCTTAAACAGGTATCTCAGCAGTGAAATCCACTATTTTGGAGGTCAGGGGAGGATATAGACATACATGTATTGTTGAATTGTGGCTATTTTGCTCTAATATTTAGGATTCTGGTTAGCTATTTTGATAAAAATAGAGCATGGTACACAGTGCCTTTCCTTCATTAGTCCTTAAGCAGACCTCAATTTCAATTTTGATCTATGAGGATCCAACTCCTTCAGTTTGCTTTGTGATCTTCAGCAAGTTTCACTTTTTGACTGTCTTGCATAAGAGAGGTTCATTATGGAACATTTTAAAAAGACAGCAGTGGCAATTTCAAGACAACCTTTCTGCCAGCCTTCTCTGACTCAGGCAGTATTTTCAAAAACAGGATCTTAAATTTAAGTTCTTAAAACCACATATTAACATTTGTTTACTTTCTAAAGAATGTTTAGTAGACATTTTTTGGCCTTTTTTTGTTTTCATCAGCTTGTTTATCACACTTGACCTGCATACCAGAGGAAGTAATTTTCAAGAATAGTACTTAGAGAATCTTATAAATCAGGATTTTTCTTATGCTTCAGTCCGTTCCCTAATAGCTGAATTGGTAACTTCTGTGCAGATTTTTTCTCACTTTTTTTTAGAGCTACAAATAGCTACAAATACACAGAAAATGTTTATTTTCCTTTATCTAGTCAAAATAAATGTTATGTTCTTGCACTGTTGTATAGTAGTAGGAATTTCCATGTGCCAGTTCCTGTACTGTTTAATACTGAAGTACTTTCTCAGTTGCCTGCAGTCTCATGATCCATGAAGACAGTGAACCTGGCTAGAAAACTTTGATGTGCAGTCTCATAAATTTTGCTGTAGAGACGCAATGACAATATTTGTTAGAAGTTAAACTTTGTGCAGCCATTAATATGTTTCTGTTATTTTGCCTTATGGGATCTCTTGGAGGGAATATGTGAATATTTCCTTGGATTCTTTGTTTTGATTAGAGTAGTATCTCAAAAAGCAATTTTTTTTATTTTAAAGCAGGGTCATAATGACAGGCCTTAATGTGTGATTATACTACAGTTGCTACCAATTTGAAGTTCCTTACAAAACATATAACTAATTATCAGTGAAACCTTTCATACAAACACATCTCTAATACACTGTTAAAGTTCGCAAACCTACATTTGGAATCCAAAAAGCCTTAAGCTGATAATTTTTTGTATACTGAGAAGTTCATAGCATATACATTTTTTAGTTACCTTTCCCCACCCCACCCCCCTCCATTAGTATTAGCACTACAAAGATAATTCCTTTCCTGAACCTAATAAGATTCTTTTTCTCCTTTGTTAATTACACCTCTTGGTTTACCAGCAGCAGTGGGAAATTATTCCTCAGAGGAATTTTCTGTAAAACCATATTTATTAAAAAAAAAACAAAAAACAAAACCAAACCAAACACAACACATTCCTAGCTCCAGCATTTACTATAACTTCATTTCCAATACCAGGAGACACTGAGTTTTTAATAAAATTTATTTAAAGAGAGCAGGAGAATAAGGAATTCATTGCAGCAACTACAGTCAGCAACAGTAGCCCTCTGAGCACTGGTTACCTACAAGTATATGGGGCTGAAACCAGGAGACAAAGACTTGATCTTGCTAATATTTCTTTACTAGCATACATCTATCACTTTATTATCATATTACTTTGTCATTTTGCCCATATCTAACTCTATGGAATCTGGAACATTTAAACAGATTCATTTACTTTATAACAATTTTGCAAATGAAACCAGATAACTTGTTTCCTTACACTGGAAAAGATCTGTTACCAGTCCACACTTCTACATAATAGATATATGCTGCCATTTGAGAGCAAACCCACTCATTGTCAGATTGGGTTACACAAACCATTGTAGTGGAGATGCAAAAGGAGAGGGACTTGTCCAGTTATTTGAAAAAGGGAATAAGCCATGCAAAAAGGAATTAAAGTCCTTCAAGATCAATTTTAAAATGCGTGAAATAAATGTAAGGATGTATTTTTAGAGTTAGAGCAACTTTGCTGTAAGTAAAATTAATAGCAAAGAACAAATTAATTGCATGTAAAAAAAAATAACTTGGATAACACATTACTGAGGCAGAAGAAGAGATCAAATTTATTTGAACAGCAAGAAAATAGAAAATTATTAGAGCATTAAACCCAGAGAAAAATCATATTAAATCTCTCATTAAAAGACATGTAAATACTGATAAAATAAAGGTTGGTATCAGTGGTACAAGCCTCATCAACTGTAAATGTTGTGGTGGGGTACAGTGGACTGCAGAAAGCTTTTTGGATATTTTGGTCACAGCCTGAAGTTATCTTGTCTAGATGATTAATTTCTGGAAGAAAGCTACAGAAATGAACTAGTAGCAAGGATTAAAGAGTTTAAATTGCTGTATAAGGTGAGATTTTATATATAAGCTTTTGTGCCATTGCACCCCATGGAACAAAGCCAGAATTATTCAGTGCAATTCCAAATCCCTTGTGGATTTTGAAGCTTAAATCCTCCTATTTTCGCCTGCTGTGCAGTGTTGTCACAATTCCAGAGAAGCATGTCTTACTTCTGCCCAGATAAGAAAATATTGCTAGAAAGCAGATTTTGAATGAAAAGCGAGAAAACGTGAATCTCTCCTACCACAGGAAATGCAGTAATGAATACTTACGAGCATAGTGACTGGAAAGTTCATCAAAGATGCAGCACATATACATAATCACAAAAACTCTCACACCGATGCTGTATCCATCCAGTATGGCTCTAATAAGGTAATTGTATATAAACACCAAAATGATCTAACCATCTATATTGTTCCGTAACTGAGAAGTTGATTAGAAGTGTGGGTCCATGTAAAGCATTATTAATATTGTCTTTTCTATAGCACATTTTCCAAGCTCAGCTGCCAAGAACACTTGGTAGATGAATATTGTAATCGGGGCTGTTAAGCTTCTAGCTTGAAGATCTTGACAGCTGTTGAGTAGAGGCATCAGAGTGTAAAGACCTGAAAGTATCTTCAAGAACAGACATTATTTTCTACACGGAGGACAAAGTTAAGAGATCTGTTCTGTACAGGGAGAAAAGTCTAAATTAAGGAGATTTTAAATGGAAGATCAGCATCATTGTCAATGCACATATTAGACCTGGTTAAAAACTTGATATCTTTAAGCAGCCAAATGGGCAAAATTTGTGTTATCACTGGGGAACTTTTTTTTTTCTTTATTTGTATTAAGATCTTGTTCCTATTTTATTCCAGATCTATGAAAGAACTACTTTGAAATGTATCTGCCAATTAATGTCTCTCTTATTTCAAAACACAAAGGATAAATTTTATAAATGCATATTTGCATACTAGTGGTAGGGAGAGTGAGACTCTAACTAAAAGAATGGAAATATGTTACCTACAGTGGATTTATTGGTTTATAAATTAGGATGCCAAGCAGAAAGCTAGGAGAAAGAATGCACATTTGGATTATATGCATATATAGGTATATATGAGTGTCTGTGTGTGTTCACATTTACATATATTTATACACTTACTTGTTGACAGTAATGTTAAACATTCTTATTCTTCATTTATGTAAATGGTCTCTTTTTTGCATAAAATACAGAAGAATAGACATTCTTAATTTCTGCAGAAAAAATATTGGAAAAGTCACTGAAAAACCTGAAAACTAGTATATATAATTCAATTAGAAAGTCTTGTGAACATTTAAATGTTAGAAGTTAAAAACATTTGGAGTCAGCTCTTTCCAGTTCTGAGATGCTAAGAAGGGACCAGATGTTGATGGTCCACTGAATTGTATTCTTAAGTCTCACATGGAGACTAAATGTTTTCTGCAGTTCACCCCCAAGTTGTTATCATTAAGCTTCTATTTAAAAAAGAATTTTAAAAAAGGGAAGAGAAGAAAGTAGTTTACAAAAGGAAAGACTTCAGCTTTCTGACAGTTCCTCATTTAAAGACAGAAGTCAGAATAGGCACTGATGAAAAAAATCAGAAAATTAGAGTTAGGAAAAAAACCTAATAACTGTTATGAAAAGTTCCTCACAAAGATCTGAAACAGATGACTTGGTGCTCAGTGGATGCATCCTGAGGAGACAATTTGTTCCACCTCACATAAGTGGCCATAGGGGTAACTGACACTTCTAAAATGGTTGTGAAGCTAGGATTTTTGAAAACAGAACTAGCTGCACTTAGGGGAAGTTAATGCTAGCAGTCTATAAGCTTTCTATAGCTTAATTGTTTTGCTGTAAAGAATTATCAGTTACAAGCACCAGCTCTGGTTTCTGATGACTACTAAGGAAAACAGCAAACGCCGCAAAATGTTATGCCCCATTCAAAAGACAGTATTTTTCATAGCTACAGGTTCTTCAGTGAAGACAAAAAGATAATAAAAATAAAAATATACCAGTGAGAGGGGAAATGGAGCAACTGTTTGCAAAGAGGATTTCAAGTAAACTAATATCAGTGTTACAATTAAGTTGTAATGTACTATGAAGAAGGAAGTATGTGATGCTTATTCCATTTTATTCATTACATGGAAAAAAGTGCCTGTCCGATAATTCCCTGCAGAAAGCCTGGAGTGATAGGTAATGGCATGCAAAATTATTCACAAATCTCTTCTGTTAAAGGCTCTCTCATTGGTCCTCAAATGTGGGTAGAAGTAAGCAAGTTGGGGAAGGGCTAAATCAGGCAAGCACTCTACAGAATTAGTTGCCTCCTTGAACAGCCTGTTCCGATACTGATCCTTCAGGAAGGATGGCAAGCTCCTCTCACTGATCAAGCTTCCAGTGAGAGGTCAGAGAGGAATTTGATTTCTCCTTTTGTCAGGTTAAATAACATTCTTCTTTGCATTCAATCTTGTACGCCATGCCATCACCACCCCCACCAGCCCTCCCCCCCCCCAAAAAAAAAATCTATTCTACTTGAAAATAACAAATCTGCAGATAAGCTTTCTTGTATACTCCCATACAATACTATCTCTGGCATACATGTATGCAAAGTCAGATTTAGTTATAACGCAGACAGCACATTGTGCAGCTACACAGCCATCTCTCTGTCAAATGATTGGGAACACTCATACCATGCTGACTGACTAACGCAGGAGTAAAAGCTGCCAGGGTTCTCTGGTAAATCCAAGCAGTTCCTTGGTTCAGTAACCTACAGTAGCAAGGCAGTCTGGTTTGCAGTACATAATCAGTTTTTATTCTGAAAGATTGCATTTTTTTCTCATTCTTTGCCCTGTCGTCCCCCCCCCCTAAAAAATGAATAAGTATAGGGTACATTATAAATAATGCTCCAAGACCTACAGAGGAAAAAAAACCAGACAAACAAAACCACACCACAAACAAACAAAAAACAAAACAAAAGAGATAGAAAAGAGGGGAGAAAAAGAAAAAGAGAACTGGAGGATGATACCCTACACTTACAAAATCTTCTGCCCAAAAGAGTCCTACAGCATTGTGCCAAAGGCAGTACTTTCTCTTCAAATGAGGAATGGGGGGGGGTGAAAGCTGGCTGACTTCCACTACCAAAGCAAAGTGGTTTCTACTGCATCTTTTACTGCAGGAGGAAACAGAGGTCACTTTGAAAATGAAGGTGATAGACAAGTAAAGACAAAATACCGCAGTTTTCCAAGATTTGATTCAGCAGGGACCTTTCATGGGAAGGTACTTCTAATGTTCCTGACAATGCAAGGGATAAGAGTAAGAAAGATAGAAAGCCAGAACCGATGATAAGATGACCCCAAGTAAACCATAACTTTTGAAGGAGCTCAGGTGTTCTTATTTAGTTGAAAAAGACACACTTCAAAGATCATGGTTCTCCCTAGCTACACACAGTGGTTGAAAGTGGTGCTGAATCTAAGTCATGGATTTTCAAATGTTCAAAATTATTTTCTGCAAGATCTAGGATTTCCCTGGAGATTCTGTTTTGAAGTGCTGGGTCCCATTTAGCTGAGAAAATTTGACAAGCTGGTAACCCAGGTGCAATTGGATCTATGGAGATAGTGATTGTAGTCATCATGAAATTAGTTCTTGTAATGGTGTAACAGCAAAACTTTGCTCATGGTATGACAGAAATATCCAAGAATAAAGAGACAATGCAATTCTGGTGCAGTATGTTTTGAAACATTACACAGACAGTGGCTTTTAAAATGTCTGCCATAGAAAGTAATGGATTTTATTTGCTTTTAAGCTCTGCTGTGGAGGGCAGGGATCAATAATGCTCCTCTCCATTAAATCAGGACTGTTTCTACTTTCTGGTATTCCTTTCAGCATGTAATTTTATTACTCCATGCTTTTCTCACAGGCTTCACTAACTGACTGGCAAAACTACAGCATTTAGGAAAGTTTTTTGTAATTGCATCAAGAGACACAGAGCTCCTAAGCTCATTTCATTTGTGACTTTTGAAAGCTTGCAGTCAAGTCATGTCTCTTCAGCATGAAGCTCCAAGGAATTGCACAGATAAAGCTCGAAGAGAAGAGGAAATCTAAAAGAGAAGTAGAAAAAGCAAGGAGGACTAGAAG
Organism: Falco cherrug; assembly: GCF_023634085.1. NCBI lineage: Eukaryota > Metazoa > Chordata > Aves > Falconiformes > Falconidae > Falco > Falco cherrug. Next base: position 54,295,585 of record NC_073699.1, on the reverse strand, counting down.
GAGATAGAGGCAACACAGAAGCAATAGACAGCATAAGCTTCAAAAGGGAAGACCTGGAATCTCATGGTACACAGTAAAAATGAAAAAGAAAACAAAAGGTAACATTTTGGTTCTCACGTAACCTTCAAAAGGCAGCCTACAGAGGCACTGAAAAGAGTGCTTACAGCTATGCCTGCCTCTGAGATTTCATCTTGTGTGAAAGGTGTAGATTGAGATGAATAATAAGATTGTTCTTTCAGGAACAAGACTCTGCCTATTAATCAGTTAAAAAAATAGAACCAAAACAACAACAAAAGAACAAAACAAAACCTAAACAACAATAAAGAAATCTTAGCAATCCCATGTTTATCATTGATTCAGTTAAACATGTAATTAGCTTTTTTCTTTAACGTTTCAGGCAGTTTTGTTCATCTGACTGTTCCTGCTTTGCTGTCAGGCGTTCAGCTCTCTCTAATACAAAGTGTCCCCAGGACACCTATCCTTTACCCAGAGTATACCCAGGATACCTGTCCTTTGGAACATTTAGCCTTTACAGTGTATCTTCCTTTCTGTTGTGGAAAATGATACTTGCTCCTTTCTGCATGTTGCCATAATATGTTCTGATCAGTAAAATTCATATGTCATTTTCATTTTTCAACAGTAGCAGGGCACAGTGAGGTACACAGCTGGTGCCAGGAAACCAGTTTCCCATTACTGTTCTCTGATGGGAGCTTATTGACACTGTGTACTCTTCAACTGAGCTGCTGAATTACAATGAGCATGTAGAGCCCAGTTCTTCTCCCAGTGTCATCAATCACAAAACACCCACAGACTGTACTGGAACCTATGTAAAACCATTCAGCAGTATCAGGACCTTGCCTTTTTAGATTTCATTTTTCTCCTTCTGAACAACCCATATAATGCAAAAGAAAAATAATAACCAAAACCTGGAAAAGAGGTATGTGAAGGAAGTAGTATAATTTTTTTTTATGGGACAAGGGTGGTGAAGTGAAGCTTTGGGTGAGGTTACGGTCAAGGGCTAGGACCATTAATGCTGCCATTAGATGGCTCTTCAAATGTGCTTGGAGCCAGACTGTCCCTCTGACATCACGAGTCAAGAGCTGCCCCATCAATAAATACATACTTTCCAAGCATTTTAATCAGAATAGGAAAGCAATTAAGGGGACAAAAAAAAAAAAAAAGAAGAAAGGCAAGAAACTTAGCAGTGAACTGGAGTTAAAGGAGCAACCTCTAAGATATCTCATAAATGGTAGATTAGGATTGATATCTTGTTATAGTTCCCTTAAACAGAACTGAGCTACAAATATGCCCTTGATTTTGCTCTTTACCTGACATTCTTCTTAAAGTTGTGAAGGTCTTTCCCATGTATGTTGTACCTCAGCAGTGTTAAAATGTTTCAAACAACTAACTAGTTGCTAGTTTAAATAGAAGTCCATTTCTTAGCACACATGGACAGATACTCATTCTGCTGTAAGGGAGCATGAGAGCCATTACTGTCAGGAAACAAGATTGTTACCACTGGATGGTCAAGTCTGTACTTTTGAGTATGTCCGTCCCATCAGTTTACAGATTCTCTCAATACCAGGTCTTGCTCTAAAACATGAGAATGTGGTTCTTAAGAAATTATGGGAAATAAAAATAATAACTAAGAAGGCAACACAAGTAGGTCACTTGCAGAATTAAAAATCTAAGAGAGAAGGGCCAAAGGTTTCTTATACTGATCTGAAATTAATACATACATCGAAGAAGCTATTAAGGCCTGTTGAAACTACAGAGTAGATCAAATAAAAGTACCTGTATAGATAGTGCAGAAAATTTTATCTCCTTGAACCAAACATGATACAGATTCAGATTACATGAGGTCGGGCTGGGGGATAAAAAAAAGCTTTGTACTTCTTCTACACTATTCTTCTCACTTCCCTGAGGCAGTCTCACTTGAAAATACTTTAGAGAAAGAGAAGTTAACATATACCAAACCTATCCTGTCAAAATCTTGTAAAAAGGCAACATGCCAACATACCAAACTTTTTAACACAAATCATACTTCAAAAAACGTCAATTTATGTAATTTTCAGATAAGTAGGAGTTTAAACACATCACTGATAGCATTCATAACTTTGCATTACATGGTCTGGCAGGCAATTAGAAACCACAGTCAGCAAGAGAATTTGCTAACAAGTCTGTGGACTAAAGCTCTGATTATTTTTTAACACTGATACTAAGAAACAGAGTCACTGAAATAAGAACTGTTAGTTGTCAGCATATTGTTCAACAGAGCTAAAAATGAGTAGTTTCAGTGTTAGAAATCTGATGTTGGAATCACTGGGGACTTGTAGACAGAAACATAGGTAAGACAGTAAGACAAAACTTTGATTTGATTTGGGATTGAAGGATCTACCATCAGTTCATGAAAATAATGCCATTATGGCTACAAGCAGAAGAAAAAATACATGGAACAGTCCTGCAGTAAAATAAGAATTTTATCATTTAAGCACAACTTATGGGGGTATAGGCTGTAATCTTTTCCAACTTAAAAGATTCTATGATTCTGTTAGAACTAAATTGGAGAAAAAGAGGCCGATAGACATCCTCAGGGAACAGCATCACTAATTTCACACACATCAACCCTACAATATACACAAAATGAAGATAACAGACTTCCTACTGCTTTAGAACAGTGCTGAGGTCTCAAAAATGACTTGTGCACCGTAGAATTGTAGAATTATTTTGGTCAGAAGGTGCTTCGGGGTGTCCCTAGTGCAGCCTTTTACTCCAAGCAGGGTCAATACTCAATAAGTAAGCTGTTCAGGGCTTTGACCACACAGATCTTGAAAACTTCTGGCAAACTTAATTCAATAAACTCTCTGGTCAACCTGCTCAAATATTTAATTATATTCAGGATGATAAATTTTCCTTCTAACCAATTGGAATGTTCCCCGTTGCACAGTAAAAGCCGTGTCCCATCTTCTTGATGACATCCCTGTAAGTATGGGAGGACTGCTGTTAGGGCCGCTCAAAGCCATCTTTTCCTCAGGCTTAATAAGTTTTAGGTTCTCAGCCTCTCCTCACAGGATAAGTGCTACAGCTCTGGACCAGATTCATTTGCTTCCATTTATCAAAGCCCTCATTGCCCTGGAGCTTCCAAAAGTGAATGCAGTATTTCATATGGCCTAGTCAATGCTTCTCAGAAGGGAATAATTATGTCCCTCATACTGGCTGTAGTTTTCTGAAGAGGATTATTTTATCCCAGGTACAGGACTTTGCATTTGTCTTTGTCGAATTTCATGAGGTTCATATAAGCCCATTCCCTCAGCCTGTTTAAGTCCTTCTGAAGGGCTTTTCTGTAGTCCCTACTCTGGGGATGTCTGCATATTTGAAGACGGTGCACCCCACCTCATCTTCTAGGTTAAAGATATTGAACAAAATAAAAGACATTGAATGATCACAGAATTGACCCCTGAGGAGCTCTGCTAACCGGCAAAGTAAAAACCGTTAACCACTACCCTTTGAATCTGACAACCGAGCTAGATTTTCACCCATCTAAGCAGTCCCCTTATCTAAGATCTTAATGTCCTAACCTGGATACTTGGATACTGTGGCAGACCATGAAAAAAGTCCTGCTATAGCCAAGATAAACAAATCCACTGTTTTTCTGTTGTCCACAGTCATTTCATCATAAAAGGTGACCAAGTTTGTCTGGCAAGATTCACCCTTGGTCAGCCTGTTTGCTATTCCCAGACATCAATTTCTCCTTCACGTGCTTAGAAATAGCTTTCAAAAGCAAAATCTTCCTCCATACACAAAATCTTCTAGTGATTAATTACGACACATTATGCTTTTAAAATCTAGTTGGAATTAAGAATATGAGATATGGAAATGAAAAGAAGATTTTAATGCAAATAGACTGACTCAATAATCCTTCTCTCAGATTAAGGTACTTTTCAACACAGCAGCTTAGTGTGGTTGTGTGGTTCTCAAGGGAGTGAGAAACAGGGAGCAACTAAAGAACTACATACATCCATCTTTTCTCCCTTTCCATTTCTTATTTCTTTTTCTCTTTCTGAGTATCCTGTCCTGAAGACAGTAGCATGTTCTTTGGACCCATGAAGCTGGGGAAAAGCGAGATAAGGCCAAAGCAAGATATCAAGCCTGCGGGCAGACTTAGAAATGTTAGGGATTGAAAAACATACCTTTGCATGCTAAATGTCTGTGCACTTGAAGCTGTAACTGGGACTGAAAGAAGCTCTTGTTGGTACACCATGCAAAGGCACAGATGGGATTTCTTACCGAGGCTTCACAGAGCTATCTATGCACTGTAAATGGGGGTGAGATTTTTACCACTAAATTTAATCTGGTCAGAGCCAGGGTCAGCTTTTTGACAGATTGCCGAAGGGAGAGGGATTGAAATGCAAGTATGAAAATTTTAGTTTGTGGCAGATAGTGGTTCTACACGAGTGTGTGTATGTGTATATGTAAACATGCCATGGAACAAATACATACAAAAAGTGAGAGCCCTATACAGAACAGGAACACTGATGTAATTTGAGAGCCACGCATGTAATGCAAGATGTTTGAATTTATAAATGTAAAGCTGGCAGAATTTGGCACATTTTGTTATTTTAAAAATTAAAAGTGCTTTTCTCTGGGCTTGTGTGCAATACAATTTTGATTCTCTGCCATCCCTTTGGTAGCTGAGTGGGTCAAGTTCCATAAAAACCTTAACTTTTAAGTAATCCTCAGGTGTACTTTTTTGACAACTTTTCATTGACAGACCCAAGCCGTGGGGCACAGGTAACCACGGAGCTATCACAGCCTTTACTGTGAGGAGTTAGGGAGATGCTGCCTCCCTCAGGTGGGACTGTGTGGTCTTGCGGCTTCCTATACACTTTCCTTACAGTTCTCCTGATCACCTTGAGAGGCAGTGATGTGTGACACCAGCCCGCTCTGGCCTCCCCTGTGCTGAAACAGACTGGTTTTCAGTCTGACTTTAACATGCCATTGAATTTCAGTAAACAACTCTATTTATGAGCCTGGCAAACCTAGAGAACATTTTAAAACTATGCTCAAAGAAATTTATTCCCAGTCAGCCTGTCATGTGTCAGGGAGTCCCATATATTGCTCCCATTCATGACTCCCAAGTGTCCATTTAATACTTATCTCTTGAGGCCATGTATCTCAGAAGTACTCTCCTCTGTACTGTGGACTATTTTGCAGAGAAAATTATTAAAAAAAAAAAAAAGAGAGGTTTATCAATGCCTTTTATTCTCCAAATGGTCCTTTTGGTTATGAATTGCTCTCTCCCTCTTTGTACGTTATTTTCCATCCATGTAACTGATAGTCCAGTTTCTCTCTGTAACCTCTCCTGCGCTGCCTGTATCTTTTTCCCTCAGGGTTCTTACTGCTTTTTTGGTCGCTTGCTGCTCTCCTGCATTGCTCATCCACCCACAACGTCCTCTGTTTTCCACAGGTTTGGCATTGTTTTACATGTGCTCATATACACACAGGACTTCATATGATTGCTAGACCGAGCAGCTCAACTATGCTCGGTAGATATGCTCCAGATCAAATACTTATACAATTTTGGATCCCACATATGTTGTCAACAACAGAAAGAAATGTCAGAATAGCAGCAGGAGCAATGGCAAATAAAGGTTTCTCCATTTCAATCACTTTTCAATAAATCCTAAAAAGAAACTAAGTTTATATTTGGGGTATTTTCAATAGTCACAGGAATAGTGTTGCCACAACTCCACTGAAGCTCCCTTGAATTCATAAGTTTTATTGCTAGCATTAATGCTACATAAGAAAACACAAAGGCTAAGCAAATAGATCAATAGACCTTTAGATATTTGCACTTCCTTTTATTTGATCTTTTCTGAAAATGAATTTTCAGTAATTTCTCATTTTCTATAACTGAATTTCATCTGGAGAGTGCTTCAGATAAGACATAACACTGTTACGAACATGCGCTGAATGAAGTCAGAATGAGTCTCCAAATATCACTTTGTATCTTAGAAACAACTTTCCAGAGTGTTGATGGAAACATACCATTAGCTGTACCTGGGTTCAAAGCTGTGTAGTGTTCACAGACACAACTGCGTCAAAACAGGCCCTTACATTTACCTCCAGCTTTTGTTCATTTCATATTTGTTTCATTGTCAGGGACAGTCGCCATTATCAATATAACATGCTATGAGTACACACAAAAATATGATTAATTCATATATGGAAGTCACAGCTTGAACTTTTTTTTTCTTGTAAAACATAAAAATAAATCTCTCAGGATAAATAAAAAATTGTATGGTAGAAGAAAACTAAAATGATTAAGCTGATCCAATACTTTATATTAGTTGGCATTTTAACTGAACTGAGTTGCAATCTCAGAATTTATCAATACATTACATCTGGAAAAATAAATACAACTTGTTGCTCTTTTAAAAAAGGATTTCCATACTTTAATTCCAAAATATTGTGGCTTTTTGTTGGACTATGTTGGTATACACAGTAGCAAGAACAGAACTACAGTTTTGAAATGTCATCTATGTAAGTAATTGAAATTAAAAAAAAAAAAGAGAGAGAGAGAGAAAGAGAGAAATAAATAAAGAAAATTAAATCCAGCTATAAACTAAGTGCAATAGCAGTTACATTATTTTTCCACAGAAGTCGATGGTGTGACTATAGGAATATAGTTTGGAAACAATGCTGTTTTCATTACTTTGCAAATTGTAGATGTACCACATAGGCTGGAAACTTGCCCTTACTAATGACAGCCAAGAGGAGGAAAATAATCTAGGCTGTGAAGCAAAGTTAATCATGTCAGTGTTACTAAACCATAATGATGACATAGAGGAGATGGGCTAGCTAAACTGCAGGAAGGTTTTTACCTTTATTATGAAAAGCAACAAGCACCCTGGCTAGCTGTATGCATGTCTAAGTGGACAGGATGTTTGATGCATCAATCAAATGGCAAATGTACCTTCTGAAATCGGTGAAAAGTGATTTACATGATGAGGCAAAGTGTAACATTTTTCCATCAGAGACATTAAAACTAATTTTTTACAAACATTCCCTAATGCTCGATATCAGAAATAACCAAGGCAGCAACTAAGTAAAGTAAGCCTCTAGCAACTTTTAGTGCATAGGGGGACAAAGCAGAAAGGAGGTTTCTGAAGGGTTTCCAAATATTGTCATTTGCAGTTGGAACACAAAAGGGACTGAAATATACTAGACAGGAAAATACCTATAAATTTAAATAACTATTTGAGCTATGTAAGGTTGTGGCTCAATAGGAGTTATTGTCTTGATAAGAACGCTAAGAACTGACCAAGATCTTTGACCTGCGCTCTGAATGCACATTTTGTGAATCAGAATATTAACAAACAATAAATTTTGTTGGAGGCACTGTCCATTTACTAAAATCCTGACCAAAATAAAGTTATTATGATGAATATACCAAAAACAGGTGCTATGGATTTAACGTAAACAACTATTTTAGAAAGCTAGCTTTCCTATTCACATCTGTTAAAACCCAATACATTAAAACATACTCATAGACCCATAGCCTGGCAAAATAAGCTCTAATTCCAGGATATTTTATGCCAGTTCATTATTATTAAATCCTTCATTAAAACACAGAAATAAAAATTCTGTGATAGGTTGGTCTGCTGGACCAGCACAAATAATCAGTAAGTTAGTATTAGAGATGAACAAGACATCACCAAGGTGGAAAGGTATAAAACAGAAGCTGAGCTGGCTCCTGTCTGTAATGAATTCTGCCATCTTAATTTGGGTGGAGCAATGTGAAAATCTGATTTAGCTGGGGCATTTTGGTTATATATGAGCATATAAAAACCTTATGGTAGAAACTTGGTTAGCCAGGGAAAGGTACAGGTCTAATATGGCAGAAATGGATGATTATGCAACTCGCATTTTTTTGGTTTTTTCCTTTCTGAAGTGCTTGTCAGAATTTCTTAATTTTATATTTAGCTAGTATCTAAGAAAGATATATTGTTTGTTGATACAGTACTGCATCTGACAGATTTTTTTTCATTGTTTTGCCTTTTTGGAAGGGGAGGGCAATTATGAAATGCATATGATACTTAAAGAGATCAGGGCCTTAGGGCTACAAAAGCTATCTACAAAAAATGAGGTGTAGTGCCACAGAATGTGTCCTTCTGGTAGAAAGAAAACTAGACTCATGCAAGATCTTCGTATCTCATTACTATGACCTTTACAGTACACATAAACACATGCATGTATGTGAGTTTGAAACATGGGATGTTCACTGCATTTCTGTTGAAAAGCAATTTTTAGCCCAGGTGGTCAGGTAGAGAATATAGGCTATGTATCTATACTCACCATAAGTGAGTACAAGAAAGTACTGAAGAATCAGAGGTATTCAAAACTGATAGATTACAGTTTTATATGCTACTAAAATATATGTATTGCGTAATGTCTTATGACACTGCAGAGAAGGTAAAAACCAGAGATAACTTCTCATTTTTATCACATATTTGTTGATAGGAATGAGGTACTTCAGTTCAACAGTGCCTGTAGGACTAATGAATATGTCTGGGAATCACCTGTAAACCCAGGTGATAATAATCTAGCAATATCAATATCCATGGAGTAGGATTTTATTTTTAAATCAAGACCCAAAAAACCTAAAGTAGGGGAGAAGTGATAAATATATACCGTTGTGAGAGGCGGAAAGTCAATGGAAAGAACACAAAAAGATATTCTGAAATGGAAAGCAGTGCAGAAATTTTCCTCCCAAAGGTATTTGGTGCTACTTATAGTTGAATAAGATGGTGGATCTTGAAATTGATAAAGCATCTCAGTCACAGGCTTATTTAAGGTCCTCTGATAAAGTTGCATGGCTGGATCTTGGAATTTTTTCAGTCTCTTTGAAGCCATCAGTCCATTAGCAGCCATCAGTCCAGATATCAGTGAATATCATCCAGATAACAGTGAATAGCTATTCCACAGTAAAGAATCTATACTCTTTTCTCCAGATCACCATTTAGGATTTCTCTCTCTTACAGAGTGTCTGGTATCTAATTTAGTAAAGAACGCCTACAATATGTGTTCGTTTAGGTAAATGCTGCAGTGGGTAAGCTGTACGCACCTTGGCTGCTGACTTTGCACAGATCAGAAAGGTTCAAATCAGAAAGCAACAGAGCAGCAAGAATATGTGTTTAGAATAATGAGAAAGGCAGTGAAATAATGAATACACATTTTTATCAGTGGTTTCTTCTGATAAATCTAAATATTGAATGATATTGAGAAAATCTGACGCAATGTATTAAATTTCCAATTTTATAAAGGTATTTAAATACATCTACCAAATATAAATATATTAGAAATATAGAGGTTAATATCTTTACAGCTGAAAGAAAAAATGGTGATATGATACTTAACAGAAAACAAAAATATTTTCCAAAATGTCAATGGCATGACAATGCAAATCTATACCTTTGTACTTATTTGAAATACAGAAATTCCAGCAGATTGATAAAATATCATATTATAAGGCAATGACTTTTCATGTGGGTACAGAAGGAAGTTAATAACAATTTAATCCAGAGATGTCATGAGAGGTTAAAAAATCTCTCCGGAGGATAGAGATTGATTAAAAGAAAGATGGTCTCTGATCCTGCAAACTCAGGGAGTGGAAGGCTGGAGAACATTAAAATATAATGGCTTGTTCAATATTTTATATATATATATATATATATACACACACACACACATATATATATAGTGCCTACAGATTTTCAGGTTTAAATAAGTTAAGGCCCAAGAAAACTGTTATTTCATTTTTTAATTCTTTGATTTAAATTGTTTCTAGAAGAGAAAAGGAAATCAGACAAGAGTTCCCACAGATTTTTGTTCTATAAAGATATTTGTAGCATCATGTTCAATCATGCTTTCACCATAGCAGAATAATTGGGACTAGATAATTTCTGTCCTTTGCCACAGAGACCAGCACTCCATGTTCTGAGTAAAAGCTACGGCATGGATAAAGCAAGAGCACTAAACTCTAGGGACTGAGACATTGCATCCCTGCAACAATATCTGTAGTGAAAAAAAGCAGCCCATCAGAGCACTCCATCAGTTCCTCTGCGTATTAGTGGTGTCATACCGGTCTGCCCTTCATAAGGAAAATTTCTTGTTATCCATACATCTGACAGATGAAACGAGTGTTTTACCATGCTTTTATTAGTAGTTGAGCCATGCAGAGCTGATATTTCAGATAGCATGAGATACTTGGGTATAAAACTAGCTCTTGCAGTTGCAAGTATTTTTTGCTGCCTTTTAGTCTTAGTAGAGTCGATTAAATGAGTCTTTGCAAAGTAGCTAAAATTTCTTTTCATTGTCCTCAATTCATGGACCAGCAAAGTTTAGCTCTGCAGTAGCTTCAGGACAGCTCCCTGAGTGTGGCTTTTCCTAAAGAATTGAGACCAGGCAAGGTCCTTAGCTGGAGTACTAGGTGCCTTTGATCACATTAGCTATCCACACAGCACCAGTCAGGTTGTCTCTGCCACTGCCAAGTGCACAAATTCAGAAATGCCCAAACAAGCATAATGCTGCCAACCAGGAAGACAGAAGATGAGAGGAATGTCCTTCCCCGTTCTCTCTCTCCCTCTGCACTGGTTTTCATTTCTACAGCTTCTGGGAGAGCAGGGCTTGGGGGAATAGATCAGTAGAGCCTGTGAGGCCCTGGGTTCTTTAATTCATGCCCAGAATAAGTTCCAAACAATATGTGTGATGGAGCAGATCTGCCAGCCACTAATGCACTCACATGCTTTCAGATGTTTTAAGGACGTGTGAAATGAGCCAAGGCTGTTTCTAGTTGGCCTAACAAGTAAATACAAAAGTCCAGCTAACACATACTGACTCTTGCTGTTTATGGCTGGTGTGAGCTGGTTATACCACACAACGTTGTTTTTCTCTGTGAACCTAAGACACAAACAGTAATTTTTGTGTGTTTTTTCTCACTTCAAAGTGACTGCAAAAATGTGCCAGACTAGTGCTTTATGGCACTAATTTGAAGACGTGGCATCATTCAAGATGTGAACAGTCACAAAGACTGCTTGAATTGTGCTAGAAAAACTGTTGGAGCAGCCCAGTGTGGTGCTACATCACTAGTACTGACTTTTGGAAGACATTCTTGTAGGGAGATATAGTCGTGCCAAGAGTCATGTCTGAGTTTTGTTACGAAAACACAAGTTGGGGTGGTATAAACAAGAGCCTTGGAGCAAAAAGTAAACAATTTGGATGAGCTTGCATCCAGTGCCCAAGCTTGCCCCACTTTGTTTCTTTTTTTTATTATTATTATTTTTTATTTAGCCAGGTACATGTATACAGAAATCTATTTGTTGTACTTAGGAATATCATTCTACTACTGCCACTGATTTTCTGTCCAGTGCACTTACTTGTTTTACCCATGCCTGATGCAGGCTGTGGCTTCCAGGAACTGTACAGAAATTTAAGAATCTCAGGACTTACTAATTGTAAAATGTTTCAAACTCCAAATGGAATTTGGAATGAAATTAATTGTGCCAGAGCAAATATGCATGATCCCACTAACTGCACTAGCCGAAGAGTTGATATGTCACCATTGGTACACAGAGAATCAAGGGGTCAGTGTTGAATTTTTGGTTTAAACTTGAATATAGGATTGATCTTTAAACTCAGAAGGTAACCACCTAGGGCTACAGTAAGCCAAAAAGTTGAGTGGCTGGTTTTGAGTGAGATCCATAGCATTTTGTGGTAGTAGTTTTCTGAAAGTTTTGAAGGCTAGAACAGAAGGACTTTAATATTTTTGTGCTTGACAAAGTGGACCTCTGAGCATTTGCATAAAGGTGTGCTGCTGTTCATCTGTGTAAATTCTGCAAAGCAACCTTTAGCAACAGAAGACTGGGGCTGATTCAGAGATTCATGCAAAAGCCATATAAGTCTAAAGGGGCTCCCTGGCAGTATGATACATAAAGTGCCCTTATCCTTCAGGAATGTCAGTGGATGCTGAAAACACTGTTCAGTCCACAACTGGCATAATCAGGGTCAAAGAACTGTTTCGTTTCATTTTCTCCATTATCAATGGGCTTTGTACCTTGTCTAAACATGTTTATTGATGAGCTGTTAGGGGTACAGAGAATAAACCAACAGCTACACGTGGTGGGTTAACCTTTCCTTGATGCCAAACCCCCAGCCAGCTGCACTCTCACTCCCTCTTCTCAACAGAACCGAGGGAGAAAATAAGATAGAAAAGCTCATTGGGCTGAGACATACACAAGAAGATTGCTCACGAATTACCTTTGCAAGCAAAACAGACTTGACTTGGGGAAAACTGATGTAATTTATTGCCAATGAAAAATAGAGTAGGATAGTGTGAAACACAGACAAAACTAAAACACCTTCCTCCCATTGTCCCTTCTTCCCAGGCTTAAATTCACTCCTGACTCTTCTGAGTCCTCCTCCCCTTGAGCAGGGGAAGGAGGTGGGAGTGGGGGCTGTGGTTGGTTCATTACTGACATACAAATATTCAGTTTAGTCTCCATCCTTCCTTCCTTCTTATGCTCTTCTCCTGGTCCAGCATGGGGTCCCTCCCACAAGAGACAGTCTTTCATCAATTGCTCCAGTGTGGGTCCTTCCCACAGGCTGTAGTTCCTCAACAACTGCTCCAGCACGCATCCTTTCCACAGGATGTTTCATCAGAAACAGACAGCTCCAGTGTTCTCCCTCATGGGGTTGCAAGTCCTGCCAACGAACCTGCTCCAGCCTGGGATCCTCTCCATGGACCAGAGCTCCTGTCAGGAGCCTGCTCCGGTGTGGGCTGTCCATGGGCTGCAGCTTCCTTCAGGGCACATCCACCTGCTCTGGCATGGAGTCCCCCACAGGCTGCAGGTGGGGATTTGCTCCACCATGGACCTCCATTGGTGGCAGGGGCACAGCCTGCCTCACCATGGTCTTCATCATGGGCTGCAGTTTCATGAGCTTCATGGGCTTCATCATGAGGCTAGAGCACCTCATCCCCTCCTTGTTCACTGACCTTGGCATCTGCAGGACTGTTTCTTTCACATTTTTCTTAATTCTCTCTCTCTCACAGCTGCTGCACAGTGGTTTTTAACCTTTCTTAAATATGTTATCACAGAGTTTCCAACAGCATCACTGAGGGGCTCAGCTTTGCACAGCAACAGGTCTCATCTGAAAGGAATAAACTGAAAATGTCTGTCTGACACAGGGGCAACTCCTGGTCTTTCCTCACAGAAGCCACTCCTCCAGCACTCCTGCTACAAAAACCTTGCCACATAAACCAGATACACATATATATATGAGAAGGAGAAGGAAAAAAAAAACCATTTGTAATATTAATTCAGCATATAAATAATTTTGTAAATGTGATTTCAAGTAAAGGCTGATGCTATTCCACTAATGACTTTAATTCAGTTCTATTTTTTGTACAATCTTAACATTATGAAATCATTTCTTTCCTGTCAGTCTTGCTCTCATAATTTATTATTGTACTCACATTTGCTACATTATGAATTGTTCCCCTGGCTGTAAATGTAAGATATTTCATTGACTCCAGTTTTTTCTATTAAATTTGAATCACTTACTTTTATAGTTGAAGGACTGCAAAATTAAACTGCATTATGAAAATGCAACAACATACTCTGTATGTTATTGGTTCACATCTGTTACATTTTTAGCCATTGCTGAATACCAATGGCACAGTATCCCTTTCCATTACAAGCAGTCTTTATTAACCTTTGTGAATTAATTTATCCATTGAGATTGTTTGAAGCAACACTTCCTTTGGTTTTAATTTATTTGTAAAAGAGCTGAGTTAGCAACAATGGTCAAATGCAGTAAACTTAGACTAATTTCCTGCATTATTTTCACCTCCACTTTCAGCTTTAATATGCTGTTTTATCACTGAGAAAGCTGAAATGTTGTGTGACAGCATGATAGTTTGTTTCATTAGATTTCTGATTCTTTTCACCCCAGTATCAGTTGAAATGCTACTGTTCGCATCAGGGAGAAAGTACCTATGCATACATCTTTGAGTTAAACTGAAAATCAAATGCCCTCAAGACAGAAATTTTATACATCTGTTTTAGAAACCATTATCTGCTAATCTACCTAATACACAGAACATGTGTCATTGCACCGTATTTGGAAGTTAAACTTAATACAAATGAATAAATTGGCACGTATCACCTTCAACAGAAGTCACAAAACTACAGTAAATCCTCATAGGTGTTACACATCTGCAGTTAACAAGATGGCAAATGTGAAAAGATTTGACAAAATATAATCTTTCAACAAGTATAGTATTTTGCTTGCCAAAAAATTGCTTAATATATACAAATGGTTTAATTGAAAATTCAATTAGTTTAATGATGTTTTAATACTATAAGCATGATCTTTAGGCTACTGCAGAGTTAAGAAAAGGTGCACAGAGATGTAGGTCATCCTAATTTTATAAGGTACAATAACTTACTTTATAGACTGTGCTCCTTTTCTTAGATATTAGACATCATAAATCTCTCTGGAGTCTGATAAGACTTTAAAAAGGAAATGGCAAAAAAATTTTTTTCAGGTGCTTTAGAACATTTAAGACATGCTATTTCTTATTTCCATAGCAAAATCAGACCTTCTTTGTCAGCAGGTCTATACACTTAGCATTTTATGACAATCAAGTTGCATTCTGCTTTTAGTCCATAGCCTCAGGAATCACTTACATGTATGTGAAGAGAACATCGGTATAATTTGACTACCTGTGTCAAAATATCAGGAAACTTCAGTGATGCATCAGGAAAAGCACAGAGCACACAGAGTACGAGCAATTATCATTCCTTCTCTGACAAACTGGACAAGCCAACATTAATGCTCCCTGTGATCTTTTAGAGTGAGAAAGGATCTCACGGGCAGTAGGTTTTGTGGGGACCACATGATCTACTTTATCAGCTATAACAAGCGAACAAACAAAAGGCAGCAATACAGTCTTTTTCTGCTTGTCTGGGGTAGGTAATTGCCTTGATGAGATGACAAGTTAATGAAAAAAACACTAGTATCTCATGAAGATAACTTGAACATAATATAAAATTACTCACTCTTCTCAAGGCAACATCAGCAACAGAAAAGGGAAACATCTCATGCTCTTTTGCAGACAGGTTTTTTTTTTTCTATGTCTGAGCAAAACCAGTTTACAAATTAACCTTCAAGTTAAATTAAACAGAATGAAATACATACCTAGAAAAACCTAATAGCACTCCTGTGGCAGCTTGTTCACTCAACTGAAACACATATATTGGTCCTATTCCTTTGGTACCAATGAAAGGTGGCTTGTGCTGCTCCCATATCATAGGAAGAGTACTATCTAAAAAAAAATAAATTCTCTCTCTCAGGAAGAAAGTTCTTTGCTCTCTTTGAAAATTTCCTATTGCATATATGTATTATTCTTTATACTAGGGAGTGTATATAATCCTAAACTTACTGTGTTTTGTGAAAGTAGAGTATTTTATGCAGACTTCATATGATGCAGTTAAAATTCAAACCCACATGGATTAAAAAAAAAAATTAATTAGATTTTCAACAAATTAGTGTAAGAGGGAAACAAAAAGTAATGAAATTTCTATTATATTTTTAAAAGCCAGACTTTTTTTTTTTTCTTTTTAATCATGGTTATAATATCTGTGATTTGAGGAATTCTGAAAATTCTTTCTCTTCCAATTTGAGTGTCTTGATAAGAGAAGTTTTCTCATATATATATGTAACTTCATAGGCTGGAGGTTTAATAGAGCAAAGCAAGTGAGGAGGAAAAGGGGCAGAAAAAGAAGAGAATAAGTCATGAGTGACTGTATAACTGAAAAGTTAATGATAGAATTATAGTCTTTTAAAACTTTTAAAAACATACTTGACACCTCGCAGGAGGACACATTGCATGCCCGAAATGGAAACCAAGACTGAATGCAGTGTGACTGAAGATATGAATAATTGGTGAAATAAATGGTGCAGTAACTTTCAGTCTCAGCTGTGCATTGACAAATTAGTCAGTTTTCCAGTTCTGTCACCACTATTTCTTGAGCCCTTCATCTAGCAATCTCAATTTGATTTAACCTGATTCCTGAACTCATTGAAATGGCTTTCCAGTCACTGTGACCATATCTTATTTTAAGAAGCATTAATTGAAGAAACAATGGGTGAGATTTGAGGAGGAAATGGACAATCCATTTTTATTTTGTTTGGAGGTAGGAAGAGAAATAAAACTAGATGATAATGGGAGCAGCTGCTCTTTTTAAGCATTTTGAGACTTTTAAAATTTAAATCTAAGTGATTTAAAATGTATATGATTTTAAATTCACAGATAGGTATTCAATATAAATTATAAAATTGCTAATAGGGCTATGTTTGTTATTGCATTCCTAAACTACTGAAAATGCAACATTATTTTATCTGTATCTACTCTAACTATTTTTTAAAGTTGCTCTGGGCTTCTGCATGACAGCTAGCATCAGTACATAAGAAAGCAGAACAGCAGATGCAAATATATAACATTTGCCTATTTCTTCATTTTTTTTCCTGACCCCAGCACTCCTGGAGGCTTTCAAAGGGTCAAATTAAAAAAAAACCAACAACAACCCATCCAAAGGGTCAAATTACAAAACAGCACTGGGAAATATTATAATAACAATAACAAGAAGAAGAAGAAGAAGAAGAAGAAGAAGAAGAAGAAGAAGAAGAAGAAGAAGAAGAAAGAATTATCTAATGATTTCATGTCTGCTCTCTGAAAATTTTATTAAATAGAAAGTTTTCCTAGATAAAATATTGAACTGCTCTCATGATGGAAGAAATCACCATCTGGCGCAGTTTAGATGGATATTATCGGGTGGTTCAAATTAACACCCAGAATTAAATATTCTGAGCATTGATTGATTAATGACTGTTGTGGTAAAAGATAGCAATAGAAGGTATTTTGCTAAATGCACTCTTCTGGTATAATTCACCATAATAACAACTACTTAACTACACTGCTATATTTTGAATGTTTTTGTGGTGGTGGTGCTGTTTTCGTTCCTGATAAAAATAAAATTGCTAGAAATCAGTGTTCCTATAAAATAAAGGAGGCTGAATCATTTTCATGCTGTGAGACATAAAATATGATTTGGAATTTTTTTTTTTCCTAAATGGGAATCCATGCTGAAATTCAGTAGCAAGGTGACCTTAGACCTTCTTGAGAACATCTGCAGGCTCCTCTGCACATGAGCTGATTCATCACATCACAGTTTGTTTCAGGTCCTCACATTGACCTGTGCATGCTGCACTGATGGGTTGTGTTTAATGGACAACTGAGCTGCAATTAGCTATCTGGCATTTCATTCTGACTATTTTCATTCATGCTAGTCCTCCTGAATTAAAAAAAATAACCAACAAAAAAAATATTGAGAAATCACAGAACAAGCTGCAGTTAGCTTATTATTGTGGACATGTCCTGAAATAAACTTTCTTACAGCAAAACTCATCTTTTAATGAAAAATTTCATCTGTCCTAATTCTCTGAGTGGAAAGCTAAAACTAATTATCTACTGATTATTACAGCAGTAGCTGGCACATCTATAGCCACAAGAGTGTCAGTGTTTCCATTATAAACCCTGTCATTCTAGGTTCTAAAAATGTGCAAACTATTGAAACTTGGCACAAAAGTTAAAAGATTAGAAACAACCTCTCTGAAAGGAAATTTTGATGTCCAGCCATTTGCAGGTTACATAATTGAAGAAGAAGAATAGTTTGCTATTTGAACACACATTGTGCAGGCTTTTCAGTTTGGAAGGACTTCACTGAAAATAATGACATTTACCTTACACTCAAGACTCCCCACACTATTTAAAACATAATGACATGACTTTCTTTAAATTACATTCATCAGTATTCTACAAACATCACATGCTATTTCCAGTAACACTCTGGATGACATCATAGGGTCTTAAATTTTATTAAGGTATTAAATTTTATCTTCTACTATAGTAACTGTCCCTTCTGATTGCTGCTAGTAATGACTCCTCTTCTGTGCTGTGTCCAGCCAACCCTGATTTTGAGAAGCAGAGGGTGTTTCTTTAGTGAAGAAGGGGTTTATGATGTTAGCTTTAGATACTTTAAGAAACTGGACAAATATCTCCAGAGGTGTGTCATGTATCACCAAGTCTGTCAAACACAGGAGAGGTATAAATATTTTTTATATCCCTTTTATGATTTATTTTGTCCTAAATCTATGAAGATATTTTCCTAAATCTATGGAGGTATTCTCAGTTTGTAAAAAACAATGAATTCAGTTTCAGTTCCATGGAAGGACTGAAATATGTAGTACACTTTCTAAAAATCAAAGTAACAGATAATAAGCCAATTAAAACCTACATCAAACATTTTACAGATTCATCTGGTTAGGATATCTCTTTCTAGCTGTCCCACTTTTTGCTTATGATAAAGGTGTTGGGAGAGAAAGGACAGATAGGCTTGATAGCAAAGGCACAATAAGACAAGAATGACACACCAACTGCAAAAGGTATAGAAATGGTACTAGCCAAGTATCAAATCTGCATCCAGTAACACTGAAATTGCCAAATTGCTCAGTGAAGTATTTCCTCTTTGAAAGTTAATGTGTGAAAGAGAAAATAACATGAAAAACAAAACCACATTCAAATAAGCTAAAGCTAACAAACCAGAGCCAAGCCATGTTAAGGCTGTGCTATCTTGAAACTACAATACTCAATTATGCCGCAAGTGGTAGTAAGCCAATATTGCTATTTCTTGCATTCCAAGAAGCATGGGGGTTTGCATTCCATTTTTTCTCCTATATTATTTTAAAATACTACAAATACAATCAGACAAGTCTTAGGCATATCATCCACATGAAGTAGGAAATTTCTGAGGGAAAATATTAGTAGTTTATTTTTCATTATTGTAAAATTCACAAGGTTTTTGGTTTAAATATGTTAACATGCTATCTAAACAGACTAAGTAAGCAACAGTCTATCTAAGTAGTCTATCTGACATGCAAATAAAATTAAAACTATGAAGAATTTATATTTGGCAGAAGTGAGACAGAAAAATCCTGTGTATCTCAAATATATTTCTGGTTCATGAGGAAAACGTTAATGCTGAGTTCCTTTATCAACAATTATCTTTTCCTCCTGAACCCTTCTTTGAGATTTGTGAGAACTTTTTCTTCTTGTCGTAATCAGAGCTGAACAATTCTGTATAGTGGCGCCTGTATACCTCAGATGTAGTATGCACTGATTGTCAAAGGAGAACGAGGAAGTGTATGCTTGGTGAGGACAAGTAAATACATATTCAGGAATTTGTGTCCAAAAATCTTTTTTTGGTTGAATTAGACTGGTACAGGATGAGAACAGTTTGACAGATTATCTAAAAATGAAAGAATAATACAGCATTTCATTCTTGTATTTCTACTGACTTTTTTTTCCTGCTTACTTTCAATTTCAACAGATGTTTTTGCAACAGTTCAGAGAAAATCTAGCAATCTTGCTAGTATGGTCTGTAGCATGTTAAGTCTTGCTGTAGAGGAAAGCAATGTTAGGATGTTATATTACATCTACTTTTGATTGGTAGTTGTGGTCCCAGCTCCCTGCAGGCATAATAAGTACTCCATAAAACAGCTGTCTCATGCAAAAATTGACCATACCACATTGTTTTGATTATTCGCCTTGGCAGAGACAGCTGATGGAAGTTGCAATGCAGTTTCCATAAACCCTTATGAATACATGTTCAGAGGATTCATTTGAACTCCTTCACTTATCTCTTTTTGAGAAATCCTAAGTGCTTATGCAACAGCAGGGATTTTTCTTACTGCAGAAATACTTTACAGGGTAGCATTATATTATTCCCTATGATCTCAATTAACTTGTTGTATTAGTGGGCATGGCAACATCTTATATTGCAAATTTCAAGACTGATTGCTGTTGTTTTTCTTTTGGCTCCTTCAGGGACTGTGTGTGGTCAAATGAGTTGAAAGTATATGATAATTCAGAAGCTGGCTGGAAAACTGCAATACTGGTGTTCATCAAGAGGACACAGGGTTGAGATGTGCGATCAATCTACTGATCGTATGGTTCCAATGCACTCTTATCCTTCAAAACTTGAAGCTTTACTGACACAACAGTATAATAATCATTGGTTGTTTCCAAATCTGACCAATTTAGCTATGTTTTCATTAATATCATTGTTGGCTTACTTCTGAAGTTAAAAATTCAGATCTGGGGACATGTTCAGATTTTGACATCTTCATCCTTAAGTTACATAGGAGTAAACAAGTAGATACTGAAGAACAATGAAATTACTGCACATAGAGGAATTGTAGAGGAATGAAGCTGGGTTAATTAACATTGATAATATAAAGCTGTGGGCTGGCTTCAGGGGCGGTGGGTTGGCTGACGTGGATAATGTGCAGCTGTGGCTGGTTCCTGCTAAGTAGTTATATAGCTCTAAGGGGTATGGTGGAGGAGCACTGGATGAAGAGAATGCCAGATGAGGAGAGCTCTGGAAGAAGCAGAGGGAAGAGAGACAGGAGAGGGCCTGGATGAGGAGAGGCTGGTTGGGAGAGGAGCCCAGGAAAGAAGAATCCACATGCTGCAGAGGCAAGGAGCAGGGTGGTCTGGCCTGAAGAGGATGAAGAAACAGCACGGACAGCAGAGGAACTTTTGAAACATTGTGGGCAATTAGTGGCTGTGTTGGGGCAAGGCACGAGAATTACTTGTTAATCTGGTATGTGATGGTTAAAAGCCTTGCTGCAGCTGACTAGTGTTGATATTGCTGCAACAACTGCAGTAGGACAACTTATGGCAATGTAGAGCAAACAAAAAATTTTTCCTCATAATTTTAGTATCTCAGATTCATTTATTTTTGTGTTTTCATAAAGTAAATAGAAGCTGTAGAGCTAACTATTACTGAAAAAAACACATTGTGGATTACAAATTGACTGACCTATAAACTAGCAAATTCAGAAGAGATAATCTTCCTTTAATATTGAAGTAGACCACCTCAAATTTCCTCGCTAGAGATCAGGAGACTGAGTTATTTATCTGTTCTTGGAAGCTATAGGGGAAAAAAACCCCAAACCTGCTGTTGTCGAAGTATTGCTAATCAAATTTAACAGGAAAGTACTTTGCTGGACTCATAAAATAATAGTTGGCAATGGATGGAGAGCAAGGACTACTGGAAAAAAGTAATTCAGATGTGAACCTACACTGCTGGTTCTAAATCGCCTCTTCATTGTCCACAAGAAGACTTGGATGGCATTTCCATTAAGAACTTTATTCTGTGTGTCTTGGCAGTACAAAACAGTATCAAATTTTAATGTTCTAAAAGTAATCTTGAAGACGCTATTAAGTCATCAAATAGATTAATAGTATAGAATCATCCTAGAGACCCTAGTCATAAAAGAGTATGTGGATAATGTTGCCAGTTTGCTCCATGTTGTGGTTTAGTGGGATTTGCCATCAAGGAATGATGTGTTTATCTCTGATCTGCTTCTCCCTTTCTCCTTCTCAAATTTTCCCTTAAGTTCTGTCTTGGGGAAATTATCCAACTTCAGCCTTATGGCAGTTTTCGCAATTAGGAAGTTTAAGGGGCCTTTATCAATGCTTATATTTAACTGACCACTTTCCTCCATGATGTTGCAAAACTAAACTTCTGCACTATGAAAGCATTATCCAAGTCTGATGAAAATGTTGACACTGAAACCTGGAGGTACAGGTAGTAAATCCATACCCCTCTGTCATGGTCTAATCAGTGGACTCGTGATGGTTCATTAACTATGATCTCGAAGCACAAAAATCAAGGTGACAATGCCAAGGGGTTATGCTTCAATTGAAAACCACAATTTTATTGTTTGCCCATAAAGCGGCGTGCAATAGGTAGAAAGACAGAAAGTGAATAAAAGGTGAAATAAAAAGAAAAGGCAAGAGGAATATAGCTACCACCATGGGTCCAAGGTGTCCCTATGGTTCCAGGTCCAGGCAGCATCCTGCCGGTCCTTCTGATCATTGTGATCCTTGGTGGGGAAGATCTCCAAAGTTCAGTTGCTAAGAAGGAATCTTTTTATGCCAAGCAACAGACCTTGCTCCACCTCTGGTCCATGGACTGCCGCCAGTCTCTGCCCTCTCAAGCCAGGTTATCTTGCCCCAGAGGCGGGTAGCTTCAGACCAGGAGGCGTGTTCTTGTATTGTTTTCTGGTTTGTTGTTATGACCACGGTTGTTATCAATCTTCTGGACAGCTGTTATGTGGCCTTATTCAATCCCAGGTGGCAGGGAGCGGCATAGTACTCCTTGTACCATGCAGTTCTCTTTCCCAGGGTCTTGGTGTCCATGAGGACCACATTCCATCTCCAGGTCTCAGCTGGCAATGTTGAGACAATATTGTTCTCTTTAGACCGACTCTTACACCCTCCAAAAAGGAAAGAAACAAAACCTGCTGAAAAATAACAACAAAAAATACTTGGATATGTATTTGAATAAATATCAGTGTTTATAGATAGAAGGCAAAAATATTTGGCTTAATATTTTGAGATAAGTGCCTGAGCATATCCATCTATGAAACTGCTGAATTACAAGAGATGAACAGTGAGATGGATATCTATTTTTTCCTGTTCATACATCAGGAGAACAGAAAATCCAGTAAAATTAAAAAGAAAAAAAGCCAAAAAGTGGTTTACTGAATAAAAAATAAACTTTGCAATTAATTGCCAAACTTGATCTTTATGACCAAAATTTATTAAATATAATGTAGACAAAATAAAATTGTGTTGTAAAATGTAGAAAAAAACCCTATTGAAGTCTTTCTCTGTAGAACAATAATCCATATTTGTGTAGTAAGGACTCTCTTCTAGAATCCCTGGAAGCACCTTCATTATAAAATCTGAAGTAGGTGGAAACTTGATTTTTTTACAAGTTCTGTGTTAAATGTTTTGTTTTATCTTTTGATTAAACAACACTTTATAAAAGCATACTTTTAAAACCTTTGCTTATTTTACTTTTAATAAATTTATATTCTGCTTTAATAGGCATTCTGTAACTATTTTCAGTCACACAGCTAGTCTTCTAGAACCCCAAAAATGTCAGGAAATCTGTTATTAGAAAATGGAACTGAAATCGGCCACATGAGCACCATAAGTAAAGAAAGCATAGTCTCCTGTAGTTTTGGATCTCAGCAATGAATGAAAGCATCTGCTTTTTTTTTTTTTTTTTCTTTCTCTCCTGTGGCTGAGGTATTTACATGAGTTTTCTCCCATGTGGACAGTTTGGTATTTAAGAAAATTTGGAGCGATGCTAAGAACTGTTTGTTTAGGTGGCACACACACTTTTTATACTAATGTTCTTTTTGCAGTTTCCCTGTAGTTTATTTAAAGCGCTTAGGAATATGTTAAAGTTCAGTTGAAATCCCAGGGATTTCAGTCCCTAATAATTTTAGCACTTGCTAATGCATTCCTCAGAAGCTCAGTAGTTAAACTCATAATATTACTGCTTTCTTATTGAGGTCTACACAAAAAAAAAAACAGTGCAGATGGTGTTGCAAGCATTACAACTATTGCAGTCTAAGTCTACTCATTCAGAGTGTGTTGACTGTTAAACTACGTGCACCTGATACGGGGCATTTATGATGCTTCTTTCAGAGACACAGAGTAGTCTAAACCTAATAATAAAGAGAAGCTATTAGGACATATCTTTGGTCTACTTAGTTTAGTATCTTCAGTCATTTTTGTAATGTACATTGCTTTTTGGTGAGCATTTATATTTTCATTAAAATGACACATAATAGAATGAGAAAATTCTATAAAAACTACTCATAATTATAATTACTCAGCTAATCTTTTCTTTGTAAGCTTCTAGTTTACTTTGATTGTCAGAAATGCTGAGGATTGATAAAACTCATGCAACAGCATCTTGCTCTCCGTGGATTTCTTGTGAACTTTCTGCAGTAATTATTCTTTCTTGAAAGTTCTATCTTTATAATTTGCTCTTTATATTGTACGATGCTCATCCAAGTCAGAGAATTCTTTTTTTTCTCCAAGACAGAAAATTTTCTAAACCAATAAAGAGATTCAAGAAGTCAATCTCAATATCTTGAACAGAACACTCAAACAAATCCATATTACCACCACTGTTAGTCAAGTCATCTTGCTGTTTGTTCTCTTTCCATAACATTTCTTAGAAACCAGGCACACAAATGTTCAAACAGTGTAAAAGAAAAGTCTGGAAAATGCCCTAAAATCAGATGAACAGATTTTCTTCAGAGAAATGTTTACGAATACTCTTTTTCTGTTAACTGTCCATTTATTGAAAGAGGAAAATACAGAATGAAAATTCAATGCTCTGTCTTTCTTGTCATGTTAAAAAGCTATTTTTAAAATATAGTTTTGGTTTAATGACATAACCAGAGAGGATATGTTTCTCATAATTTTGAATTTCCACTGAAATCACAGGCTGTACAGTTACATATATTATTAATCAAGAGGACATATAGTGGTCAGTTTATTGATTCAGAGTACTGCAAAATGTATACATAAATATATGTTCACTATTAATGGTGTGTTATTCACAAAAGTAAGATAGTGGTGTTCTGCTCCTTCACTGACCAACGCTACAAACATATTGAAAATGTTGCTGTGAAATACAAGATATACATGACATAAAAAGGTAATAAATTCCAAAGAAGGAATATAAAGAAAATAATAAAACCTGAGTAAATTACATACCATGAATACTAAAAAATAACTATTTTAGGAAGGTCTGTAAACCAGCTTTGTAGTTGTTTTCCTTAAGATTTTTGTGAATACTTGTGTGTATTTTTTTAAACCAAAATTGAATATTTAATATCTTTGGGGTTAGTTGAGATCATGTGTTTACTTTATATGTATATTTTTGGTGACATATTTTCTCGGACCTATGGTTATTTTTTAAAACCGCAGGAGATAATTTTAACAACTACTTGTTATCAATTTTCTGTCAGTTATGATAGGTGGTGCCACCTTTGTTGATTACAGAGCAGATGCAAAGCATAATTGAAGTGTTTTTAAGCAAAACTAAATGTTATTAAATGTTTCAGAACTTTTAATTAATTAGTATCAGCCATAGTAATGCAGTGTAGCTTATAAAAACACATCTTATTTCCACTGAATTGGTTAAATTGTTTATTTTTACAGGTAGCACAATGAATTTTTCCAGGAAAAAAAAAGATATAATTATGTTATTGGTTAACTGAAGAGCTTAAAAATGAATCAAATAATTTAAAAAATGAAAATATCTGAAGCTATTTTACCAAATGATGGGGATACTAACGATTACAGTCTCTTCCAGGCATAGACAAGTGTGAATAACTGTATAGAACCAGAAGGTATTGGAAGCTGA
Organism: Falco cherrug; assembly: GCF_023634085.1. NCBI lineage: Eukaryota > Metazoa > Chordata > Aves > Falconiformes > Falconidae > Falco > Falco cherrug. The sequence continues at coordinate 54,270,158 of NC_073699.1, read as the reverse complement.
TTTGAAAACATTTACTTCTGCCACATAGCTTTTGGAATAGCCTTTTGATACACTTCAAAGCAGTTTAAAAGTATGCGTGTACCTTTATCTCCATTTACATGGTTGATACTTGGCCCTCATTTAACTCTGCTAATGTTTCATACCTTAAACAGAAACTCCCACTCCATCATATGTCTCCCTCTAGAGCACAAAAGATTCTTCTTCCTATCCTTTTCTCAGATATTTCCTCATTTCAGCTGGCATATAAGAGTTTATGCTGCATCTCATAGGATGTAGAAAAGAAGTTGGATCATCACCACTAAAAACCATCTCCAGCTAAATCATTCAACAGGGCAAAGGAGACATCATTTATCTACCCCTTCAGCAAACACACCTGAAAAACCTCCACGACCAAAAGGACAGAAATAACAGGCAGGTGTTGATAAAGCAGTTTATGAACAAAGCTGAGCAGAAGCTTTGTTCAATATTCCCATTTGTTCCAGATGGATCCAAAGACCTTTAATATGGAATCATAATGAAACATAAGAGGATAATCAGAAAGTTAGTATGAATTATGATTTGAAGCCTAGAGCTGAAACAGTTTTAAAGTCTTCAATTCCACTCCAAGGTCTTAACCTTTAGTCTGAAGGGGTAGTTCTGGCTGTACTCTCTCCATAAGGAGAACTGCTCAGCTGTGAAATATATAAATTTTTAAAAAGCTCCTTGATGCCATTGCATACATCTAAACCTTTTTTTAAAAATAAAAAATCGTGAACACAGACCAGAACGGAGGCATACTGCAGCCCAGCTACACTACCTATATGATCTGAAAATGAGGCTCCAAATCCCTTTAGACACCTACTATTTGACTGGGGAGAATATTTTGTTTGGAAGTGAGAATGAAATTATGACCCTAGTCGTGCAGCACTGGTGAAAGAAAACTAGCAGAGAGGCAAAGAAACTTTTTAGTGTATGTGTCTGTATTTCAAAAATGTTGAATACGTGTAACTAAACTAGTTGGTCTCTGCAACATGTTTTTGTAAAATGTGATTGGTATAGCACATATTAGAAAGAATTACACCCCAATACATTCAGCTATCAGGATGACCATGTACAATTTCTCATGCCTTAATAATCTGGGGTTTTCTCCCTTTTTTTTTAAATGCAGGTAACAAAAGATATCCTTTCCCAAGTACTTCAGAATCACATTGGACACAGGTGGTCAGAGATGAGCAAAACATACTCAGTGAAAAAGGCATTGACAAAATAAAAAATCAGTCAGACTGGTAATATCTTGAAATGGGTAAACAGAATTCAAGATCTGAGGGTCTCCCACATGACCTAATCTATAAAACTGTGAAGACAGTTGTTAACACTGAATAAAATACTGCAAAACTCAAAATGACACAGCAAACATCTAACAGGCACCTCCATCTCACTCACTAATCTACAGGTGTGTGGATGCACAATAATTTCTGAAGCAAAAGGCAATCATTATGTTATCTAAATGAACTATTTTTAATGTTTTTGCCTAACAGGTGGGAAAGTTAGCTTTTAGAATACTATGATACATCTACAGTCAGGGTGTAACACATCATATTAATATGGTCAGCATTATTCTACAAGAAGAAAGATCCAATCATAATATTTAATTGCTGTTTCATTGGTTTGTACAATTAGACTGATTTGTGAATAAAAGAAAAGCCTAGTTAATTGTTCCCATGAAACGGAATACCCTTTCAGGTATCCGAGTTGTAGCAGTTTGTATGAACTAGTATTCTTAAAATTCTAAATGCAAAGCCTTTTTAAATGCCAAAAAGAAAATCCCTTCTGTGTTTTGAACGACTATTCTTCTCTTTCCTACTCTTAATTGCCATTTAATGGGAGTTCATATGATTAAAAATGGCACTGGGAAGCATTCTTGCAAAGCTATTTACTATTTGTTTTCTCTCCAGTGAATATCCCTGCAGAAACTAGAGGGTAGCACCTTATTTTCTCTAGACATACATTTGAAGTTGATGTTTGGGGCTTTCAAAGCCTACAGTTTCCAAGACCCCCTTATTTTCTAGGATATTTTAAGTAGTGAGGCATTTATTTTCTAAAAAAACCCCCTGGTTTTCAATTTATATGTAGAAAGACATATATGATGTTCTTTGAAAACCATTGTAAGATTTCAGAGTTCAGCACCGACATCTGAACTCTGAATGAACATCATTCAGCACCAAGAATCAATGGTGCAAAGAGCCATTATGCAAGCATAACACTTAACAGCTTTGAGAGCTAGGAACGGGAGATAATAGAAGCATAACTTTTCAAAAAACATTCCCAGATTCATCATTTGCATAAGACATTCTGAATCAGTGTAGAACATACAAGTAGTGTGATACACTATTTCTGTCCCATATCCTCTGCTACCCAAATATAAAAATTCAACTAAACTCAATTCAAACTATTTTGTTTCTTTGAGCAGTGCCTGAAAATCAGACTTTTCTCTGTGGGATGGCAAATTCATTGCCAGTAGTATTGTTTCCTTGTTTGTGCTTCTGGGCATAGGCAAAAAAAATATAACTGTCTGCAAGAAAGTGTTTGCCTTAGTCTGTAATAGAGAATTTATCAAAGCAAACCGATAGAGCTGTGTTCCAGCACAGGAGGCTTCAAACAAACTGTTTTTCATTGGATTTTATAATATGCATAATATGACTAATACAGATTGTTTGGTCATTTAAGATTTTTCCCTGTGCCCAGCAGTAATTCACACCTTTAGCTTTAGCTCTGTAGGCATATTTCTGCTAGACAGAGAGCAGTGGTCTTGTCATCTGCACCCTTACAACCACAACTTCCCTCTGAGGATAGGAACATTCAGAATACTATACATGAAATTAGGATTCAAAATTTGGCAGCAGACTGATACCTCGTTTTCTATAATTCATAGAAGGGTTAGTACATTTTACTAGTTTTTTCCAAAAAACCTAAACCCCAATTTTCTCTTGTGTTGTTGGCTGGTTTTTTAGTCGTTTTTTTTTAATCTTTAGCAACAAATTAATTATTTTTTTCTTTTTTCTTTTTTCTTTTTTTATTCTTTTAAAACCAGGGTCAACTTAACTAGTTTTTCACATGCTTAAATTTATATAATTGGTGCTGATATTACTTTTATCAGCAGAGAATGGAGCTGTGCTAACTTGTATTCCCTCAGTGGACATAAATGTGTATGTGATAGACCTCTAAGTGGAAAGAGCAGAAAGCAATGAACTTGAGATAGAAATATACTTAAATACATCACGAGAAACAGGTAAATTCTTAAATAAGTGGGTAATTAAAATTAGGAATTGTTCTAAAGTGACTGATACTTAACTTTCAGAATGTGCCTTTAACACGAAAAGGGGTATGAATAACCCAGTCTTACCCACACTTAAAGAAATTGTTTCTGTAGATAAATCAGTAGAGCATTAGTTTAAGCTAGTTCTTCAAATGGAATCAAATATATTAGGAAAAGGCCTTTTCTGATAATACAGATGTGGAGGTTTGTTTTGGTTTTTCTTTTTGTTTGGATGGGTCGGTGAGTTTTTCTTTACGGTCTATTAGGACAGTGATTTTTTTACATCCTAAATCAAAATATTTGTGCTGAATAAAGAAATAAATTTCATAACCATTGTCAGGTCTGGCAATATATTGAAAATGCTTTTTAGAGATACTCTTACTAAAGGTCTGGAAGGACAAGTCCGAACAGGTACTGCAGCCACATTTTTGGAAAGACAAAAATGTGTGCTTGTGAACACAGGAGGAGAATTGCAGGTTTTCTGTATTAAAAGTGCAGAGCAATCTAAGCAGAAGAACAGGCAAAATAGAAAATAAAAATACTTTTATGCAAGTTTGGAAATCACCCTTCATTTCCTCTTAATGAAAAAACGAACTGTATTTTGTAGAATACTGCATATTATTATCAGTTTAATGGCAAGTAAAAAGGCTTTCTCCATTCAAATAACTTGCATTATAGAATAACTCAGAAGAAACACAACTCGGGGCAGGTGATGTGATCGGAATTCTACCATTCCTTCTTTATTCAGAGCTGAACATGCATTTCATGTTTTACCTTTTGTGCAAAACAGTATTGTAACGATTAGTTCTTATTTGCTGAAAGTCAGGCATGTACCACCTGCATAGCTCTGCAGCCTCCTCCACCTGGGGCTGTCACTGAGCCTGCTCTTGATGCTTCCTGAAGACTCTGCTGCAATATGTGAAAACCTGAAATATGTGGCATCCTGTGATGCCTCATGTTTTAAAATAGCACTGAACTAACAATACACAGCTCAGTGCGTGGCAAGAGAGCACAAATAGCACCAATCTAGTGTGGATGTGTACCTTCAGTGCATGGTAGCCTTCACATACACATCCACTAGTGTTTCTCAAACCCTAGCATGAAGCTTAAAAGTGAATACTTTTTTTCTAAAAAATATTTATTTAAAAAGGAAATTAACTGATCTTAGAAAACATCATGCTCACTTTCACTCCTGAAGCTTCCTTCTAAGAGCAGCAAGAGTGACTGTATCCATAGCTAAGCAAACTGCAAACCACTTTTTTCTTTCTGTTCTGTCTAGATTGTTGTCCAAGGGATGATGATCGTTACAAAACCTTAATAGTCGTGTGGGAAAGGAATTACATTTTTGTATTGGGTCTGACTGGGGTGGATTTAACTTTCCTTGTAGCAGCCTTAATAATGCTGTGCTTTGTATTTGTAGATAGAAGTGTGTTGACAACACGTTGATGTTTTGGCTGAAGGCTGTCTCTGCAACCCCAAAGGCCAGTAGGCTGGGACTGGGCAAGAGGCTGAGAGAAGACATAGCCAGACAGCTGACCCAAACTGACCAAAGAGATATTCCATACTGCATGGCCTTGTGCTTTGCAATGAAAAGCTAAGAGAAAGGAGCAGGGGGGCATTTGTTACTAAGGTGTCTTCCAAAGCAACCACTAAGCATACTAAGGCCTTCTCAGGAAGTGGCTGGGCAATGCCTCGTGATGGGAAGCAAATAATAATTTGTTTGTTTGTTTGTTTCCTTTGCTTCCACGCATAGCCTTTGCCTTTATAAAACTGCCTTTATCTTGACCCGCAAGTTCTTCATCTGATTTTTCTGTCCTGCTGAGAAGTGGAGTGATAGAGTGTCTTGGTGGCACCTGGCAGCCAACCAAGGTTAACCCACCACACCAGTGCAAACTATGTTATACAAAACTGCTTTGCACACTGAAATAACTAAATAATATATCAGTGTGGGGAAAAGAACCAAGAAAAAAAGGCCAATCAGGAATGGTCTTTCTCCAATACATTGAAAGCAATAGAGATAGAGGCACACCGACCCACTGCCCCAAAAAAGAAAAAAAAACAAAACCAAAAACCAAAAAAAAACCCAAAACCAAAACTCAACCAAAAATAAAAAACCCAACACCCCAAAATAAATGAAAGAAAGAAAACAACAACAAAAGAAAAGAAAAAGAAAAACCCACACATAAAACAGAAAGCGGCAAGATTTGGTGAAAGAGCAGGAGGTGATAGACAAGATGGAAAATGCGAGACTGAACTTCAGTGGGAAATCTAATGTAAGCAGAAAGAGCACGTGAGGATGATGAGGAAGCAGAGGTACAATTATGTGCACTGGTGTTCTGTTATTCTGCTGACACCTGTATTTCTCCTGTGCTTTATAAAGTATAATTGTTTTACAAGCAGAAGTGTCTGTACTATATGCATTAGTTTCCATGAATCCGTGAGAAATAAAACTATGAAAAAAAGTTGAGTTTGCTAAAATTGGTGCTTTTGAGGATACACATTGATGTTAGACATGACTAAGATAGCTGGATAGTTCCTTGTCCCATATTTTTGAAGGCTTTAGAACAGCTGTTTAATCTCCTCCTTTACTATATGTGCATGCTGTCTTCTTTTGTGTTCTGAGACTGTGGGTTCTCACATCTTTTCAGTCTGCCCTTCTAAAAATCAATTATATCCTGCTTCTTGGACTCTTTTTCCAACACTTTCCTTTCAGCCTCCTGCTGACTTAAAATGGCACTGTTGCAACACCTTCAGCTATATTCACTTAAATTCACTCTTTCCTTTACAGAATTGCTTTTCAGTTCACTTCTGTAAAGCAGAGATGTCATCTTCTTTTTGAATTTTTGAATCTAACTTTTAAGTTTCATTCTGAGCTTTAAGAATAACAACTGGATGTGCATGAGGACGCTTCAGTGCACTAAGCATACCCATCCTAGAGTGATTCTTAGATGCTGCTCAGTTTAAAGTATCTTTGGAAAATCTTGTAGCCACATTGTGCTGCTAAAATTTGGCACCTCTGCAGACTGAGAAACTTTATAAGCTTAGAAGTTGTTTATTCGTTTTAATTTTTGGAGTTTCTGGAAGTTTGTTGGGCAGTATTTTCTCCTCATGGGTACGTTTGATTTTCTTTAAATCAGTATTGTCTTCTTACGTTTGGTAAGTCAGAATTATTTGGCCAAAATGTTCCTTTTTCATGTCTTTATGGGATTTATCATTTTATCTGTAAATGACAATGCCCTCTGAATGTATTTGGTGGTGTGTGGGTTTTTTTGATTTTTTTTTTTTTTTTTTGTAGCAAACATGACAGAAACACTATTCTTCTAATTGTGGTTATGACCCACTGAGGCATCTTAATTCTTATCTTACTTTTTAATCTAATCTTCCTAATTGATACATAAAATTCTGGAAGAAAAGCTTGCTTGCTATTAGTCCTTGTATTGTGAATTTATTTTCTATACTCTGTAGTTTGGGATCTAAATTTCTGATATCCTTGTAGCTTATCTAGTGTCTGCAGTATGTCCAGCATAACTCAAGCTTGGTGATTCTCAGTGATTTAAAATGATAACTACAGCAACAGCCATAGAATCAATGTAGAAACAGCAGAGAGGCATATACTTTTATACACAATTAAACTCTCAAGTAATGGTCAATAATAATTCAACAGCTCTATTCTGTCAAGTAAGACAGTCAGGTGACCAAATGCAGCCTAGGGAGTAGCTGATGTGATAGTACACAGCACCAAAATATGAATCCACAGATATTGGCAGGATTCTGAAAAAATATCTCCCCAACTGCAGAGATACTTAGCATTGTCCAATGAATCCTGAATTCATTGTCCAGTGAATCCTATAATTCTGCCTACTGCCCCACGTGATAAAAACTTACTGCTAAATTAGGCCTTGCTTCTACCTGCTGACCAAAGTCACTCAAGTAGAGAAGATTGTTCTTTTGAACACCTTGCTGAATTGCTACGTTTTTTTTTACTGAACTTATAAGGCCCAGCACTTTATGTAATGCTTTAGACCATAGCTAAGCAGTAGTTTTTGTAGTTTAGTATTGAGGAATACCTCCACTCTCCCCACTCTCACCTCCCACTGCCCCACTGCCCCTTTTCTCCTTTTGTGAATAAAATTAAAGTAGTATATTAGATTTGTGTGGCCAGGTTTTGGTAGCAGGGACCTACAGAGGTGGCTTCTGTGCCAAGCTGCCAGCAGCTTCCCCCATGTCCGACAGAGCCAGCGCCAGCCGGCCCCAAGATGGACCCGCCGCTGGCCAAGGCCGAGCCCATCAGTGACGGCGGTAGCGCCTCTGGGACAGCGTATTTAGCAAGGGGGGGATAAACTGAGCAGCAACCTGCAGCCAGAGAGGAGTGAGACTGTGAGAGCAACAGCCCTGCAGCCCCCCAGGCCAGCGCAGAGGGAGGCAGGAGGTGCCCCAGGCCCCAGAGCAGAGGTTCCCCGGCAGCCCGCGGTGAAGCCCCTGGCGAGGCAGGCTGTGCCCCTCAGCCCGTGGAGGGCCGTGGTGGAGCAGATCCCCACCTGCAGCCCATGGGGACCCCAGGCCGGGGCAGGGCGATGCCCCGAGGAGGCTGTGCCCCGCGGGCAGCCGGCGCTGGAGCAGCTCCTGGCAGGGCCTGTGGCCCCGTGCAGAGGAGCCCAGGCGGGAGCAGGTTTGCTGGCCGGGCCTGTGCCCCCGCGGGGACCCGCGCTGGAGCCGCTGTGCCTGAGGGGCTGCGCCCGGGGGGGGACCCGGCTGGGGCGGGCTGGGAAGGGCTGCTGCCCTGGGAAGGGCTCGCGTTGGTTGGAGAAGTCCATGGAGGGCCGTGTCCGTGGGAGGGAACCCCGGCTGGAGCAGGGCCCGAGTGTGAGGAGCCTCCCCCGAGGGGGCAGGAGCGGCAGAGGCAGCGTGTGAGGGACTGACCCAGCCCCATGCCGTCCCTGTCCCCCTGCGCTGCTGGGGGGAGGGAGAGAATTCGGGAGTGAAGTTGTGCCCGGGAAGATGGGAGTGGCAGGGGAAAGGTGTTTTAAGATTTGCGTTTATTTCTCTTTATTCCACTCTGATTTGATTGGTAATAAGTTAATTTTTCCCCAAGTCGAGTCTGTTTTGCCCGTGACAGTAATTGGTGAGTGATCTCTCCCTGCCCTCACCTCAGCACATGAGCTTTTCGTTATATTTTCTCTGCCCCGTCCAGCTGAGGAGGGGAGTGATAGACCAGCTTTCTTGGGCAGCTGGCATCCAGCCAGTGTCAACCAACCACAAGCAGGTTTAAATTATTATTAAAATGGTATTTTAGCAGTTTATGTACATTTATCAATGCATTTTCTCAATATGCTTTCAGAGATATTCCACAATAGAGAAGTGCATAAACAGATGTGGTGACAATGAGTAAGAAAGAAATTGAGAAAGTAAATGAATGAAAAATGTTATTACTAAAAAGGTCAATAGAATGGGAAGTGATCACAAGAAGTACAGGTATACTTTAAGAGACAGATGGCATTTTCAGTTTTGTCTTTTATATCTGAAGGTTCCACTACCTTTCAGGACAGCTACAGCCGTCTTTGTGAAAAACTGATTACTCAATAGCAGAAGGTTTTTCTTATTTACAGGCACGAAACAACATGAACCTAGTAAAAGTCTGTATTAACAGGTATATGAAGGTATTTATATGTATATAGAAACACGTATATATGCTTCTTCATCACACATGGAATAAGACATGCTCTAATGGTATAGTGGGTTTGCATGACAAGGTTTTGGTAGTGGGGGGGCTATAGGGGTGGCTTCTGTGAGAAGATGCCAGAAGCTTCCCCCATGTCAAACGGAGTCAGTGACAGCTGGACAAGGCTGAGCTAATCAGCGACAGTGGTAGCGCTTCTGTGATAGTCTTATTAAGAAGGGGGATGGGGGGAATCTGCGCCACTGAGAGGGAGGAGTGAGAATATGTGAAAGCAATAATTCTTCAGACAACAAAGTCAGAGAAGGAGGTGAGGAGGTACTCCAGGTGCCGGAGCAGGGATTCCCCTGCAGCCTGTGGTGAAGCCCACGGTGAGGCAGGCTGGGCCCCTGCAGCCCATGGGGGTCTACGGTGGAGCAGATCTCCACCTGCAGCCCATGAGGAACCCATACCAGAGCAGGTGGACAGCTGAAGGAAGCTGTGGCCTGTGGGAAGCCTGCATTGGAGCAGATTTGCTGGCAGGACTTGTGACCCTGTGGGGGACTCACTGCAGCTGTCTACTCTGGAAGGGCTGCACCCTGTAGAAAGGACCCACACTGGAGCAGTGTGTGGAAAACTGCAGCCCATGGGAAGGAGTCATGTTGGAGAAGTTCATGGAGAACTGTCTCCCATGGGAGGGACCCCACACTGGAGCAGGGGAGGGGTGTGAGGAAGAAGGGGTGGCAAAAATGTGATAAACTGAACTCCCATTCCTCATCCTCTTGCACTACTGAACAGGAGGACGTAGAGAAGTCAGGAATTACGTTAAGCCCAGGAAGAAGGGAGGGGTGGGGGGAAGGTGTTTTTCTGATTTGAATGGTAATAAAATAAATTAATTTTCCCCAGGTCAAGTTTGGTTTGTCCATGACAGTAATTGCTGAGTGATCTCCCTGTCCTTTTCTCAACCCATAAGCCTTTCATTACATTTTCTTTCCCCTGTCCAGTTGAGGTGGTGAGTGACAGAGTGATTTTGGTGTGCAGCTGGCATTCAGCCAGGGTCAAACCACCACAAGTGGTAGCTCATATATTCACATATTACAGCTACATCAGAAGACGGAGAAAGGAAATAGGTCAAGTAAGGGAGAGATGTGGATGTTATAGATTGTAGCAAAACAGCAGGGAACCAGAGATATGATTTGTAATTGGGAACTAAAGAAGTAGACTGACATTTTACCAAGACTGATTCAACTATAAGATTGAAAATGGGGGGAAAAAAATGCTTGATTTTGTTTACGCTGGTCTGTTCCTTGTAGATATGATCCCAATAACAATGTCTGGTCAATGCCAGTTATCTCCCTTGACAAACATTAGTTAGCAACTATATACTGTAGTAGCTGGGCTACAAAAAGTTTCTTAATTTTTTCCTTAGCTTTTTAATATAAGCAAATTCAACTCTGTGTTTTTTGGATTTCTGTGGATAACCATGGGATTTAAGTTATTTGATGAAGATGGTATTTGGGTTTACTAGTAGAAAGATTAGATTCTGCATATTTAATATTTGCAAGTTTTTAATAGTAATTCGCTTAGCAAAGATGTGATCAAGGGAGACAGTTGTTTAGAATATTGATAATCATTAATTAAGCAATGATTTGTTTATGGATTAATTTTAATAGATGTTAATTGTGTTCTTGGGTGGGTAAGAATAGACTTTTATAAACTACATGCTAGATTTCCTGGATATTTCAAGGGTATGTACCAAGCACTGACATCGCATAGGAGGCCTCCAAATTTCTGAGGTTCATAGTCATAAAACTTAGCACATGTTTAATACATCACATTTTCAAAGTCATTGGGTGCTGACATTTTTTTTTACCTACTGAATTTTGCTCCTAATCTTTTGCCTAGGAGGAAAAGTAGGAGTGCAGTTTGCCTGAGTTCAGAGAATAAAGAACTGAAAATCAAACTTTCTGGCTTTCATGTGTGTTTTATGTGCAGATAACTGAGAATGTAATGGTGCACATCTTGATATGCAACACTTTGATTTTGAGATTTGACCCAATATAGTATAGAAAGATCTCCTTTGTCAGTCTGTTCCCACACACCTACAGACATTTGAGCCCTGTCATCATTGACTTTTATCTCCTCATAAAGAAATTCTTCAGCAAGGCAGACTAAGTCAGACAGGGAGAAGCCTTCTCCTGGTCATGTTATATACATAAGGAGGATCTGAAAGATTCATCAACCTTCCATTCAGTTAATGCCACCATTTACTAATAATTAATCCAGGAAATCCCTTTCCTTTAAGTCTGAATGACAGTTCATTCAATGTCTCTGTCAGCTGTTTCTGTTATCTGTTAAGTAGGTGGTCTTGAGGGAATGCAGAATTTGTGAAGGCGTATCAAAACTGGTTTCTGTGATACTGATATTCATGCTTCTAGAAAGTGTACTCTGGTGTTCTTTAATAAATAGCTCAAGTGTGGTACACCTCCCAGAGGGAAGGGACCAGCAGAAGGAGGCTTTTGCTGTATCTAGTAAATAGGATAGTGCAAACAAACCCATCAAACAACACAACAAGAGAATTTATTGTATTTCACATATGCAGTCCAGATTGATTACCACAAGCAGCTTTACAATCAGCTTGGTATGTCCCAGCATCAGCAAGACAAAAGGCTAAGACTAAACCTAACATGTGCATGTAAAGACACTTGAAATTATAGAAATTTAAACTGGAAATACAAAATAATCTGTTACATTGGCTAAACTGTGAGAACATCTTCCAAGTTCTAAACCTTCAGTGTGTTAGTTAAAACATTTTCAGCATTATGAATTGGCATCAGTATTGAGGAAGGTGAAGACAAGCAAAGAAATACTTCTACCTCAGTTATGTCAAGAGCTATTGCTCATTAGCTGTCTATGCCTGGAATTAGCTTGCAGAATAAAGAGGTAATTTCTTTGGAGCTAGTGTCACAGTTACCATGTGTTTGTCTGTCTGTGATAATCTTTACTTTATTCTCTGCAAGTCTTTATCTGAATCTGCCTTTCAGCAGGGTCCTTAATTTTAATGACTATCAGGGATCTGATCATTATGTGGTGAATCTTCACCTCTCAGATGTGAATGGCTTTTAAAAAAGTGTTCCCAATTTCAACAAGTAGTCTACTGCCGAATGACATTTATAAATTGAATACTTTTCAACTTTCCAGCTGTATTACATGAGGGCTAATACATTTTTGCCACTAGAAATGCCTTTAAAAATCAACACTTTTGATCTTTTGGAACAGTGGGTAAGATAGGTGAGGGAAAGGAATAAATTCAGGAGGGATATCTCTGAAAAAAAGATATCATTTATAAAATATTGGGATCTTGTAATTTTAGGATTCTGGCATTCTTTTCATGAATTTTGTCATCAAATTAATTACTCTTTTTTTTACATTTTGCAAAATGACCATGCATCAGAAATTTGGATCAGAGAAATATGTCAAATTTTGCTGTTAGTCATAGTGATTTTTTTTGAAATTATGGTTCCTTCTGAACTAAATCTTCTGAAGAGCTGGCTCAGCCATTTATTATGAATAACATTCATTGAAGCCAGCACAGATTTGATTACTTACCTATTCTGAATCTCATTTGCTTCAATATTTTCTACTTGTAAACAGTCTATGAATATTTTGGCCAAATAATTTGCTATCTCCAGGTTGTACAAAGTTTTCTAGTTGTCCTGTATTCTCTATTCTCTAATAAATTTTAAGACTACTGTGCAAGTCTATTTCTGCTCCCAGGCAAGTTAATGCAAGCTTTTCAAAGTGAAAATTCCACTGTATAATCCTCTGTAATTAGGTGCCTGGCTCACATGACTGCTTCTCCTCACTGATTTGCCGACTGCAATTGTTTAGATGTGTATTGATGAATAACAGTTTTAGACACTTGTAATGAATACATGCACACTTAGAATTTTTTGACCAGTGTTGACTACTGTGACTTTCAAAAGCTTGGTGACTCAGTTATCACTGTTCTGGCAGCATAAATGGGCTTTAAAGTGGGCATAAATTACTTCTGTAAGTATTTCCAAAACTCTCTGCACTAGTATAGTATAAAACTTCCTAACATAAATTAGAATTAGATTCACTGTATTTTGCTCATTTCAGTTTGGCCTTGGCTTTTTGTGGGTATTTTCCCTCCTTATTTAAGCAACTTTTCTCCGTAATCTAAATTTCCTCATGAAGTGGCTGAGGAGAATTCAGTTTAAAAGTTAAAAAATAACATCAGCAGACACCATAACATTTAGCTTTTCTTTCTGTGTTTCTAGGCTTTACCCCTAAAAGGGTCAAAAGTTAATAAATCAGAACTGTAAGATTTATTTCTCCTATATATTAGGCAAAACCCTCATTTTTTTCTTTCATGTTGATGGAACTACAATGTAGACTCAACTTGTTCAAACAGCCAGGCTTTGATTGCCTTTACATTCAGGTTCCCCCCAAGGTTATGGAGCTGGCAAATTTTGTTCTGCATCACATCTGTTCCACAGTCCCCGACTATCAGAGAGCTCTTCTTCTGGCAGCCAGATTAGTCCCTTTGGGTTGGCTGCTACAGGACACAAAGCAGAGCTTCAGGTTGTGAACAGGTATAATTTGGCTCCACTAGCTGAGAAGCTGTAAGTATGGTTGACAGTTGTGACACTCCACCTCCTCCAGTACCTCTTCGCGTTGGTCTCTGGCAATGGGTCCCTGTTAAACCTGAGTCTTTTCCCTTGAAGAATCATTGCTTTTGCAGACCGGTGAAATTGTGGCCTAGAAAAAATTATGCCCCAAATGTATGGGACTCAGAGTGCAATTTGGAAGACTTGATGTGGCAAAGTTGTAACATTAGATATTTCTTGCCTGAAGTTATAGAATTAGTATAGGCTCATAAATTATCCTTTAAGTCAGAAATATAATTGCTTTATGATTTTTTGCTTGTTGTTGGGACTGAAAATTATTTTTAAAATGGATTGCATTTGCCCATGTTATTGCAAACAGACTGATCGTTCTGTGATAGTTGAAAAAATACACCAAAATAACAAGAGAAAACTGGTGTGTTACCATGAAAGAAATTGCTTTATATGAATAAGAATAAAGATATATTTGAAGAATTTAATGTGATGTAGGGAAAATGTATTTTATATCTCAACCAAAACAAGTTGTATAAGGAAGAAGCATGTCAGATCACTAGGGAGATTTTGTGTGGGAGAAGCAGTACAACAGTTCAGAACAATATTTTACAAAGATTATTTTTTTTTTGCTGCTTGTTCACAAAGCTTTTTAATGCACCATTTTTTTTCTTTTATCAGTATTTTGAAATCAATAGATATTTTTAATGAATAAGATAAGCAGCTTAAATGGACTTATCTTCACTCTTCCCTTTAAATGTATGACTAACATGTGAAGTACATACAGGGTTAATGTAGTGTTGCTCTCTAATATGCAACATTCATCAACCCCTTCCTTTCCTTCCTAATATTTTTGTTAAAACATTCTTTGCTATAGACTTAGGTTTTCTCTGGTTTTACTTGCAGTAAATCCTTTTATAATTATTCTTGGCTTGACTTGATACCCCTCAAAATTGCTTTTTCCTATGGACAACGCTTCAAGAAGGGAACGTGCACAAATATTTTAAATCAGAGGATTATGCTAATGCAAAAGAAAAAAAATAAAAGGCATTTTCATGTTTTTTTAAGTATCCATAGCCAAGGCCTGGACTATTGGTGCATAGTATCTGTAGCTCTAATCATACTGCTGAAGTGAATCAGTTGTTTATTTGAAATGCATGGATGAGATATGGAAGCTTTCTCAGAAGAATCTAAATTCCAATTTAAGATTGAAGCATTTAACTTTGGTTCCAATAACTTATGAGGATTTATATATTTATATATTTACACAAATTCTGTAGGATTTGCTAGTTTACTGAAGATGATGACCACTTTCAGACAACAAGTTGTGTTCAAAGACTTCTTATTGGACAAATCATTGAAATGGTTAAAGGAAATTAAATCACATTCTTTGAGCATCTTAACCTCTGCCTCAATTTTTTTCGTATGCCTATAAATAAATTAAAAAAAAGGGTATCAACGAAGAACACTGTCTTCTCTCATTATTTTCTTGGCTATTTTCTGCACCAGATATTGTTGATTTTTTCTTATGTTGTTAAGACACAAATATTGTTCAGCGTCCCACTTGTTCTCCAGCTGCTAGGTCAGAAAAATACAAGTTTTCTGTAGATCCTGTACATGGTTTTCAACATTGTGCTGAAATAACACCCCTGAGAAATCTTAAATATGGTAGAGCATCTCAAAATATGTCCATGCAATTAAGTCTATATTTGCCTACCCACTTATGAAGAGATAAATTACCCTCCAGACTACATTAACTATATTTGATTAACTCTTCTCTGCATTTATTGGAAACCTAGACATCCATGTCATACATTGACACCTACATGGCAGAAATTTAGAGGAAAGTTGAATCCCACCCTATGGTGCTGTAAAAAAGCTGTCTTTTTCTTCACTTTGTTCACTGCCTGGTACAGAGAGAACTAGAATGCCAAGTGCAATTATGTGTTTAATTCAGAAGTTATCACTGATGTGGTACACTATATGTACACTCTTAGTCCAGGATCTGTGAAACAGTGGAAGAACTAGACAAGTAAATGAATACACTTAGTACTTAAAGTACACAAACTAGTATTTTCTGGGAGTTTGAACACATTACATCAATGATACCAAGAGACTTGCTGATGACTCGAAGAAAGTGTTGCAGTTTTTAGTAATATGACTTGGATCTTCATTTTACCCAAAGATAATACAATGAGTTTAATTTTTTTCAAAGAAATGCATGTCTTTCCCTTCTGAGCACAGAGGCATTTCTTGGATAAGATGATCAGATTACTAAAGACAGAGTTTTTCTGGAGATGTCTGTTTGAAGTACAAACCTTTAATGCGTATCTCTCTTGAATGCCTAGAGGTGCTCTGTGAAGTCATGACTTGAGCTGGCAGTTCTGTGCTAGAGGTCAGGATCCAAGTGGAGTCCTGTTGGTTACAAATTAGATTTCTTGTCTAACAGAAACTTAGTTACTCATGCCAGTATTTAAGATCATAATAGATGGAAATACAACCCATTTTAATAAAGTGGGTCCATAATTAAAAAGTCTGGAAACCATTAGTACTGGCTACTGTAAATAATTACAAATAATCGACTACAAGTAGACAGGAATCTTGCTGTCTCATAGGTAAGTAAACTCTAAAGCACTAAGTAAATTCTAAAACTGAGGCATCAAAGACAAGCAAGAGGTTTTTGGAACTAATGATACTCATGCATTTTTTTTTCACTTATTTCTTGCTGGCTTTAGTTCAACATTTTTCTTTCCTTGTTCATGCTGTCAAGTTAGACTGCAAACGTTTTCAGCAGGGAATTTTTATTCCTTCATGTCTTCAGCATGGGTGCAAAATACAGCCAGTTCTACAGAGAACAATATCATTAAGGTTAATAGCTCTGTCCACATGTCTTTAGCAATGCTAAATCTAATAATCACAAAACATAAAACATTAATAGAATCAGCAGGTTATTTATAATTAGAAGTGTTGAGAAGTGTTGAGTTATTTATGGCTAAATAAAATTTGGGCTATAGTCCTATCCTTGGAATTGCTTTTTTAAGAATTCAGCTTTGCTTAGTCAGATAATCACTAAAGGTCAAACTTGTTACAGGTTTGTGTGAACACAGGAGAGATCAATGCATTGAGTGTCAGTTCTTTTATACTGGATTCTTTTCATTTTTGGAAGCTTATATTACAGTTTGCATATTGAACCTCCCACATGCCAGATGAAAAAGCTAAGGTTTCTGAATTTTGGTTTTATTTCATTTATTCTCTGCATTTGGGAAAGAGATTTAAAACAAAAATAACTAAAAAGATAAAAAATATTATATTGGTCTGTGGTAATCAACAGCATACTTACACCTTTTGAGTACTCTGATACAACTCTTTTGCAAGTTTGACTAGCTGCTTTCTTGTTGGCCTTTGACAAAATGCTGGCAACATTGGGAAGAATTCCTAGAATAGAGTACAAAAGCAGCATAATCCTCAAACTCTGAATAATATCACAATATTATTTTCTCTTGTGTAATTTCATTTAAATAATTTAAAGTAAGTCATGTAGAGCTGGATTTGTCAAACAGGAGATATCTGCAATATAGATATCTACATCTGGACTATGCTGTCCTGCTGTCAATTTGTAGTTAGTCAAGAGAAACAGGTACTTTAAGTAAAGTAGATATACACAAGCCTATAAATAGAGAATTGTGCCCTAGATGTGCCTCTTTCTCACAAACAAGGCTCACATGGAAGATGTATTCTTTATTAACAAGTTGTCTGCTGTATCTCACTTTAAGTGTCTTTAAAATATTTGCTGAATATTAGCAAGTTGATACTTTAGGAAATTAGATGAGTTCTTCACCTTGACATTTGAAAAGAGCCAGAACATCACACAACATCACATAGGAAGTGAGATAAGCTTGAGCTCAAATGCATATCAGTATGTCATGCCCAAAGCATTTTTCTCTCTCATCAAGAAAAAGTCCTTGTCACATTGCATTGCAGACCTCATCCTCCCCTCACCTGCAGCAGGAACTGACCTGGCCTGACATGAGTATGTGTATCTCACTTAACCTAATGGCAGTGATACAAATCTATAGATTTATTCACAGACAATTTTGTTGACATCTTACAAGAAAATTGATTCATAGGTAACCAAGCTGTCTGGCTTGGTATTCAGTGAAAAGTGGAAGCCAGATCCCCTTCCCTTACCTAGGTGTAAAAGAAGCACAAAGCTGGCTCTGAGAAAGTGCCAAGTATTCAACTGCTTCCTGAAGCAGGACAGTGTAATTATTAAAGAGTATTCAAGACGCAATCACTAATGAAGGGTCCTTTCTAAGATATTCCCACAAAATCCAGAGAAAGTTTTGAAGAAAAGTCAGGAACTAGGTCTACAATGTACAGAATTGCAAAGGTTTTCAGCAGATCTGTAGCTCCTGCTGAGAGGTTGAGCTTGGTTCCAATAATGAAAAATAGTCCTTGTTGCTTTCTAAAATCCTGCTAAAGATGCTGTTTGACAAGAGCAAGGCAAAACAAATGTTTTTTCCCATGAGCTGTGAATTCTGTGCAATGTGATAGCAAAGTACAGTACAGAAGCTACAGACCTTTTAGCCTAACCTCAGTACCCAGAAAAGTCATGGAGAAGATCATACTGGGTGCTGTTGAAAGGTGTTTAAAGGACAATGTAATCATCAGGCACAACGAACATGAGTTCATGAAGGGAAAGTCCTGTCTAACTAATTTGATGTCCTTCTGTGATAAGGTCACCTTGCTAGCAGATGAACAGAAGGCAGTGGATGTAGTTTTTCTGGATTTTAGTAAGGCTTTTCATACTGTTGCTCACAGTATCCTTCTGGACAAGTTGTCCGACTCTGAGATGAGCAGGTATATAGTGGCTGAACAGCAGAGCCCAAAGGGTTGTAGTGAATGGGACTATATCTGACTGGTGACCAGTCACCAGTGCTGTTTCTCAGGGGTCAATTCTAGGGTGAATTCTGTTCAATATATTTATCAATGATCTGGATGCAGGAGTTGAGTGCACCCTTAGCAAGTTGACTTATGATACCAAAGTGAGAGATGTTTTCTTGAGGGACAAGAAGAGCTTGTAGCGTGCTATGGTTTGGATCTGTGATGAACACAATGTTGACCACCCCCCAATGTTTTAGTTACTGCTGAACAGTTCTTATACAATAATCAATCACATGAACTTTCACAAAAAATGCTGGATATTGTACCTGGGGTGGAATAATGCCAGACACAGGTATAAATGGGAGAGGAGTGGCTGTAGAGCGGTCCTGCAGAAAGAGATCTGAGGGTGTTGATCAGCAGCAAGCTCAGTGTGAGTCAGCAGCGTGCCTTGCAGCCAAGAGGGCAAACCACATCTTGAGGTGCATCAAATACAGCACAACCAGCTGGTCAAGAAAGGTGATTATCCCGCTGTTTTCAGCTTGGTGCAGCCTCACCTTGAGTGTGGTGTGCAGTTCTGGGACCTCCAATTTAAGAAGGATATGAAGGTCATTGAATGTGTCCAGAGAAGAAGAGCAACAATGCTGGTGAAAAGGCTGGAAAGCATGTCCTATGAGGAGCGTCTAAGAACTCTGGGTTTATTTAGTTTGGAGACAAGGAGGCCAAGGGGCAATCTCATTGCTCTCTACAGCTTTCTGAGGAGGGGAAGTGGGGATATAGGTGCTCATTTCTTCTCCCTGGCACTCAGTGATAGGATGTATGGAAATGGATCAAAGCTCTGACAGGGAAGGTTCAGATTTGACACCAGGAAAAAAAATATTTCTTTATGAAGAGTGTGGCCAGACAGTGGAACAGGCTTCCTAGAGAGATGGTCAATGGCCCAAGCCTGTCAGTGTTTAACAGGCATTTGGACAATGCCCTTAACAACATCCTTTAACTTTTGGTCATCCCTGAAGTGGTCAGGCAGTTGCACTGGATGATTGTGGTAGATCTCTTTCAGCTGTAGCAGTCCTATTCTATTCTATTCTATTCTATTCTATCCTATTCTATTCTATTCTATTCTATTCTATTCTATCCTATTCTATTCTATTCTATTCTATTCTATTCTATTCTATTCTATTCTATTCTATTCTATTCTATTCTATTCTATTCTATTCTATTCTATTCTATTCTATTCTATTCTATTCTATTCTATTCTATTTCTACTCTATTCTATTCTATTCTATTCTATTCTATTCTATTTCTATTCTATTCTATTCTATTCTATTCTATTCTATTCTATTCTATTCTATTCTATTCTGTTCTAGAGATCCCCACCAATGCTCTTCAGATATTTTCAATTTGTCGGAAAATCTTGCAAATATTGGAAAAATAAGACTGCATCAGTAATTTCAAATATTCATGACTTTTAAGTGATGTGATAAGCACTTTGAAAGGTTTTATTAGGAAAACTTTAATAGGGAAAGGACCTTGACAGTTCAATCAGACTATTTTCTGTACCGTTTTTTTTGTTAGTATAGAGTTAATTTTCTTTATTGTATCTTGTATGGTGCTATGGTTTGGATTTGTGATGAAAACAATGCTGATAACACATAGATGTGTTAGTTATTGCTGAACAGTTCTTTCACAGCCTCAAGACCTTTTCTGTTTCTCATGTTGCCCTGTCAGTGAGCAGGCTGGGGGTGCACAAGAAGTTTAGAGGCGACACAGCCAGGACAGCTGACCTGAACTGACCAAAGGGATATTCAATATCGTATGACATCATGCTCGGCATAAAAATGTTGGCAGAAGGAGGAAGGAGGGACATTTGGAGTTATGGAGTCTGTTTTCCCAAGTAACCATTATGCGTGATGGAGCCCTGCTTTCCTGGAGGTGGCTGAACACCTGCCTGCTGATGGGAAGCAGTGAATGAATTCCTCATTTTGCTTTCCTTTTGTGCATAGTTTTGCTTTACATATTAAACTCTCTGTATCTCAACCTGCAAGTTTTCTTACTTTTTTAACCCTTCTAATCCTCTTCCCCATCCCACTGTGGGGAGTGAGCAAGTAACTGTGTGGGTCCCTACGATGCTTAAAACAGAACACTTTTGTAGCTCCTTCTCTAGAAATATTCAAACCTAAAGGAACAATGTTGATTTTACTGAAGGTAGATTTTAAAGAAGAAAACTTAGGATTTCTAAAGCCATCAAAAGTATTTTTAATATTGCTAAATGTGAAATTAATCTATAAAAATGAAACTAGAGAAATATGTTCAATACTATTTTATCATGTAAGATTTTAGGTATACTTTAAAATTTTACACTATTGTATCTGCCCTAATGACATTCATCTCCACTTTTCTATGTAGCCATATAATTATACTACCCTTCATATAAATCCATCTCTAATATGTATCAGGGTCTTCCAAGACTTTTGTTCAAGCACTAAAAATATGCGTTTAATAGGATCCTAAATGGCCTCATTTCGGCTGGGATAGAATTACTTTTCTTCTTAGTAACTGGCACAGTGCTGTGATTTGGATTTGGGTGAGAATAATGTTGATAGCACACTGATGTTTTTTGTTGTTGCCAGGTAATGTTGACACTAAATCAGGAACTTTTCAGTTTCTCAGTCCCTGCCAGTGAGAGGGCTGGAGGGGCACGAGAAATTGGGAGGGGACACAGCTGAGACAGCTGACTCAAACTAAAGAGATATTCCATACCATAGGACGTCATGCTCATAATTTAAACTGGGGGGTTGGCCAGGGCCTAGGGATCACTGCTCGGGGACTGTCTGGGCATCGGTCAGCAAGTGATGAGCAACTGTATTGTGCATCACTTGTTTTCTTTTCTCCCTACCCTTTGGATTTCATTCCTCCCCCCTTCTCCCTCCTTTTCATTGTAACTGCTATTATTACTATTAATGTTGTTGTTGTTATTATCATTATTATTATTATTATTATTGTTATTATTATTGTTATTGTTATTGTTGTTATGTTTCAAATTTTTCTTTTCTTAACCCTCATTTTACATTCCTTTCTGCTTCTCCTCCCATCCGAGTGGGGGAAGTGAGTGAGTGGCTACATGGTACTTAATTACCAGTTGGGGTTACACCATGACACTAAAATTGTACAAATTTAGCTATATTTAAAAGAGGATGAAATATTATTCCATTAAATGTTCTTTTTTTTTAAGTTTCTCATTCTTCTTACCCTTCTCGGGCTTCCCTCTCCCAACATGTCTTCCATTTTTCAAATTAAAATAACTGACAAAGAAGATAAAGAAAGGGAGAAAAATGGCAAATTCTTTTCTCAATTTTCTTCAGAAAATTATTAAAAGCAATCTTTTAACACTCACAGTAAGCTTCTTAGCTTTGTAAAAAAGATTATTTATTTAATGGCTTCACTTTTTTTTCCCTGCATTATGGTTGGTCTAAATGCTTTTGCAGATTAAAAATATCTTTAAACAAATGTAGACATCATCTTATTATTTGCTTTTTCTTATGGTGTTCTAATGGAGAAAACTATATAAATATTTCCATACTTACTTTCTTCTCTCTCCCTTCCCTCCCTCCCCCCATCCCCCCAAAAATGGAATCCAAGGAATGGGTACCATGTTTTCCTCCATATCTGTTTGCTATGTGGTAGAGAAGGACTCTCAGTTCATACTCAGTTTTATGCACTACATGAAAGCAGAACAAAAGAACATCCCTTACTCTTTTCTGAAGTCTTTTTTTAAATTTTCTTCCTTCTCAGAGATTAAGAAAAATATTAATTTATTAAGCAGGATCAAATCCTGCCAACAGGAAAATGTGCCCATTAAACTGCAGAGTATCTCACATTTGCTAAAAAAAGTCTGAATCTGAATGTATATTAAGCTGAAACAAGTTAAGTGATTACACAATACACACAAATGTCTGTCAAGCAGGATCATATGTTAAAATTTCCCACTTAGAATCACATTTACTGTATTTCACTTTCTTTTCTTTTAACACCACAAGAGATATAATTTAAGTGTGAGTTATGGTAAGCTAAAGAGCTATTTTACTGGAAAAGAAGAACAATTGATAAACCATTTCAGTGGGAGAAAAACAAAAATGCAGAGAATTGTTCTTTTTTTTTTTCCACTCAATTCTGTATCAGAGTAATCTAATATTTGTTTCTTATTTTTTGCATCTAATTTCACATCTATTTCTTATCCTCTTGGGGATATTCTCTATTTTAATCAAAATGCAGTAGATGTACTTATGTTAGTGTTGAGCATTCTTTTTTCTTGGTTAATTACTTACAAATCTGCAAAGATACAAACTTACTTTAAGCATGAGATTTCTTTTATATTTTTGATTGTAACAAGGACCAGGGCTCATTTAAACAATGTGTGATTCAAGTATTTTCCTCAGGTATTTTATTTCTGTCGATTCTGTCCTTCTATAAATTCACTTTGTGGATTAAACCAGTAAGCTTTAGGTATAATGTTCTTCCAGACAGTCACAGAATCATAGAATCATTTAGGTTGGAAAAGACCTTTGAGATCATCAAGTCCAACCATTAACCCAGGACTGCCAAGTCCATCACTAAACCATGTTGCCAAGCGCCACATGTATGCATTTTTTGAACATCACCAAGGATGGTGATTCCACCACCTCCCTTGGCAGCCTGTTCCAGTGCTTGATCACCCTTTCTGTGAAGAATTCTTTCTTAATATCTAATCTAAACCTCCCCTGGAACTACCTGTGGCCATTTCCTCTTGTTCTGTCACTAGTTATCTGGGAGAAGAGACCGACCCCCACCTGCCTACAACCTCCTTTCAGGTAGTTCTAGAGAGCTATAAGGTCTCCTCTGAGTCTCCTTTTTCCCAAACTAAACAACCCCAGTTCCATCAGCTGCTCCTCATAAGATCTGTGCTCTAGACCCTTCACTAGCTTCATTGCCCATCTCTGGACATGCTCCAGGACCTCCACAACCCTCCTGAAGTGAGGTGCCCAAAACCACACACAGCATTTGAGGTGCTGCTTCATCAGTGCCGAGTACAGGGGAACAATCACTTCCTTTGTCCTGCTGGCCACACTGTTTTGGATACAAGCCAGGATGCTGTTGGCCTTCTTGGCCACCTGGGCACACTGCTGGCTCATGTTCAGTGAGCTGTCGACCAACATCCCCAGGTCTTTTTCTGCTGGATAACTTTCCAGCCATTCTTCCCCAAGTCTGTAGCATTGAATGTGGTTGTTGTAACCCAAGTGTAGGACCTGGCACTTCTTGTTGAACCTCATACAACTGGTCCTCGCCCATGCCTCTGCAGAGCCTTCCTGCCCTCAAGCAGATCAGCACTCCCCCCACAATTTGGTGTTTGCAAACTTCCTGAGGGTGCACTCGATCCCCTAGTCAAGATCATTGAAAAGATACTAAATAGGACTGGCCCCAGTACTGAGCCCTGGGGAACACCACTCGCGACCAGTTCCCAGCTGGATGTGACTCCATTCACCACCAGTAGGGCTCGGCCAGCCAGCCAGCTTTTAACCCAGCGTAGAATGCACCCATCCAAGCTATGAGCAGCCAGTTCCTCCAGGAGAATGCTGAGAAGGACGGTGTCAAAAGCTTTACTAAGATCCAGGGAGACACATCCACAGCCTTTCCCTCACCCACAGTGCATGGAGCTTTGATTTTGTAAAGATTCACCTGTACATGGACTCCTTTATGGTTCCAGTTGTTCTTGCAAAATGAATTCAATTTGATGATCAATTTACAGCAAAAATAGAGCTGGGCTGAGCATATCTAGGAGTATGAACAGTGCATTTCAAGAGAACAGAGGTTCAGAAAAAGTAATGAAGATAAATCCTAGGATTACAGGAAATTTAACAGAAAGAAATCAAATACATGAAATGTATCCTTGTCCATTATTAGGTCAAACAAAAGATACAGAACATTAATCACTGATACCATCTCTTAATTTCTAAAGTAAGTTTGCAGTGATAATAGTCCATTTTGGTGTCATTCTAAACAGGATGAATATTAGTCTGGCATGTGTTCTCATAGATTAAGCTTGAATTAAAGGAACCTGCAACTTCAGTCACTCATATTTGTCTAATAATGGCCTAATTAAATTAAGAAATTCCTCAAATCAGTGATGTCAGAAAGTTACAGCTACTTAAAAGCTCTTTGGTGACTCATGAAATAAATTGGTCATGTTATTTAACTGCTATTATGTAAATGGGTCAGCATAAAATTCATGACATTTGCACTAATTCTTACCTTTATTGGCTGAATCCTAAAGACGTATTCATAGCATGTAACACAGTACAAGGCAAACAGCCCTGTGTGGGGTTCATAGTAATTGCTGGTTTACAAAACATGGTTCAAAGTTGTGGACAAACACTAGGGTAAATCCCAGAAAGTATAAATCATTATGCCGAGTCGTAGCTGCCAAGTCTTCCCTCTGAAAGGCATTTGATTGAGGTATGCTGTACTGACTCATGTAACATCCATTTTCAGATTTAGTTTAACTGCACCTGGATCATGAAATCTCCTTTCTGCAGTGAAGATCCTAAGGCTAAAGTTTAGAGGTTTGGGTTCTTTGTTGAGCAATAATGTATTCCCTGGGAGGTGAATGATGGAGAAATTTAAACCAACCCTGTTTTCCAGTCAGTACATGTAACATTGAGGAGGGCTTTGGTTTCCAAAGTTGTCCATTAGGAATCTGTGATGGTGAAGTAATCAATGCCAAATTAATAAAATAATAAATTAAATACTTAAAAATAGAGTTTATATTTTTTTTCCCTTAGATCAAAATGTGTTTCCAAAAGAAAGAAACTGTTATAGGTGCAAAGGGAATGCACGCTATGATTACTGCCTCGCAAGATGCATGGTAGTACACATACTTCACTCTGGCACATACTTTGTTTACCCCAAATATTTTTTAGCTTGAGGGGTTTCAGAATTTTAATGTAAAATTTCTTGATGTACTTTTTATTATTTAAAAGGAAGTTGCTGTCGAGAACATCACAAGCATTGTAAATAATTGTTTATGTGTCAGGATGCAGATGCCACTTGCAAACCTATTTACAAACATCAGTTTTCCTTTTTAAAATTAGAATAAAATATTTAGATAATCAGAATATATGCAGTTGCATCAAACATGCACTCCATCAGATACTACAATGAAGCACCTGGGCAGATAGCTAACTGTACAGAACATAAACTAAATGTGGGCTTAAGATAATGCACTACTTCGAATTTCAGGCCTTTATTAAGCTTGATGAAATGACAGAATATTTGGTTTTATATTTAAAGAAATCTTGTACCTAAAAGAAGGAGGAAATTACATATGAAATAACTTTAATCCCTGAGTATCATCCATAGGAAGTGAATAGTGGAAAAGAAAGTATGTTCCTGCGGAGTGATATGGTATCATTGTTTATTTCTGTAACTGAACTTTCTGTATATTCTTTAAATGTATGGTTTTATCATTATAAACAATGAGCAATGTGAAATACATATTTCAGCAAAAGAACAATGAATAAAGTGAGGAAAAAAATGTGATAGAATAATGGCTTCCCCAGCAGTTTCTAATACTGGTTTAAAAGGTAGGTATTCCAAAATTCATCAGAATTACACTTTTACATAAGACCTCCACAAAATCGTTAGCAGAAAAGTCTCTGATGTCATACAGTAGTTTATCAATATAGCAATGTCAGCCAGAAAGTGTTTCTTTCCTATAGGACTGATATAGCTATCCTGGGAAAACTTTCTATTTCATACAGAGGCAGAGACTATGCCTAAATATAATTATCTGTTTGACTGTAGTAATTTCAGCTTTTTAAACTGCTGGAGAAATCAAAGGCTGCATAAATATATGTCAATCACAGAAAGGATAAGGTCAAGTCTTATGCTAATCTCTAATATGCAAGGAAAAATCTCACTAATGACAGAAGTCTTTAGTGGCTATTGGATCTTCCACTAGAAAATGGGTATAAAACAGATATTAAGTATTAGATTGGCCCCGTCCTTGTTTAGGCCTACTGAATAAAACCAAAAGTTAAGTACAGTGAGCATTAGGGCAAACTAAAAAACAAACAAACAAACAAACAAACAAATGTGCAAAATATATTATCTATGTTGTCCATAAAATGTATATGAATTCCTGGCTTTGAATTAGTGAGATTTGCCATTAATTCACACATGGTAAGATACTACCACAATTTTTTTAACTTTTGTTTCTTGACATAGTATAAGTAGCTTTTGCATTAGCAATTAATTATTTAAAGGAGAATTACTGCTAATCCGAAACTACATATAGCAATTGGAATTAAATTGGAAGGTAAAAAGTTAAGGTCACTTTTGAGAATTATATTTAACATCCACAGACTCCTTTTCTGCTTTGAAGTATTAACCTAAGTGTTTATCAAAGAAGACACAGCCTTAACCTCTGGCTATTTAAACTGAATAAAGACCAGATGTTATAATTCCAGGTTTGGGTGCAAATGACATTTCCCTTTAAGAAGCAATGCATTTTGTTATAGCAATTTGTGTAAAGATAAGAAGTCATGAAGTAGGCTGCCAGGTTCTCTCGGTTTCATTTGTTATGACTTTTGATTCTGACACAATGTCATGGGTTCAAGTCTCAAAGTGGCACTTCGTAGCGCTCTGCTGATAGAAGAGCTGTCCGTACTTTAGGTGACATTTTAAAATAAGCTCTCTGGCAGTTATCCAAATGTATGCTAAAAATCATAAGAGGCATTTTCAGATATGAGTTGGAGATAATAGCACTCTCATGGGCAGCATGTCTTCTCTCTATGAAACACACTCTGGTACCCAAGATTGCTGGTGAGCTATTGCTGAGCACATCTGTAATGTCTGCTTCATTTTCTGCAATGTCATTTTGTAAAAAATAACTCATTATCCTTCAGATGTTCAATATCTGGGATTTGAGGAGCATTTTAAAATCAAATTCTATTCAGAAGCCACTAATCTATGCCACACATATTCTTGTCACTTATTATAAATTAACTCCTTGATCCTAGCAACTGTTTCACTCTGTACATAAAGGTAACATACTCAGATTCTCTGAAGAATAACCTGTGTAGTGATGAGGTAGTAGGCAGTAGAAAAGTATAATACTTGGGCATATGCAGGTGGGATAAGTAGGTTGCCATGAGGGTTAAGTGTTCCCCTAGGAGTCTGTCAAGCACCAGGTTTTCCCTACAGGTCTGTTTAGTCCTGGCAAGAAGGAAATTATGTTCTCCCAAAATAACAAGAACGAATAAGACCAGTGGTATGGACCGTTTGATATTTATATTTTTAAAAAATATTCTTTTGCAGTCTTCAGTCATTGTCATTTTCCCTACCAAGTCAGATTTTTTTTTTTTTTTTCTTTTCTTGGGTGTGTACAGTTTTCAGCATATTTTACTATGGCATATTAGAATATTGCTCTCAGTACTGGTGACATTTTTATGGTGAGAGCTGCAGAGTATATACTTTTTCTCTAACAAAAAATCTTTTCTGCTGATAGAGTACGAAAAATACAAAATATTCCCATAACCATTATCATATTTTGGACAGTAATAAGGGTTTAGGAACTTCATGAAATCTTTCAGACTTTAATTAGGAAGGCATACTTGACATACCTGAATGTGTATAATAAATGTACATGAGATGCTTGATACTGTGGAAACCATAGGAAGTGCTATCTGTATCCAGCCCTGATAACTGATTTTCCTTTCACATTATGATTACACTGATAAACTCTTCATTAGGCTTTCTACAGATCTGTGCAAGAGACCGAAAGAATAAAATTTCTGTGTTCTGACCCTCAAATATCTTATATGTGAGGATGTCCTTGTTCCCCTTGTGATAAGAAAATAAATTATTTCGACTGATGGGAACTATTGACCTATTCATCTTCAAATTTATATTGTTTCCTTTGTTAACACTTTCTGATTCTACAGATAATTCTCTGATGAAAGATTTTTGAGCAGTTGTGTTTTGATATCTGATGGAATGGTATTTTTCATCCTCTATCAAGGGACTTGTGTACTTCAATTTTCAGTGGCTGGGATAATAGTGTGTTAAGTACTGTCCAGTCAATAAATAGGATTCAAGTCAAGAAATATGATTAAAATCTCCTTTGTGTCTAATTCAGCTGAACATGTTACAGGTTGTGGTGCCACAGATTTAATAGGTATTCCTATGAAATGCCTAATGTACACACAATAAATAGTCTGAAGTCTGAAGAAAAAGGGGTAATTTATCTTTATCAGACTACAGTTACAGCTGTATTTGAAAGAGTCTGTGAGGTTGCAGGGCTCTAAATGCATTTGGTGTTGTATTGACTGAATTCATTAAGAAGAATTCCCCCCAAACACTCTACACACACACACACACACACAAAAGAAAACAAAAGAGAAACTGGGAAACAGAGAGGGACATGACCAAACAATTCAAATCTCATAACTGAAATCTGAGTTTACATCAAAAAAATATTTCCATATATGTTAAAATTTTACTATTAAATGTCAAATTTGCAAAGAAATAATCCCTTTTGGATTCAGCTTGGCACCATGATTTTTTAAAATATTGCTATTTAAGCACCATCTGAAAGTGAAGTTATCAGTGTTTTAAGTCTCATGTCACATGATCTTGCACTTAGAGCCCAAAGAACTGATAAATATGGGAAATAATGGAAAATTTCTCTACTTCATATGATTTAATTTGTGATATTGAAAGTAAGATGTCTTAGTCAATGTATGTGTTCATACTGTAAAGTAGTTGGTAAAGGATAGTGGGAAGGTGCTCACTGATTCAGCATCTCATGTTTGCTGGTGTTCATCAATGCAAATAAAAAGATGTGATCCCATTTTTTACCTTCACATCCCTTTCTGACACAAACATATAGTTTTAATGGAGTTAGGCTGGGAGTGAGAAGTACGCAATGGAATGAGATGGTGTTGAAGACGGCTTTGAATGAGAATGGGTGGGCAACAGTCAGATGTCAAGGACAACATACGGCATGACATAGAGGTAGCTGCTTGATAAGCAGTTTTCTGTGATATACAGGAGGTCAGCCTGTAAAACATTTTCTGAATTATTAAGAAACAGTTATCAATAGGAGTAAAAGTAGACATAGCCAAAGTATAAAAAAAGTGTTACTAATAAAAATACACCAACAGAAAATAAATTAGGAAAAAGATGAATGTTGCATGGCATAGCTATATAGAATTTCAAAGGTGAAGACAATAGATTTGAGTTTTTCATTGAAAAGGGGGAAGAGTCATTGAGACCGATGGATTTGGATGAATACGTTTTGTAAAGACTAAAAAAAAATATATCTGCTTAACAAAGGCTCATTACAGAAGATAGTTGCCCAGCAAACAGTACTGTGACCTCTATTATTTATCTGTACATTTTTGAAACATTTCTTCTGTATCTCATTGATATATCTTTCCTTCATTATCTTTTTAACTTACAGTGCATGTTAAAGAAATTAGGAAACCATTATGGTTCTTGTGTGCATTTCAGTAATACATTCAAGTGACAAATCCTTTTGTTACACATCAGGGTTTTTTTGTCTACTACACATTTATATAATATATACAGAGCAGGTTCAGTGCTACTTTTGCAGTCAAGTGAAGCTCATTGGATATGGACAAGGCAAATATTTAGGCTTCATCACCAATTCCAAGGACTCATATCAGCAGAATGTTATACAAAACCCTTGTATCTGTACTGTGAACATTTCTGCCGCACTTTCTTATGCTTTCTTATATACATACCCTATGTGAGCTATTATTTTATCATACAGAAGAGCCATCTGTAGACAAGTGAGGTAGTTCCAGAGCAAAAGCAGTGATGCTTTCTGAAGCGCTTTCTTTTTATTTTTTTTTTCCTTAGGATGTGATATTCAAAATTGAATGAATAAATGAACAAATATTGAGAGCATAGCATGACGCTAACAAACCTGCTTTGCTGAGTCCACATCCACATATAAATCCACTGAGTGAATGGACCTGCACAAGTCCATCATTTATAATTTCATTATAAATTACTTAGAAGTAAAATCTACCAGTAACACCTACATTTTTAGTATACCATTTCAGACAAACAAATACATACAATACATAATGTTATCCCAACGAGTTTTCCAGACTTGAGTTGCATTAGATGCCCTAATGGTAAGGAAGAGATGTTGCCTAAACAACAGGATCAACATCTGTATTTGAGGATTGTATTAAATAGGAACACCAAATTAAAAATGTAGGAAAGCAAAAATGTGTCCTCTAATTCTGATGAAAGGAAATAGCTTTAAACTGTTCCTCTGCCACCTGACTGCAGCCATTTGATTGTATCATATGCAATAACATCAGATGATGAATCTACAGACATACAACTTAGGTGACAAAATTTGTAGTCATAGATAATTAACATGATTAAAATGAACTGGTCAATAACGCTGGAAATAATCTGTGATTCTAACTTGAATGATATGCATTAATAGGCAATGATACAAATTACATATAAAAAGTTTCTGACAAAACTGAACAATTTACAGTTCTAGGCAACACGTGGTATAATTCAGGTGACTTAGGCCTGTGGTATAATTTAGGACATGTTGACATCTCTTCCTATTCTACTTAGCTCTGTGATGCTTTAAAAGCTTACTAGACATACAAAGTCTAACAAAGCTAAGGACAGATTGATAGTGGTAGCTGAGATAATGTGTGGCAGATAGACTTTGAAGGCCTTTTTTTTTTTAAAGAAAAAAAAATGCCCAACTGTCAGGCTGTGTATGTCTGATTTTCACTTACCATGTAAGCCTGTAGGGGAACAAGGACAGGGCTCCCTCCTAGAGCCCAGTTACTTTCTGTCACTCCTGTGGGACAACTTGGGTTTGCTGCCATTGTGCTCCAGGGGAGTAATGTGCTGCAGACCCCAGCAGCATGCTGCTCAGTCTGGCCACAGCTGTGCTAAGCTTCAGGTGTAAAATGACCCTTTATTTTGAGATTTTTGTTTTCTCAAACTTTTATCTGGATTTTAGGAAGTTAAAAGGATGAATAGGTTGTTGCTTAATTTATTTTGTCAGCCTGACTTGGATTTAGATTTCCAAAGCTGAAACTGCCATTAATATCAACCTCTTTTTAGTTAGTTTGCGAATTAAAGCATGCGTCTTTGGGTTTTACAATTTAACGATGGTATGAATTTTATATCAATTTATGGGATTCTGTAACAGGGAACGTTTGGGACAAAATTTTTCTCAGTTCTACAAGGAACTATTGCTGGACACCTGGTGGAACAAGTCAGAGTGAAGAGAGAAATTAGTATGTGTCCTTAAATAATAAATGAATTAATTTTATTTTCTGAATTTTAGCCACATATGTATACAAATGTGAAATAAACTTTATTAGCTCATATCAGTGATAAATAAACAACTGAGAACTCATATGAGAAAAACTTCATTTTTGGAAAGGTTTGTAAAAATGATGACTGGAAAAAAAAAGTATTTGTAATAAAATATTTTAAATCTGGATCCAATTTTAAAGAATTGTCCAAATGAAAAAAAGAAAAAAAAAAGAAAAGGCTCCACCATTCGTAATGAATCAATATTTGTTTCATTTCTTTTTTTGTATTTTGTCACACTGATCATGATTAAAAACGTCAGGCTTGAATCTATATTTCCAGCTTCCATAAGAAAGGTGCATCACACAAACACTGCATAATCTGACAGCTCAGTAGTCTTTTGTTCCTGAAGAACAAAAGAATAATTAACTACACTGATGTCTAGGATGTCTGACATTTCATTTGAGATGTTCCTACTGTTTCAATAGCATTTCTTATTACTTGTCTTCTGGATTGCCATTGGATTTGAATGCAAAGACTGAGAACTCTGTTTTGTTTTTCTGGCCATCATTGATACAGATGAATTGTTCTGTTAATAAGTTTTTTAAATATATTAATTTCCTTTAAGTCTGCTTAGCAAAATACAGAGCTTAATTTTAAAGAAATCTACCTGAATTTCATTTCTCCTTCCCACTTCTCATAAAAAGTTATCTTGAATGATAACAAAATACTACATGGGACAAGGGTTCAACCTAAGGATTGCCATTTAGCAATGTCAGTTTATCATTGACAGTCTATAGGCTATTATTTTTATGTACTGATATGTATCAAGCATTAAACTGATCTTGCCATGAAATGTTCAGAATAGTTTACATAGCTCATATAAGGAAAGAAAATAACAACAATATTTTGGTATTGTGGTTGAATCGTGTGTGTGTATATATATATATATGGGAAAGTCAGTTTTCTGGTGTGGCATCCATGTTAGTCTGTAGGAATGACATACATAACATACAGATATGCAAATTTAAACAGCTTAAATTTTGAGATCAGGTTTCCAGACTGCAAGCACAGTGTATCTAATCCCTATAGCAGGGTGTTCTTCCTTCTTACAAAGACTTTCTAAACGCTGGAAGTGATGTTATTGGTATTTTTTATGTACTCCACAAATTAATCTGGAATTTAGTTTCAATGAGAATATGGACATTATATTAATTTGCTTTAGTTGGGGTTTCAGATCTGTATTCTACGAGCATATTTACTAATTTTATGGTGATTCATTTTGACTCCATTTTTTATTCCTGTGTTGTTGATCTACAGTGAGCTTCCTCAAATTATTGCAGTAGAAATTATCTGATGTTTGAATAGAATAAAAATTCAGAAATTATAATGTGGTCATAAAATGTACTAAAATTTAGACCAATAAAATTATAAATGCAGCTGTTTCAATTGCTACTACAAAAGAGAAGCTTATTTCAGTCTCTGGAAAACTCACATAAATTCTGTGAAGTATGTCTTCGCCAACACTTTGATTTTTCCATTTCACAAATAGAAATTACATCTTGGGTTTTAAATTAGGAAATATTAAGTAATTCATTAAAGTGAAGAGAATTAAATTAACAAAGGAACGATTTTATGCCTTACCTTAATCTGACATTGTGTCTCTGATGTTAGAAAACCTTTTCGTACAAAAAAAATCTTTTTGTACAAAAAAAATCTTTTTGTAGCCTCTGATGTGCAAAAACTTTTTGTAGTCAGTACCACTAATAAAATAACGGATATTGTATTGTATTATATTATATTACATTGTCATAGATTACACAGTGGCAAGCTAAACTGAGTTGCAGATGTAAGTCTACAGCTGAAAATCTTTGTATGTACTTCTATACCAAAATATTGTTTAATCAGAGAAATGTTCATAAAAGTTAAACCATGTTTTCACAATATTTTGAAGAAAACCCATATAAAATAGAAGTCAAGAATACATACAAGGGGCCAAATATGAAATTTCTTTTACAGTAAACATATTTACTCTGGGATGAATATTATCACCATTACATGAACACAAAACCGACCATTTGTAATTTGCTGGGTCTAAACCTGACCCTAGGTCTTGGATTTGCTCTAAATTAGTCAAGATGACAATGGTCCTGAGGAAGACTACAAGCTCCTCGCCCCAGGGCCATGGAGCTCCAGAAAACCATTGCCACTCTAAGGGAGGCAGAAATAGCTCTGGAACCAGAAGCAAGACAGTTGGGTCAGGGTGTTATAGCTCCCTAATCTGCTAAATCCTCCAGAACACTGAACACATATCACTAGACTTTCAGAGCTTGTACTTTAACTTTCATGTCAAATCACCTTGATAGTCTGTCTCTCCCAATGCTTTTCATGGCTCTTGACTTCACACATGCCTGTTGGTTTTGTGGAGAACAGTTTCATCGAGGACCTTTTATTCTATCACTGTTTTGGCTGTGTGGGAAAATTAAACAAGCAGCAGAGCACTTTTGTGGTGCTCAAGTATTTTTAAGCTTGTTCAAAACTTTTCATGGTGAGACTGGCACACATACACAAACTGAGTTTTACCAGGTTGTAGCCATCAAAGGATAAATATTTTTATTTATATTTTTATTTAAATTTTGTGCAGTAAAATCTGCATTTGTATATATGTTTACTATATTCACTATCACAGTCCTTGCAGATATATCTGAAGCAGACCTTTTTAGCACTTTCATTATGAAAAACAACATTCTAATTTGCAATTTAGAAATAGGTATTGTCCAGACAGAGGTTTTGGAGTTTCTTTTCTTTAAATTTTATTTAGAAATTAATTAAATATCAACAGTAAGTTAAAACCAGTCTTCTTCCACAGGATTTTTTGTTCCCTTTTGTATTAAAAGCATATTTTAATTCCATGAAAGATTCCATATTACCTTTAGCTGATGACTATATTTCTTATATTTTCAAATCTCTAATTGCACAATAAGAATTGTATCTCAAGCTGAGAACAAAAAAATTAAAAATTCCGTACAGTTCCTTGCTTTGATACTTGAAGTAATTTAAAGTCCGAATCAAACATAGCTGTACTAAATAAATACTTTTTATGTTTTCTTTCAGCCTGAAAATTTTATCTTGATTGGAAAAAAAAAAAAAAAAAAAAAAAGAGTAGCGTTTTCTGTAGGATGAAAACCTACAGAATTCATCCCAAACTGGAATTCCAAGGTGTGCAGCTTTCCTTCAAAACAAAATCCCCTGCCTCCTCACCTGCTGCAGTATTATGCTGTAGCTTTCATTCTGTTACTTAAAAAAGGATTCATGGGATGACATTGTCAGTCATATTAGTGGGATAAAAACCACCATCAACACTAATAACATGACACACAATGCTATCTTTCAGGATTTTTTACTTTGTCTGTTTTCTCTTAAGATAATATATTAAAATATATTAAAAAAAAAAGGTTGTGTTTGACAAAATAAAATGGGCAGTTCCGAAGCAATACAGATTCTAATGAAAAATAAATGCTAATCAAATCATGGGGCTTGACTTATAGATTCAACTTCTTTTTTTTTTTTTACACCCTCCCCATCATTTTGGAAAAGAGTAGTAATACTTGTTTAAATATTCTCCTGCACTACATCATCTGCCATAAAAAGTGATCACTCATATCAGAAAAGTCCCGACAGATTTTCAGTGTTCTTATTACAGTGTATTAAACTGGCATCTAATTCTTTTGAAGTTGTACTGTCGTTTTCAGAGTACATGAATATTATGCTCTGTGAAAATCACAAGAAGAATAAAAATCAGGGTTCTGGTACATACAGTTCCAAATAACACAGCTGCAGATCCAATTGTGCTTGTATGATGTGATCTATTCTCCTTAAAAATGGCCATCTGCAATAACTCCAGCTTGCTCTGGACATCTGAACAGATTTGGCATCATGGAACAAACAGTATCTACTGCTAGTTGTGTGTGAACTAGTACTGTGTGGCCTTTGCCAAAGTTAACTTTCTGCAAGCCACAGCTGTGTACTAGTCCTCCCAGGTACTTTTGACAATAGACATTATTCTGTGCATCCCATTATAGCATCTGCCCTTCTGAGGAACACAAAGCAAAATAAATATTTTTCTTTTCCCTCTCAGGAGTCTCAGCTGGCGTATCAGGCTGCATCTAGACTAGTACACAAAAAAGACCTAAGTCTAAGCTGCTTCTCTGTCCAGAGGGCCACGTGCCGCAGCCTGCCAGTATACGTGTCAACCCCTCTTTTCTCTTGCCACCTTCCTCCAAGCATGATGGCCTCATCCATTCTACTTCTTGGGAATAATGGGTTTTCTTTCCTGTTCCCTGACAGTGACTGCTTGTTTGTAAGAGTGCTAACTGACTCAGGTTGAAGTTGTGGTGGGGATTTGGAAGTAATTAAATAGTATGAATGACTAGAAGCCCAGGTCCCAGACACAGAGTTCACCACTCCATACACAGCTTATCTCCCCAGCACTCCTCCTGGTTGGCTAAAAGCTTTGACCTACTTTACACTAAAAGCTTTTTTTTCCCAAACATCTCTTCTTTCACTTTTTTTTTTTTTTTCCTTCCCAGGACACAGTATCTTTGCCAAACCCCCTTCTATTCTCCCAACATCTGTTTGTTTCCTCTATCCCCTAAGTTCTAACTCTCCAGAAATCCCAAGTAAAAATAGCCTAACCTCCTTGTTTCTCTCCCCTGGTGTTTCTTTCATTCCTCTTCCAATCTTGTCAGGGTGTTCTGTCATCCTGTGCATACACAGCATCTCTGGGAGAAAAAGTATCTACATTGACAGGCTGCTTTCCAAAACTAAACTAGATCATAATAGGCAACAGATTGTCAAGTCATACAAGAAAGTAATTTGGAATGACTGCTTTCTTTACTTCTGCACAACATGATTAAGGCCCACGATCGGTGACTCATTTGAATTACCTTGAGGTAATACAGTATTATGCTCAAAATCTTGTTTATGAGCAAAGTAGAAACATACCTTATAGTCAAGTAAAGCCAAGAATTTATGGTTAGTATAGGTGAAATCTGAAGAGTGTAATAATTATTAATGCAGATTGCTACAGAAAAAGAAAGAATAGCAATGCAGTTTACACACTTATTTTCCTCCCCTTTTCCTGGTTTTATGCCTACTGCCTCCCTGCTCCTCTGCATTGTGTGGTTGGTGGTTTCACTCTGGTGGTGGGAGTCAGGGGGATATTACCATGAGCAACAGAAGACCTTCACTGAGAGGAACATGATGTTCATGTGGATGACTTCTTCCTTCATATAGGATCTACCTGCAATCATTTTTAGACATTTGTTAATGTGCTTTTAAACCTTTGCGTATTATTCATCAATCTGCAGCTCCACACTACACTTGAATTTATTATATACAATGCCTTTTAAGTGTGGGAGATGTTATTTCATTTTTCCTTTTGTTACCTCTAAAACTAGCTGTGCCCAGCTCCATGTCTGCATTTCTTTGATTAATCATTGGTGAATGAGTCATAGTTGTGGGGTCTCCAGAGCCAAGCTTGCGCCCTATTCAATGACTCTAGTTCTCTGCTCTTCATCCTCTGTCTCTTCCTCTCTAGAACCAACCCTGTATTTCTCAACACTCTGTTGTTATGTTAGTCATAAATAACTCATTCTACATAGAGTAACTGGTTTTACTATAATCAATATAAAGCATTTTTTGTACCATACGAAGGTAAATAAAAAGAAAAAAAATAACCATAGGTCAATTAGAGAAATTGCTTTCATAACTAAGCTAAGTAAAACAAATTTGCAGGCAGCTTAGGAGAAGCTCAGGTAGAGTAAGCCTGACTAGCCTTAGTCCCAAAGCCTTGCAAATTCAGCACAAAATGATGACCTTGTAATAGCAATGGGAATCCTGTATTACAGTGTTACATGGCTGCAATGGTTCTATGAAATCAGGATTTCCATACTAATGTTTAACATTTCATTTCTCAGAGAGTAATAAACAATGTCAGAATAATAGTTAATATTTCTCTACACAGCACTAACAAAAGTATGAAGTCCATGTCTAAGATATCGTTTAGTTGTAGTAAGAGATTAAGGAATGTGACAGTACGTGAGCTAGAAGCATGAAGGTAGTTACACTGAAATCTGTTCTGTAGCTGAGTGCGGTAGCCTGACAGACCGCAGGCACACAGCCACCAGCAGGGACTTCGCAGTTACATAGCAGTAACTTGCAGTTCAATTGCTTCTGATTTTGTCACACTCGTTTTGCCACGTCATCATAGTACACCGTGCAGGATCTCTTCTGGTTTTGCCGGGGTTGCAGCAGACTTTAGTGATTGGGATATTGATATTGGATCTCACAGTATACCAGAGCTGCCCTCCTCATTAGCTCATATGTCCCTGCCACCAGCCACAATTGTATATCCTGACAGAAAGATGGAAGGACATGTCTTTTTTCTGCCTGGAACACTTGGCTAAGTAAGACTTTCTGGAACAATTGCCTAAGAGATCCTATGTACCTATTATCTGCACGGCACACTGGTCAAGGCTGGCTGCACTCAAGTGGTGACCTTGCTGCTTTTGTCTTCAGATCTGGGTGCCGCTGTTATTATTGCTTCTATAAAGCCATGCAAGGACAGTAAGAAAGAGGTATAACAACAACTTACCCCAGTCATTTTCATCTATTTCCTTCAGCTCTGAGTCATGTGCCTATCTATGTAGGATGGCCTTATACAGGTGTTTCTGCCAGTACTGAATGATTGGAAAGTTTCCTCTTTATCTTAGTTGACTTTACATCAAGTCTTGATGCTTATTAACATCTGTCTCACTGTGTGTAACTCCTTACATCTATATTGCTTAACCGAGCTAAATAGGTATAATTTTCTTGTAAGTTTGAGATACCATTAATAGCTTCTACAGCATTCACATAGCTACTCATTATGCCTCTGAGCTGAAAGTATGCTTTTCTCTATTATTGTTATTAGATGTGATTTCTTAAAAAACAATCAAACAAACAAACAAACCCCACAAAAATCCACCCTACAATTTAAAATAATGAAACTTGAAGAATAG
This sequence comes from Falco cherrug, assembly GCF_023634085.1. NCBI lineage: Eukaryota > Metazoa > Chordata > Aves > Falconiformes > Falconidae > Falco > Falco cherrug. The sequence goes on along the minus strand of NC_073699.1, from coordinate 54,231,263 downwards.
ACCATAGTACTTTACCACAAGAAAAGACTGTCTTTGGAAAAGGATGTACATTTTGATTTGTTAATGTGAAGTGCTGGGAATTCTTCCACTCCCTGTTCAAAGCTGTCTGCTCCCGTCAGTTGGTACTGCCTCTTCTTTTTTTTTCTCCCTTCACATACCTCAAAGCAATGTTCTCAGACCAAGCTCCTTCCCCAAGGGTGCTTCCATGGTGTAGTGTCTAAATATGCTTGGAACATGGTTGAAAAATATGAGGCACCACTTTTCCCTCTACACAGAAAGAATAGAAAGCATAGAAAACAGTGCTGGAAAGGACATACTAAAAAGTTCCTATTGACCCTATTTAAGTAAACATAGGGTCAGTTTCTCTCTATTTTGGAATATGACATTCCACAACCCAGAAGCATGTTCAGGATTTGCTTCAGCTTTTACTCGTCCATTCTGTGAATTTTCAGGACCTTTGGTAAATATCCTCAAGGACTGTCATTTAAGTATGTACTTTACAGACGTTAATGGTATGACTGGCATGCTAAATTTGGTATGGTGAGGTTTTGGATCTTCATTCATGTTGAAAGTGTCCTCACCATCTGTGAGTTGTTCAGAGCCAGGGTTTGCATTGCAGCGTTGATATAAGGTGTGAACAATAGTAACATTTTAAACATCACAGTCTGCTTTTCATGCCACAGGATATTTGTGTAGTCACTTCCATTTGATGTGGAGGATAAACCCCAATGCATTTTCTAGGTTTCAGGCTTTTGGGAAGTGCTGCTTTTTTATCAACATGGAATGGCAGATCTTGTTCTGAATTTCTGTCTATATTTTTGCTTGTAATTTTCTGGCAACAGAACTTTCCCTCCCTAGAGAAAAATGCTGAAGGAAGAGCAAAATAACAGATATAAAGAACCTCTTAAACATTGACTTATTAAAATTACATTGAAATATATTATTGAAACAGATGTTCGTACTTGGGATGCAAATTGAACATTTACAAGAAGTAAACAAAAAATATGTTACTTTTTATTCTTTGGATATATATTGCAATGCACAACAATACATATACAACAATACTGCATGCCAAAGAAACACAACAGCAACAGTATTTTTTTTTTTCACATTCAGTGTTAAAGGTACTATCCAAAGTCTTCACTGTATCTCTATTTTGTCTATATAAATCTTTGTAGAATGCCAGAAAATAATGCCATGCATGCCCTTATTCCATCAATAGCAACTCCTATCTCTTAACATAGAATTATTAAACACTGTTATAAAATGAAGCCTGCACACAACTACAGTTCTAAGGTGTCTACATAGTGGGTTTCTCTGGTTCCAGTCCACAGCAAATGAGAATTCATTCTCTGCCTCCACAAATATTTCACAAAGCCTCCACCCTTCAAACAGCTCTCCAGCTGTAATAGCTGTTTCATCACAGCTTGCAAGTGGCTGGGTAAGAGCTTCGTCATTTTTTATCCATACAGCTTCTTACTTCAGCCTTTAAATTTTACTATAGTTCATATGCCACATCTAATACTTGTATCACAGTTTAAGACCTGCTGGAGGGTTCCTTAGGTTTGAATCGCTGTGAGTTTTATCACCATTGATTCTCTGTTGGGTTGTGCATTACTTCACATGCTGTGCCCTGGACAACCTCTGTGTATGCTCCCTCAGTTGTCTTCTCAGAGCCTCAGATTTCTTCGTTAATGTCCCATGATCCAGCACTCCTGGTCGCTGTACAACATCACCAATCTTGTCCTGTCACCAGAGCGGTCCGTTCAGGGCTCCAAGTACAACCTGCAGGCAAGTACATGTCTTGCATGCCGGCTGACACCAATGTGCTGTAAATGACACTGGCATAAGAACCATTGAATCCAGGGAATTACCTGTGCTGCTGCACCAGAACTGATAGTCACATGAAAGGTCAGAAAGCTTAGACTGTCTGCTCCTTCCTAATGTTATTTCAATATTTACCTCTATTTCTGACTTGAGTGTTGGGGGAAATGCAAATTATTCATGGTCTGGTATAAGAATTCTGTACCGTTATTATTTGGAATGGTTCTAATTCTAGTCGAAAACTTAGAATTATAATATTTTTTCCCCATGTATACTTTATGCAAACATAATATTTGTCTCATAAATTGAAGGAATCTAAATAACAGATTCTAAATTTTTGATTGTATTCTAATATTACACATTGATGCCTCAAAATATGTCTATGAGGCATCAGTTTGACATTTTCCTTAGAAGTAGTCTTAGATTTCTCAGTACAATTCCAATTGACTGTGATACTCACAGAAATGAAAATGTAGAGATAGAAAATACTTATTAAGCTGTGTGTTCAGTCTGTCTTCCTTCCTGACTTTTGCAAGCTAGTTTAAAATAATTCAGACAATAAGGTTTCAACCAGCACTGTGGTGGAAACTGATAGAACTGCAGGCAAATAAGCTTCTGATAACTCCCTCTTTTCTGAGGTCCCTGCAGTCTGTTGCTTCTTCTCTCTAAACCAGTGGGGCTATACATATATACCAAACTTTTTTTCTTATTTATACTTTCAAAGTAGTTATAGACTTCAGTTGTTGCTTAGGTAATCTATAAAATTTCATTTGCTTATTTTCTCTTTATAAATCAGACAATGTAGTTTCTGCTGGCTCTGTTACACTTAAGAACAAAAAACATTTGCAGATTAGACATAATGCATTCTGCTGCACAATTCTGGCATGCTGAGAGAAAATGTGTCGTCAGCTACCACAAGTCAGCTAGTGAGAGGTGATTTGATAAGAAAATAAATACTGATTGTTTCTGCATGCCATCTTTGTGAAGAAGTCTCAGTGCTATGAATCTCTAATCATTGCTGAAAAGCTTATCACAGTATATCAGCTTGAAAATTTTGCTGGAAATACACATGAGAAAAAAAAGGAGCTTTTTCTCTGTTTCTGTTCATATCATAGTTAAAATATTTGATGGGCAAAACTGTTATAATGTTTCTAATTAGTGGCACCTTTAAAAACTATGAAGTCTGATTTTACTCTAGTTTTATTTTTACCCCTGAGCATAGTTACAGTGATATTCAACTGACAGAGAATTTGAAAGGTTTGACAAATAGTTAAGTACTGTAAAAATCCAAATTAATTTGACTCTATTAAAAATGTGAGATCACATTAAAATAAACAATTTTTTTTTATTTATTTTGTCTATAGCCATGTATTGACTCTGGAAGCCAGTAACACCTGGTTTACTCTTTTTTTTTTTTTTTTTTTATGAACTGAGCAAACTTTGTTTGGAAAATGTATGCATATTTATAGAGTTAAGAACCCAGCATGTTTCCACTGGAAATCCAATGATTTCCCAGTAGAAAGCTGGGCTGCTTTTGCATGAAGGTGGCCAATATGAAAAAGGAATAATAATTAAATGCAGGGATCATGTTCAATGCAGAATGATGATGGAAATAGCATTAGCTATTCCGGAAGAAAAGTTTTTCTGTTTCTAAAAACCTGCTGCTCTCCACTGTGCAGTAAACCTTATTACACTGAAGACATGCATTTCAAGACCATTATTTTTTCATAAGTGTGAAGGGATGGGGTGAGTGATAAAGTATTCCTACATTGACTAGAAGAGGAATACCTGCAAAGGGTCAGTTACTTATTTTAAAAATAATTTAAATATTCTTTCACAAAATTATAGAAGAAGTTTAGAGAGGAATTCTCCCTTTCATAAAATGGTTGGTCCTTTACCATGCTTCTTAGATTGCAATGACATTCTGCTAATCTTCTATGACTCTTAGGTATGACTTAAACTGGACTTCTCTCACTACCTCCACTCTCTAATCATTTATTCTCCATGAGTACCTATAAATCCAGTGACCTTCCAGAAGATTTTTGAGCTTCTGTAAAAGGATAAAAATATGATACTCTTTTTTTTCCTAACCAAAGCGAGCCACAGAAAACCAAAGCAACTGTGGTTCAAAGTTTAAAGATAAGAAAGAAGGGAATATCTGATATAGCTTTGCCCATTCATGTTTTTTGATACATCACAAAGTCTATTTGCACATTTGTCCAGATGAAATAGAACCTGGCAGCATTAGGGTTATCCCACCAAAGAAAGGAAATGTAGGATGATGCTGACAGATACTTTTGGCTAGGAGTTGAATTAAAGACAAAACACAAGAACACAAAAGGGTGTCTGATGAACTCGGGGTTTATCTGCTTAAGCAACCGCTGACCAGAAATGGGCTTTTTAAGACAGAGCAGAGCAAAAAATCTTTAGCATTTCCCCAGATTGCCCTATCAGCTTCTGTCAATCTGCAGATGAATAGAGATAGCCATAAAGAACCCTCTGGGTGCCAGAGTCCCACACAAAGCTGCACCTTTAATTTAAGAACTGGACATTAATGCAGGAGAATGAGGGAAGGGAAACGTTATGTACCAGTATCCTGGAAAAAGAAAATGAGAAAAAAATGGCAGATGGAGACGAGCACAGCTTTGCTGTGTTCTAACAATTTGTTTGTTAATATCCTATTTTTTTTTGTGGTTGTTACTATCCTATTTTTTTTGTGGTATTGTTAATTGGAAACTTTTATTAAGATGTGAAACTCCTTGATTTCCCAAATGCCAAATACTTGTCCAGCAAGGGACTAAACAGTAAAAAGAAAATACTAAAAATAATACTGACAGTTTGTTTGCCTAAAAGACAACTTGAAATAGTTTGCAAATAAAACTAATATGAAAGTGCAAAACTGAAGGGTAGGGAAGGCACCAGGTTTCCAAAAGTGCAATGTGACATCTAATAAAATTGTAAGGTACCAGTTTTTATCTCCTTCACAGAGATGAGGCGTCACCCTGCTACATTTCTTATATGAAATTTCACCATAGGTTGAAATGAACGGTTGAATTTATACCTTAAATTGCCTGGAAGCTACTGAAAAGCTAGCATGGAGAGGAAAGGTTTAAAACAACCCAAACTGGGGCTAAGGAAGGGTATGTCTTTCTTGCTGAATAGGCGACAAGTAGATCGTTCTGCTCTTGATGACCTTGCTACTCATCACCCTGAAGGTAAATTTTATGTCTCTCCCTTTCTTAACATGGTTCATATGACAGCTGTTTCCAGTAACTATAGTTGTTATGATTGATCATAGCTAGTTATTTCCACCCATTTCCTTTCTAATTTATCCCTATGTTATTTTATTTCAAAGATGAGATGAATATTTTAGTAAAATTTGGAGTGAAAATATATAGTATTATATATACAACCTATAATACTAGATTATAATGATATTAGGGTTGTGTTTCATCATCCTGTTCTTTTTTGTTTCCAGTTAAGGTGAAGCATTTGATTTTAGGCATATGGTTACAAGAGCAATGTAGGTGTATAATGGCTTTCTCCTGGGAGAAAATCCAAGGAAAAAATTGAGATACAGTTTCCCACATGGACAATGTTTTGTGCATTTACACTAAACAGAAATTATTTGGCACCATAACTATTTATTTGTCAGCTGTCAAAGACATGATGTGGACTTGGAGTTAATGACTTAAATATATTTCTTCTTTCAAACATAAATTGTTTGAATGTTTTAAAGCTTCTCTTTAAAATAAAGGATTTGTTAACAGATGGAAAATTAAGATAAAAGGCCACATCTACGTGAAATACTAGATGTATAAAGAATTTATAGATACAACAGATAAATTTGTGTGCCTTTACAAAATCACTTAGCATGCACTTAGATGTAAATGTACAAGTAGGCCAAGAATGTGTCTTGCTCAGCTAGCTTGCTCTTTAAATAGAATATATGAATAAAAATTCAAACAAATACATTGAAAGGTCATACCTTCCTGCTTCTTCTACATCATAGAATTGTCATTTGCTCATAACAAGTGATTTTATGAGTAGGGGCTTTTTACTTAGCAAAATAGATTTTTATGATAAATTAGGGTTGTTTTTTCCCATCGTAGAGAGTATTAGAGAAATAATACCAACTTTTTTTTTCTGTTAGCTTTCAACTTTTTCATTGTTCTCTTCTAAAACAGTTATGCACAGTTGATTTATGACAGAAATTGTGAACCATGAGCAAGTATCATAAACTATTAAAGGAAATCAGATTTCAGATTCCTAAGTATTATGTTTACAGAAATTTTATTTAAATTGACATAATTTAATTCAAAAATATAAACATGCCACAAGCCATGTGCTAAATGAAAACCATTAGAAATGCATGTAATAAAAAAGTATAATTTATAAACTCATTACTGCAGTAGCTATCCATCAATAATTTAAAAATAGTATTTAATTTTTTTCTTGTTTACACTTTATTTTAGTTTATAGAGAAATATATGTCCACTTAGAAAAGACACAGCATTGGCTACAGTGGCATAAATAAGCCGAATGGACAGTAAAGTTGTAATACTGACGACAGCAACATTTACACAATCTAACTCAAGACCATTAAATTTTTAACAAAAATAAAAACTTTAGTAGCACCTTTACAATGCCATTCTTTATATGGTATGGAAAATGAGCCCAACAATTTTGCCATTCTGTGGGACAAAAGACTGCACTAACAAATTATGCCTCTGTTGACTTGAAGCTATCAAAATATGAAGAATTTGCTATTTTCCTTAGCAGATGCTGCAACAAGTACCAGCCTGCTCTATCAAAAATATCAATGTTGTCACAAAACATGAATCTGTCTGGGTTTAATTTCTACCAACTAACATATCTTGAATTCCTTTAAATAATCATTGTTGGTGAAGGCTCTGTGAAGATACTAATTTAAAATATTTGAAACCTATCTTTACTTTCTCTTTGATAATCCAAACATATCAAGCTTTCTATAACTTTCACTATAAAGGTTTTCTTTAAGACAGTACATTATCCATCAATGCCTTTTCTTCACTAACTTAAATCTTTCATTATGCTTTTTAAAGTATGGATGCTAGACCATTACTTAACTACTTTCTCTAACAGTTGCATCCATTCAGTATGTTGGTTTTTTTGGTATTCCTATTCATTGCCCTTTGTCTCCAAGTCTGCAGGATCCTATTTTCTTTTTTCCGGGCAGCTGTCCAGAGTTATCACCTCTCAACTTATAATCACCATTCTGAAGTATATCCCACATTCTTTTCAATCAAATGGTTTTGTCCTTTTGCAAGATGTTACTATGGGGATTGAAGTAAAAAAGCAAAAAGTAGCTAATAAAAAATTAAGTAATTAGTTATTGGATCTGAAAATTAATAGCTCCAACTAGCATAGGAAACTTCAGAAATATCTATAGCCTCTGACTGTTTGAGAGATGCACTCTGCTTATAGCTATCTGTAAAAGATTTAGTAGACAGACCCTTTGAAATATTTGTTAGGGAAGAATTTAACAGATAAACAAAGAATTATTTTGGTTTTCTGAGCTGATGTGCTTTAAAAACTACCTATAAATATCCTCAAAGGGAACTTATTGCTTATCTTTTTCATCATGTAATTCATTTTTTTTCATACATGATACTACAAAGGAAACAATCTGACAAAGTTATTAAACAAAGCCCTTGCTATCTGATAAAAACTTGTTATTACTGGAACAATAGGATACTGGAGCATTTAAATACATTCTGGATTGGTTCCTTCATGCTCCTGCTAATATATTTGGAATGACCAAGCTTTTAAAATTGTGGGTACTATGGTAACGGGATATTTCAAGGTGTCATGGAGACAAAGTACTCTTCTCCTGAGATGCTAGTCTATTTGAAAAAAGTGCTAGTCTGCTGTGAAAATGCACAGAACAGAACAGGCTTTTTGTTATTTTCTAAGTGCAACTACTTATAAATGGTGACTCATACAAGGCTTGCATGATGCTGGTGTTTTTAACACACTTGTTTTAAAACAACAGAATCAAACTGAAGTGAAATAAGTGCCATTCTTTTCACACAATTAAACCTCCTATGTAGAAAGGACAGAATTTTCTTGGCTGAATGTAAAAAATATATTATAATAAAAAATAATTAAAAAATCAGATCTGTCATTTTCTTTAGTGAAAAACAAAAAACCCAAGATGTTCTGAGATGAGTTTCTATCATATTTAATACATGATAGTTCCTGCCTAATCCAGATGTATAGTTTGGGCACATGCTCACCTCAATCCTTGTGGCTAAACAAGACAAGATGTTTAAACTCAAAGTGGATTGTTCTGTAATAGATTTAACTTAATTATTTTTCCTACTTTCCCCCAATAAGCCTTTTACTCTTCCTAAGAGAATCAGATTCTGTTGATGTAATGATATTTGTTTAAAATAAATAAACAAATAAATATTAAACAAACAAACAAACAAACAAACATCCCTTCCTTTGCTTCTGATGTCTTAGGTTGTATTGAAATTTTGCCTTGTTACACCTTCTTTTATATCAGCTATGACAAACACAACACTGGTACCCAGAAGCTTTAAGTATCACAGCTGTAAGATGGACATTTTAAAAACAAAATACCAACTGCCCAACACGACAGTGAGACTTTTGGCACAATTTTGTCAGTGCTATTTTGAAGTATGTTTTCTATTATTTTTACTATTACATACAGCTGTCCCCAAATTGACAGTCACTGCACACACAGTTTGATTGCACAAATAGCATATACCTTCCCATTGCTACATTTGTTTTCCTCAATCTCACTTATACCAATTTCTCTAACTCCTTTACCTCCAAGCAGTCAATAGTCTTCTCTTCCTTTTTCTTCCTTCCATGCATCTTTGGATGAATAATTTCTCGAAGTGGTACCTTCCAAGCACATAGCTACAGAAAGTTGCATTTCATACTCTTAATTATATTGATTAGGTCTTATTCAATCTTTTAGTTTATTTTTGTGATATGCTTGTTTTCAGAAATAATGCATTTTGTGCTTTTCTGTCAATTGAGTCTTTCTCTTTTTTAAGGTTGGAAGTCTTACAAATTTATCTAGTTGGTGCCCAAGCTACTGCCTTTGAAACATAATTTTTGTTCTTGAGATTGCTTCTGCTTTTCCAGCTTTTCAGTATGCATGCTATAGATATTCTTACCATGTCTAATCTTTTTGAAATATTAACTTTATATGAGCTATCTAAGTCAACGTCTGAACATAGGTACAAAGTTCTTTGTCTTGCTCAAGCTTTCCCCTTCGACCACTACTGCTGTAATGTTCCTGTAATAAGTCTTTTTAATTTTACAAACATGGTAGCAAATTTATATAAAATCTATTTTGTTAAATTGTACTACTTATCAGGCAAAGAAGCAACCAAAACTACACCATCTTCATAACTCATGTTGCTTATGTACCTGTGTAAGAAACTGTGCCGGTGAGACCCACCATCACCACAGCAGATGTGTTGTCTCAACTCATGCCATGGGAAGAAACTCATGCCATCACCACAGTGAATTATATCACCACTGCCACAGAAGACATTTAAGGCAAGAAGATAATGCCGCTGCCACCGCAGAGATTTAGGAGACCGACTGACGCCATGGAGCAATGAGGGAGGCTGATCCCGCAAAACGTAAACAACCCCCGTGCATATTCCCAGACTTGGGTTATGTTGGGCATGTAACCCCTGTGCATGTGCCCAGACTTGGGGTCAGGGGGGTCAAAGTGCCTGGAGACCCCTGAGGAATGTTGGGCATGTACAGCATTGCCGGGTGGAAGGTGTGGTTAAGCAGAACAGCTTGTAACGACTCTATAAAAAACGGAACCAACTAACATCGGACGGAATGTTCCCCCACCAGACTTGAAAACAAATCGGACTGTCGGGACGCTGCAGGTCCGGGGTGGTAGCCGTTGCTTTGAACTCTTTCCTTTTCTTTCCTTCTTTCTTTCCTTCCTTTCTCTCTCTTTATCTCATGCTCTCTCTCCCTTTGCATTCGCAGATTGATTGTTGGGCAAATAAAGTTCCTTGGCTCTTGACTCCGTTTTGAGTCTTAATTCTGTTCCTGAGAATACAAACAGAACCACGCTCCGGTCTCAGGCCGGCATGCGACATTTTAATTGGCGTCATGGACAGGATTCTCAGTGACACAGAAAGTGCCAGGTTCTTTATGAGAGACTTGTGTGTGTGTGTGTGTGTGTGCCTGAAGTGTAGCTTGGTACAAAGTGAGTGTGGAGTCCATATCCACAGTTCTGTTTGTCCGTGGGGAAGACAGCCAGAGACAGACAAAGTGATAGACTTGAACAAGAGACAAGTCTCTTAAAGAAGTTTAAAGGTGTGACCTTCTAAGAGTGAAGTGGGGGAGTAGTAGTAGAGAATTGACAGTGAGGCCCTCTCAGGACGAAATAACCCCTCTTTGGTGAAATGGGTTCGCACACTTCTAGAGGTGTTTGCGATGTTTCCCCCACTGAAGTATGGGGTGGAGATTTATATAAACTGGATGACTTTTGGGGAACCTATCATGCTCGCCTAGCTCCCCAAGGGCGCGAAGGGCAAAAAATCAGTGGTTCCGACTGCAGAGCATGGTGGATAGGAACATGATATTGCAGAAGGAGGCTAAAGTTAGGCCTGGGAAGGGAAAATCCATAATTTGTGCAGTTTTAGGAGCAAGTTTGGCAGCAGCCATGGAAGATAGGTGGCAAAGATTGTGTCAAGATAATGCGTAGATTCCTTGAAAATGGCAATTAAAACACTGAGAGAGCAGTTAGAGGAGACAAAACAGCTATTAGAGCAGGAGAGAAACCAGAACGCTTTGTTAAAAGAAGCATTAAGAGAAGAATTGTGGAAAGAAAGTGACTCATTTGGGGAGGTAGAGTCGAAGTCAACAGAGAAAGGGATTAGACAAATATATCCCTAGGGGGATTTACAGAGAGCAAAAGAGGCAGCAGAAAACCCTCCTCACATGTATCCCCTAGTTAAGACTGAATATATATAAGAGACAGACAATGACACTTGTCCCCAAACAGTTACTAAAAAGTCTCGGTTTACAGCAACCGAGTTAGCAAAATTAAGGAAGGATTTTGCAAGGACTTCAAAGGAATCTGAAACAGAATGTGTTTGGAAAGTGTCCTTGTCAGGAGGGGATGGGATTTTGTTGTCAGAGAAGGAAGCAGAAGGATACTGCGGTCCAGGTGTGTTTTTAACTACTGGTAATCATCAGACCCCGTGGTCATTAACACAGAGGGCAGCGTACTGGGCCGAGGGACTGAACCCTTCAGAGAGGGGGGACCCCCTAGCCATAACAGGTATAATGGATCAGCTGGTAGAAAGTGTACAAAAGGCAGCTTGTCTTCAGATGATGTATGACAGAAGGCTTGAATCTCGCCAGGGCTCTCCCATGATGATGCCTGTGGACCCAGAATGAATGACTCCTCTAATTCAAGGACTTCCTGATTCTTTAAAAGCCATTGGGATCCAGCTACAGGGGAAGATACAAAATACTCCCATATTAAACAGAGTTACATGGGGGGAAGTTGCCTAAGAGCTAATTAACTTTGGGAGAAAATATGGTCCCGTTGGTGGATCCTGGCAAAGACCTGAAACGAGAGCTGTACGAACTGTGGGAGAAGCTGAGGGATGGTTAGCACAGGCTCAGAGAAGTCAGAATTCTAAATTGGTCCGATTTACTGATCCTGGGGGAGGAAGACCCCTAAGCCAACAGGAACGGTGGCAGTTGGGGCTCCAGAGAGGTATTCCCCAGGATCTAATGGATGGGCTCCCGACCCAGAAGTTGGAGAAATTTGTATAGATATTGTCAGGGCACAAAGTTAGTTTTGAGCCAACCCCTAGTGCCCCACCTCACCATCAACAGGCATCGGGGAAAAAGCTGATGAAGTAAAGAGGGCAATGGGAAACTAGATCCTCCATGCCCCCCGAAGGTGGTGGTGGGGAACGGAGGGTGAATGTTTACCAGGCAACTTAGCTTAAATTTGGGAGGAGATTTAATGATTACAGTGGCTGTAGGAATGTGGAAAAAAAATAGTAACCTTTTTAATTGACACAGGAGCACAAATCACTGCACTGATGGAGAGTGAGGTGGAGCAATGTGGAATTTTGACTTCCTCTAAAAACCTAATTGTCTTAAATGATTTAGGGAAAACTCAGTACCTATGGCCCTGGTAACTTTATGGTTGCCTGGGGAGGAAGACCCAGGTAACACCAAGGTTGCAATAGGTCCTTTTCCAACAAATCTTTTTGGGCATAGATATACTGAAGGACAGACAGTGGTATGATACCCAGGGGAATTCATGGTCCTTTGGCATTCCTCAGATCAGAGAACTAGCTGAAACGTCCTGGGCAGAAGTGTGCCTGTTGCAAGCAGCACCTACCCTCCCCCCTTCCAGGATGACTAATGTGAAACCCTATCCCTTGCCATTAGGGGCCCGGGAGGGGACAGCTCCTGTGATTGAGGATCTTAAACAGCAGGGCATTTTAACATTCACCCACTCCCCATACAATTCCCCAGTGTGGCCAGTTCGTAAATCAAATGGGAAGTGGAGGCTGACTGTAGATTATCGTCCACTTAATGCAAACACTGGTCCCTTGACAGCAGCAGTGCCTAATATAGCTGAGCTAATCTCACTCATTCAGGAACAGGCTCATCCAGTGATGGCCACAACTGGTGTGAAAGATATGTTTGTCATGGTTCCCCTGCAAGAAGAGGACCGTGATCGTTTTGCTTTCACATGGGAGGGACAACAGCATACCTTTACTTGCCTCCCTCAGGGATATAAACATTCTCCCACCTTAGCACATCATGCTTTGGCACAAGAATTAGCCCACATTCTCCTGGAACCAGGAGTTAGAGTTTATAAATAGATCGATGATGTTTTGATAGGAGGGGATGAAATTATTCCAGTACAGGTGACACAAGGAAAGATTATACAGCACTTAGAGACTCTGGGACTCCAGATACCAGAGGAAAAGACACAAACTGCTGCAAATGAAGTGAAATTTTTAGGGATATGGTAGAGAGGAGGTTCAGCCTGTATTCCTCAGTACACCCTCTGGAGGATAATCTACAGTCAGCCTCCACTTCCCATTTGATTTATGAACTGGCCACACTGGGGCATTGTATGGGGAGTGGGTGAATGTTAAAGTTACACTAGAGCAGGTAAAAATTTCAGAAAATAAAAAGGAGCTGCAGCACACCTTAGGCTTATTGGTCTTTTGGAGAAAACACATCCCAGACTTTGCAATAATTGCACGGCCCTTATATGACCTGCTGCGAAAAGGAACAGTTTGGGAATGGGCTCCAGCCCATGATGAAGAGTTACAGCTTTTGGTGTTTGAAGCAAACACCCACCAGGCTTCGGGTCCTATTCACCTCACTGACCCTGTCCAGATTGAGTGGGAGTTTGCACACTCAGGATTGTCAGTTCATTTTTGGCAAAAAGGACCAGAAGGTCCTACCCACCCAACTGGATTTTACTCCAGGAGCTTTAAGGATGCTGAGAAACTATACTCTAATTGGGAAAAAGGATTGTTTGTAGTGAGTGTTGCTCTCAGAGAAGCAGAGCGAAACATACGGCAATAGCCTCTAATTTTAAGGGGACCTTTTAAGGTAATTAAACCTGTGTTAGCAGGAACTCCTCACCCTCCCCACCCCACCCCCCACCCACCCACCCCCCCCCCCGCCCCCCAAACGGGTGGCACAAAGAGATACTGTGAGAAAATGGTATGCTAAGATTGAACACTATTGTAGTGTCTTTACTGTCACTGAAGGCACCTCTAACCAGTTAAACATCCAAGAGGAAGTAACAAATTCCCTGGAGGAGGATACCCCTCCCCCTTCTGTGGTAAAGACCGCTCCTGCAGATCGCTCCTGCTTTTTGGCGGAGTTGCGGAATGTGTGGTTTACGGATGCCTCAGCTAAGAGAGAGATAAACAAAAGAGATACCGAGCTGTAGCGATTAATGTAGATGCTAACAGGGAAATCATTACCGGAGGTGAGAGCAGTGCCCAAGTGGGAGAGTTAGTGGCAGTGTGCAGTGTGTTTAATAGCGAGGAAGGGGCTAAGACTCCGGTGTACATTTACACTGACACGTTTGCAGCGTTCAAAAGATGCACGGAGTGGCTCCTTTTCTGGGAACAGAATAACTGGGAAGTAAACTGAGTGTCAGCATGGCAAAAAATCTATGGGGATGTTGCGGTAGCATGGGTACCATCTCACCAGGAAAGGGGCACTCTGGCAGGTGAATGGAATAATAGGGCAGATGAGCTGGCCAGAATTGCCCCTTTCCAGCAGGAAAATCAAACCGGGCAAAATTGGGACAGACTTTTGGAATGGCTACCCGTTAGGGGTGGTCATTAAGGGTCTAATGATTTATACAAAGAGGCACATGCCAGAGGTTTGCCTGTCACTCGGGGAAACTTGCAAAGCCTGTATTTCAGCTTGTGAACAATGCAGGCTCCGACTAGAGAGACAGCCTATGGAAGATTCCCCCCTTCATTTGAGAGATAAAAGGTGTCTCTGGGAAACTTGGCAGATAGATTACATCGGACCTTTCTGACAGAAGCAGTACATATTAGTAGGCATGGAAGTGATTTCTGGCCTAGTTCAAGCCGAAGCATTTCCACGAGTGACTGGGGAAAATACAGTGTGAGCTCTGAAAATTTGGTTTAGTTTCCTCCCCAAACCTGATTCTATTCAGTCAGACAATGGCAGTCATTTTACTGCTGCTAAAGTGCAGGAGTGGGCGAGGGAAGAGGGAATCAAGTGGGTATTCCACACCCATATTATCCCCAACCTAATGGGATAGTAGAACAAACTAATAGACTCTTAAAATGATTTCTGAAACCTCACAAGCCACATTGGGTGGAACGCCTTTGAGATGCAGTTACCTGAGTTAATGATTGCTGGGGAATAAATGGATGTCCCCGACTGAATGCCTCTTGTCCTAACCCCCCGACTTCGACCCCAAAGTCTTAGACTCTCAGTACTCCTGGAGAAGGAGGTTTTTGTCCTGGACAGCCTGTGTTAGTAGAAATGCCAGCCATTGTAGCTGTTCCTTTCATGCTCACAGAACCTCTTAATAAATATGCTTGGAAAGCCAAAGATGCTCATGGAAAAGAATATAAAATCAACACCAGGTGGATTACTCCATCCTTCTAATAAGAATTTACTTCCAGTTCCTTTGAAGGAACAGAGTCTGTTTTTCTTTTCTTTTCCAGGTGAGGACTCTGGAGCCCGCCTAAAAAAAAGAAACACCCATATGAAGATGCTGATTGTCTGTGTGGCTTCATCAGTATTTGCCTTGTTAACATTTATAGGTTGTTTAGTGTATCATTGTTATATTATATGTTTAATTTTTATTTAATAGGTATATATATATTACACATATATTGGAATAAATAACAATAATTACCTATTAACAATTCATATAACAATGTAGACTGGTTAAAAATAAAAATAAAACAGCAAAGAAACTGCCAGAAAAGCATAGACGAGGATGTTGTAATGCCTTTTATATTTTTCCACCTCAGCCATAAGTTCTTGACATGTGACACGGACCCTCTGCCTAAACAAGAAAAAGAAGGGTTTGATCCCCTTTAAGATTAACCATATAGGTTAAACGTTTTGAAAATACCCACCTTATGGAATGCTCAGAAGGCGAAATGAGCACTCTAAACCTTTCCTCCCCCGCAAGTGGCATGGCAATCTAATGGTGAGAAAACATTACACTGAAAGCAAAGCCCTATCGTTTGGCCATAGTGCCATACATGTTACCGTTAGCAAACTTATCAGAGTGGCAAGCTCGGGAAACGGGTCTGGGATTTCATCTGGGCACTCGGTAGCCATGTTTTACTACATCAATGATCCATGTATGCTTTTGAGCACATGCATGTGCAATTTTAAACCCCACAGAATGTACTGTAACATTCTCTGGAAAGACTGCACATGCAAAATCCCTATAGTCTAGCCACGATAGTGACGTGTGCTAAAAAAGAATGTGTTAAGAAACTATAGTATTTGTAGAACATATAGCTATAATCACTATTTTAGTTTTCTTTTATAAGTTATTATTATATATATATATTACCCAACCCTTTTGATTTAATTTGAAAACCATGTGTTGGACACAGATTCAGTGAACTACTCAACAGCCAGTAAACAACATATAACAATTTATTAACAAACAAAAAACTGGATAACGCAATAACAAACCAGCAAAGCCTTATGTGACACAAAAAACCCAGAGACTTTTTCACTTGTGAGTCCAGCACAGTCCTGAATAATGTTGGGGTGGTAACTTCCTCTGTTTCCTCCATAATACTCTGTGTCTGGTCCTTGGTGTTTTCTTCACAAGGTGATGAAGATGAACAGGAACAAATAACAGGTCACATGGTAACTTTGCTGGAGATTAACATTTTTCTTTTGTTTATACAATGATCTCCCACACTTTGTTTTGGTATTCCATGAGTCCCACTACTCAGGAAGAATTGCAAGGAGGGGATCACACTTTCCTGTACCGGCGTGACCAAAAGCACTCACAGAGACACATACTGATGGTTGCCATAATCACAAAAATGCAAAGTCCAAACAGCAAAGCCATGCATTATGTCATCTCCTGCTCCCATCTTTTCAAAAGGGCAAGGATTGATTGTGGCAAGACAAGCAAGTTGGTCCGTGACCCTCCTGGTCAAGGTTCAGGCTAACACCCTGACCAAACTTAAGGCTCACCTACACAATGAAGAACCCGCAAAACACATGCGCAGCCACAATTTGGACCCAGCCTTAAAAGGGCATGAAAATTTACGCTTTTAAAATGCCTACCTCCTAGCACTTGACTCAATCCCCACAAAGAAACCTTATATATGCTAAAAAATGTTTATTTTTAAAAATTATTTGTTATGTGATCTTGCTATGCTGATGTTTTTCCATGTATCATTCCATGCTTTACACATTTGATTCAACATGTAGTAGCTAAGACACAATTTATAACTATTCGTGTTGTGCACCAAACTACACCATCAGTAATACAGATTGTATAGTGTTATTGTTTATTTTATTTTACCTAAATTTGCAACAGAAGTTTCCAGACCCAGACGGTACATGTGCATTAAGCTAACGGGTCATGGAAATCTATTTTCCTACTGCGTATCCTGACCCCAACTTTGGCAGAGTAGGGCAGCAGACCGTGTGGACTGCAATCGCTTTGCTTTATGTCGTTGAATTCACGGGAAATAATAGAATACCTGTATGTTCTTGTACCAATTCATTTTGTAACCTTTGTTCTGCTAACTATTGCTGTAATTTTTATTATGATACTTATTACTTGGCCTTGCAAATGCACACCTTGTAATTGCCCTTGTAACCTTTTTGTTTCTTCTTCTTCTTTTTCTTCTTCTTCTTCTTCTTCTTCTTCTTCTTCTTCTTCTTCTTCTTCTTCTTCTTCTTCTTCTTCTTCTTCTTCCTCTTCTTCTTCTTCTTCTTCTTCTTCTTCTTCTTCTTCCTCTTCTTCTTCTTCTTCTTCTTCTTCTTCTCCTGAAACCAGAGACCATGAAACCGGGTTACATGTTATCTCTATTCCTTCCTCCTTTCTCTACTCTGTTGTTCATGACACCGCAGAGAACAATTCGTAAGTTAGCAATGTTGAGCCACAGGGTGGTCTGAGAAACTGTGCCGGTGAGACCCACCATCACCACAGCAGATGTGTTGTCTCAGCTCATGCCATGGCAGGAAACTCATGCCATCACCACAGTGAATTATATCACCACTGCCACAGAAGACATTTAAGGCAAGAAGATAATGCCGCTGCCACCGCAGAGATTTAGGAGACCGACTGACGCCATGGAGCAATGAGGGAGGCTGATCCCGCAAAACGTAAACAACCCCCGTGCATATTCCCAGACTTGGGTTATGTTGGGCATGTAACCCCTGTGCATGTGCCCAGACTTGGGGTCAGGGGGGTCAAAGTGCCTGGAGACCCCTGAGGAATGTTGGGCATGTACAGCATTGCCGGGTGGAAGGTGTGGTTAAGCAGAACAGCTTGTAACGACTCTATAAAAAACGGAACCAACTAACATCGGACAGAACGTTCCCCCACCAGACTTGAAAACAAATCGGACTGTCGGGACGCCGCAGGTCCGGGGTGGTAGCCGTTGCTTTGAACTCTTTCCTTTTCTTTCCTTCTTTCTTTCCTTCCTTTCTCTCTCTTTATCTCATGCTCTCTCTCCCTTTGCATTTGCAGATTGATTGTTGGGCAAATAAAGTTCCTTGGCTCTTGACTCCATTTTGAGTCTTAATTCTGTTCCCAAGTATACAAACAGAACCATGCTCCGGTCTCAGGCCGGCATGCGACAACCTGTCACCATGTTGAATATTTAATTGTGTGTACACTGCCACTACAGCTGATTGCATGTAGTTTGATGCCCGCACTTCTATCATTGCATTCTGGCTACAATAAGACTCATACCTTGTCTAAATGTAATGGAAATCCCATGTCAAATATTGTCAGGCATAACTTGTCAAGTCCCATCAAATCCCAGCTGGCTTGGTGAAGCTACAAAATAAATATTGAACGATTGTCCAAATTACTGAGTGAAGTTCCTTAAGATCCTAATGTTTTCCACTTGTTCTGTTTCCCATTTTTCATAGTCAGCTGATATTCCCTGGTGGTTTTGTTTTGATACTTTCAACATTCTACATGCATATAGCACTGGGGGTGTGGGGGGGTGTGGGGATGGGACACGAGGTGGGCGGGGCGTGTGTGTATGTGGGTTGAGTGGGTGGGAATTTCCCACCCATTCCAATCTGTTTAAATTTTTATTAGTGAGATTATTCTTTCCTGTCCTAATAATGGCCTGTCTCCCTACAGATCAAATGAACCCCTGTATTTGCATGAAATCAGGAGGTCCATTATCTGCTGAACTACCTCAATACGCAGCATTTTTTCTTCTTGGCTGGTCTTTTTAATAATGAATGCTGTTTCTGATTTTAAGAATAGTGGTTCACTTTCCACTGATCAGTCAACATTATGGAGAAAAAAACCAAGGTTTTTAAACACAGTTCTGGTAAGTTGTAGTGCTCCCTTCTGCCTTTCCTTCCTTTCTTTCTCTCCCTTTTCCTCACTACCTTTACCTCCTTTCCCCTTCCTCTCCCCCATCCCCATAATTGCTGGTATGCAGGAGAGATATTTTTACATCAAATGCTATTACAAGTGTATATCTTCAAGATACTACACCTCCTGAAATGTACACTGAAATATATTCACTGTTGCATACTCCAAAAGACATCCATAGAAAACATTATCTGTCACATGAGTGAGCCACAGTGCTTTTGTCTAACAGCATAACTCATCTCTGAAGCACTTAAGTTGGAGAAAAAAATTGAAACTAGCCTTTTCTTGATAGATAAAATGTATGCTTAGAATATTCTTAATGAGTGTTCCTGGACGATGCAAGTCTTAGCCTGCTGTGGAGTTAATTTATATGTATTCTGGAGTATAATAAGGCGGTTGTCTATCTTAGCCTACCAGTTTTCTTGCAAAACTCATATTGTTGCTTTCTTCTTTTCTATGGCTCCCTAGCATGACTTTAAAGACACTTACATGATTTAATTCTTATAGTTGCTTCAAATATTTCACAAGTCCTTTATCTTACATTTACTTCTTGTCATATAGCCATTTAAGTGTTGCTGTCCTTCCCCAGGAGTCACTACCACTCTTCTAGTATTCTACTCACAGCTTTTGGGTTTAGGATAACTTGTTTAATTAGCAACAAAAATAACTTGTGAAATAAACATTTTCCAGATGGTGACTTAAATTAGTCTTGTTCCATGTTCTGACTTTGCAGTTGATTCCATCTCTGCAGGAGAGTATATGCAAGTTTATTGTTAGCAAGGTGCTACGCTACAAGGGTTGATGTAATGAAAGGGATGTATCAGGTTTACATGTCCTGCAGAAGGAAGAGGACACAAGAAAAAAGACAATGTCTTTATGAGCTTTTGACTTACTCCTTTTAAACATAAAATTATCACTTCTTTACTTCATGCATTATTTTTTGGCTTCCTGACCAACTAAAATTCAAATATTGCTTTTATAAGTCTTTGGGGATCAATGCCTTTTTACTACAGAGAAATTTTTTGTGTTTTCTTTGAATGAGATGAGGAAAATCAAACCTCAAATCAATAGTTTCACCAAAGCAACACAAGGAAAATAAAAAAAAGCAAACACTTAAAAGGTTTTTGAAATTTTTGTTGCTCAGTACATGAAGCTACTAATTGAAAAAGGCATTGTCAGTTATATATACATTAGGTTTGTAGAGAAGAACATAAAACTCAAGAATGACTTTTCTTCTGGGTTGATCATTAGATAAATGAATCTGCAAGTTAAAAAATGGCAACAATAGGACATAAAAAGAAAAAATCTTTTGAAAAAAAGAAATTTTACCTTCTTCCTGGCGTTTCTTGTCTTTTGTAAGGACAGAAAATGACATCAAGCACAGCAGGAAACTATTCAGAAATCAGTTTTTAGCTGCATTATCTGATAGCTGATGACCTTGATACAGCTATAAAATGTGCAGAAACTCAGAAGCTGCAAAAAACTCCAAGTCTTAAGTGTTCCTTTATGTATTTTATTAATGACAACATGTAATTAAAATGGCAATAATATTTGCAACATAAAAGATACAATATTTAAATAATTTATTGTTCTTATTAGAAATATGATATGGTCTTCATTTAGTTTAATTAACAAGGAGCAACTCTTTTAATAATTTTATGACCGCCAGATCTTCTCACTGAGAGGAGCCTGTGCTTTTTCTATAACCTACATGAACTAATCATGATCATGATCTAATTAAGCTGCCTATAAAATCATAGTTATTTTCATTTCTGAGAGAGGGATATCTAGAGTGTACATCTTTTTGAATTGCTCTAATATCACTAAGTATTAAGTGGTATGACTTATAACTATAATAAAAGGAAAGGTAAACCCTGGCTTATTTCTGGATATGGACATATTTTTGCCTTTCTGCTTAAGCTGGATGGTCTGAGTCATTTAATTCATGTTGTCACAACTCTTCAAAACAAATGCAAGAATATCTTTGTACCAAGTTGCCCTTTTATCAGTTATATAAGATTTTAAAAGTGTTGGCTTTATTGTTACTTTGTTAATCCACTGAGAATCAATATTGATCAATTTGTATTGATTCTGAAAAACCTGGACAGAATCCAGATGTCCTGATGCCTTATGCAGAAGACCATTGAATGCGCCAAAATTGCTATTTTAAAGGGAAAAACAAACAAACAAACAAAAAAATACTTTATATATACAACAACAGAATAATAGCATACATTGTTTAGACTACTATTTGTCTGTTCTTGTAGAGGGGGAAAGATATGTGGGTGACCTCAGTTATCTAAGATGTTATTAGATATGGAGACATCCAGAAAATGATCCTGAAACAATCCTTTGAAGATCACTTCTCCCTTTTGAAGGTACAGGGATCTCTTGAAGGTAAAGAAATATCATAGGTATTATTAGATACCTTTCTCCCCTTAGGATTTACTTTACCTGGATCTCTCCTGAAATAAAAGTCACAGTAGAAGGGGGCTGTTTTTTTTTTTTTAAAACAGATAACACTAGAGCCAGCTATGCTCTCATCTTACGCATAATAATCAGAAGGATGAAGAAATTGTTGAGCAAAGGGAATCTTACTCCTTATTCTGAGGCAGACAGGGAGCAAAGGGGAGGTTGAACAGAGCAGGGAAAAGAGAGCAGCTTCCTCTAATCCTATTAATCTAGTCCAGTTTGTGGCCAGAGGAAAAAGAGTGATGATGACAATGGGGAAAGGACCCTCTTTTTAGCATAACTTAGTGGGTATATCAGTTAAAGAGCTTCAAAATGGTTCTACAACTCAGGTCTCTTATGCCGTGTATAAGCCTCCTTGTCATCAATTTATGCAAAAGGCTGTTGACACCACCATGTTTGGTGCTTGTCTGTCTACATTAGCTGTGCAACAGCATGCAAGGCAATACACAGACATCAGCTTCCCAGATTGAGTCTCCTGTGGATCATGTCAGCCCAAGAGAGACTTAATCTGGAAAACTAAGTAAACACAGATTTAGAAAGTAAATAATTGTTGTTTCAGGTTCAGGCAAGCTCCCAAATACCTAAATTTCAATTTCTGAAGTAAATGGCAACTAAACACATACAAAAAGATCATTGGACTCTGCTGAGATGCATGGATCAGAATTAATATGGAGACAATAAGATAAAGCTAGTTTTATTAAAAAATGTGTGTGATTAATAGCCTAAAAAAATCCCAGCCAACCCCCCTGCCAACCATTTCTTATACCTAATAGTTTTACATTCCAATAACTTTATACCCCATTTCAAAAATAAGCCTTAACATTGGTGCTCAGTGATCAAGACTAGTGCAGAAATTTAATTGTTTTGATTTTTACTGCTTCTACACAAAGGTTATGCTGGTAATCAGGTTTTCAGATTGTCTATCAGGATCTTGAATGCCATGTAGGACTAGCATGTTTTTCATGTGAGGAGAACTGTCACCCCTAGTGGAAACAAAAGAATAAGTGCAGAATTCCACTGCCTTAAAGGCAGAGGTTGTCATGGGGATGGCCAGGGCTGTCTGAAAGTGCTTCATTTTACTCGGCAGCACTGCTACCTTGCTGCAACGATCTGGTACTGGTGTCATGAATATTTATCTTTATTTTCCCACCACTATTATTTGTGTAAAATTTTACTGATACATGCCCGTTGGGTACCAAGGAAGGTTGCATGAAAACTGTGTTCTCCAAATTACTGTAATTTTTACAGTACAAACTCAGAAAAGTGCAGAATCAGGATTCTGACTAAAATGTTTGCTACTGCTGAAGATTCATTTTGTGCTCTGTAAGCAATGCAATATCACACAGAGTAAATGGCATCAAAGCCTTATAGAGTAAGGGTAAACTCTTTACTCACTTTAAAGCCTAAAAAAAAATAACTTTTGATGGGTAAATCAGGGGACAGAAAATGTTCTAGGAAGGGATAGGAAAGGGAGAAGAAGCAAGCATTGTTCACCTTTGCTTGTTCTAGTTCTGAAAGATTAATTGCTCAGTTTTACAAGTTCAGCTTCCAATTTTGCTGACTCTCCATGTGTTGCTGAGCAGTACTTGAAAACTGTATTGACATTGCTTGTACTCTGTTTACACTGCTAGTGATATATATTTACATTCAGCCATTGCTGTACAAGCTCTAATGAAGATCAGGAATGGTAATGAATAGCATTATTTTGTGATGACTTGGACAATCAATGTCTGTATTGGAATCCTGGAGTGAGCAGATCCATCTCCACATGTAAGTGTTCATATCAGTCCCAACAACAACAAGAACATTTTTCAGCTTTTGGCTGTGCTAAGAGAAAGAATATGCTTGGTTTCCAGTAAATTTGTTTGTCTATGGCACCAAAATTTCAGTTGGGAATAAAAAAATAAATTAAAAAAAAAGAAAGTTTTTTTTTTTCTTTTTTAATTCTAATGACCATGGCAATTGTTTTCTCAGAGACTAAAAAATAAAGAGAGATTTGGGGTAATTCTTCCAAGCTGTGCGAGTTTGTTCTATATTTGATTGCTGCAGTGAAACTTGTTTTCTTGCTCCATCTTCCTCAAAGCACCGATTTTGAGAAGATAGTTCTATGTAATAGGCAATACAAAAACAACTAGTGTGTTGAAAAATGCTCTATTTCATAAAGGCTCTAGGGTTTTAGGATCACTTCTTAAAATTCTGGAAAGCAGACAGCGGAGGAGAAGAATTTAAAGCAGAGGAGCTACCAGGCATACCAGGAGGCATCAGAGAAAGCAACTGAAAAAAATGAGAAAAGGAGTGGGATGGAGAAGGAGGTAGAAATCAATGCAATGATAAGAGTGATGAGAAAGTGAAAGTGGGTAACCAGAGAGGATGAAGAGCAGTAGGGGAGGGAAAATAAAAGAGAGTTAAAGAAGAGGAAGAACCAGAAGAAGAAAAGGAAACGTGAGCAAAAAAAGAGAGAAAAGAGATTAAGAATAAAATCATCAATTGCACAGGGCTGGAAGGGTGAAGATACTGTGATACTACAGTGATAGGAAAGCTGTAGAAATTATTCTATAGGCTATATAAGAAAATAAAAGTACTGAAACAGGCTGAAGGGAAAAGGATGAGATATAAGAAGGGAATGGAGAAAGGAGCAATTAGGCCAAGAGGAATTGCGTTGGGTTGCAAAGGCCAAGAGGATGGGCTAGAGTGCAGTGGCAGAGTCAATCAAGTCTGGGGTACCTTATTCCTTGTTAAGGATTTCCAGCTAAATCACTGTGAATAACTGATTTTGTGTTTGAGATATGAAACTGAAAATTGGAGAGGAAAGAATCATTTTAGTTCAAGCTGAATTTAATTGAAAAATATATTTCTCAACAGAAGACAGATCCTGAACCTGTATGCAATGCAGGATGTTCTGTTTTTTCCCAAAATGTTTTATATAGTTTTGAGTGACTTCCTATGATTACATAAGCCATTCCTTGGAGTAAGGATTTATACCATCTCAGATGCACCCTACAACATCCTAGTTACAGTTGTTTCCTCTCTCTGACTCAGCAGGTCCTTACATGAAGTAGATCTTGACAGCATACCCACCTCAGTGTATCCTGGAATGATAAATACAGGAAAGAATGGAATCAGACTTTTTAATTGTGTAAGAGTGGGAATAAGATGGTTATCCCTCTTAGTAAAAAGGGTTTATTCCTCTGTTGGGAAATACAGGGAGGTTTCCAAGTTCCCAGAATGGAATACTTGCCCACCACCACAGCTCTGCACAATGTCAAGATAAGATCTGGGAATAGTCCTATGAATCCAATGTATGGATGGGGAAGTGCAGCTACCAAAACATTGCTTCACTTCAGCAGACCGAGAGCCTCCTCAAAGATACCTTGTGGCATAAATAATGTGTAGATACAGCTTTGGAGATTCTGACAAGGATGTCTTGGCAAGATTATTTGAATGAAAGTGAAAGTAGTAACAGTTTCCAACCCAGTACTTCAGCATTGTTGGGAAATATATATTTTGAATTCTTTTAGGCACTAGTTTTCCAGTCCAGGTATCTCCTATACTGAAACTGAATTTTTTAACCTGTGTGATACTATAGCAAGTATCAATTCTGTGAGTTCTTGCACGTCCCATTTTTTCCTCAAAGCTATTTAGCAAAATCAACTTGTATTTGCAAACCATCTCCAGGCAAACTGTAAAACAATTGGGGAACAACTAAACCTTTACCAAAATAAAATTATAACACAAAAAACATGAGCGAATATTGGCATGTATAGGAATGACATTGCATTGTACCTGTATAATATAGGAGTAAATTCACCTGCAGAAATTGTAAGAATTACTGCCATGGATTTATTTATTCTAGAAGCAATCTTAGTTGAAAGACAGTGAAAGTCAGGTATGATTTTATTTATCAGTTGACTTGTGCCCATAAGAATATAATGTCAGCTGTCAAAGTGTCAAGCTATTTGACTTCATGACAAATGAAGAGCAAGCGAACAGAAATAAACCAAAAAAGAACATTGATTTGCATGTATTTGTCCTGTCCTCTAGTCAAACAGAAGAAAACGCAAATGTCCTACAGCTTGGATGTTGCTGGAGCCATGAATTATGTAAGACAAAAAAGATAAACATATTGGGAATTATGTTTTTACTTGTGCAGTTCATGCCTTCACTGGAACCCCCCAATGGAAATATTGTCCCACAATTCACCCTTAACTGTTCTGTATTACACACATCAAGACTTGTGTACCCATTCCATTGCTATGGATAATTCTGGCTTTTATTGTTCATTCTTCTTTATCCTACAGGAGTGTCTGGGCCAACTGATGCAGGGATTATTTTGTGATGTCCTTCATGTTGCCCTCTAACACTTTCCCATGTCTGTGTGCCTAGATATGTTAGGCAAATTTACTTTCCTCTTTGAGCTGTGTAGCACAAGTATAACTGCTTGGCACTTGCTTTGTAAACAAATAAGATACCACACTTTATTCTTTGACTCAGCCTTTTCTTCTGGATCAGGCGTTAGAATTACAGGGAATTTTCTGGACAATGGTTAAGATGTGGTGACTGCAGTAGGATTCTTGTATAATGTAACACATAGTATTAAAGCATTTCCAAACTGAAGATTCTGAAAAATGGCCATGGGCAGTGCTGTCAAGTTTGTAAAGAAGCAATTGAAAACTGGGGCCTGTACATCTTGACAGAAAGTTTCAACAATCACTTGCTTTCATTAGGCAGAGGACTGAGAAAAAGAATCTTAAAACTGAAAGTCTTACAAATAATGAATATCCAAAGACATATGCTCAGTGAAGTATAATGCAGATGTAAAAGAAATAGGATGCAAGAAGTAAAAGAGAAAAGAGGGCAGGTCATGTCTTGGGGAAAATGCACTGCATGTAGGAGATGAAAACATAATGTACAGTTAAGATTTAAGGCTAGAGTCCAATCTCAATTATACTGATGAAAATACTAACATCATTGCCAATCCAGTAAAAAACTCAGAATATACTTTATCAGTTGGAGATGATAAAGAGGGGGTTTAGCAGCAGGAGCAGATATTCCACTCAAAACAAAGTAGAAGCAATTCTGTTCCAATAACCTGTACTTATTTCTAGAACAAGACTCCAACTGCAATAACTATTTTTCTTCACACAGAAAAGAGGAGTAGAAAATACATGGGCTAGTAGAGGGAAACCCAGTGGATATGCTAGAAATACAAAAATAACTTCTATGACCATCATAATAGAGTGACATTAAGGTAAAAAGTACTGTTAATGCAAATCAGCTGTCTAAAAAACCGCACAAACTGTATAGATGTAAATTATGCCAAGATGTTAAAATATCTAAAATAAGGAAGTAAATTAAAAATGTGTAAAATGTAAAGGCCTGTGAAGATTTGCACGGGTGTAAGCTGGCATGGCAACAAATATAGTAAGTATCTGTAGAGAAAATGAAAGGAAAATTAAAAAAAAAAAGTAGATATTGCTGGGAAACAGCTGATGTTTATGTTTGGGAATGTACCAGGGACTGGAAAGGAGGCAAAAGTCAGAAACTATTGAATTATCTGGAGGAGAAATTGAAAAAAATATTGTAACTGAAATGATGCCAAAGTATTGCACATATATAAATAAATTAAAAAATGAGAGGAACTAACACATAAAAATAAATATTGGAATAAATGGTCTGCTAGGAATGAATGTGTCAGCTATGCTGAGAGGGGGCACAAACAACAGTGTGGTTGAACACTTCCTGTGATCATGAAAGCACTCTGTAAGAGAAAATGAGATTGTATGTAACCAGGAACTGTAGTGAAAGAGCAGAGAAATCATGCACCATAAATAAAAATTTAAAGCCCATTCTCTGACTAGATTCCTGCTGTTGTCAGCACAAGGTTTCACACACTCTCACATATTAAATCAAGCCTAAAAGAAATAGCTGCCTGGAAAACAAAAGAATAAATGTAAAATTGGGAAGCAATTGCTAGGAAAAATGGATTATTTGAGTTTTTGATGTAATAGTAGCTCTGCACATAAAAGGTAGCCTCTGAAAAGTGAGCATTTCCAAAGGAGAGTATTTGCTAGTGTAAAATCACCGTATTACTGTACAGATTCTGGGGCAAAAAAAGTATTACATCCAGAGCCTTTTTCTGCAGTCCTTATGTACCATGAAGACATTTAACTTACAGTAAAACCCTGCATATACACAGAATGTCCACATGAGCAACTCCTGAATGTTTTCTGCAGCTTCAACCTCTTACGAGGGGGAAGAGAACATAAAGTGCAGCATTAAATTTCAGGTTTAGTTGGCATTTCAATTTTTATTTTTAAGTTATTGTATTTTTTGGTTGAATTTAATTCTCCGGAAAAGAGGTAGTCTGACAGCTTTGAAGACTTAAGTATGTCTTTTAGCACAGAAACAGTATACCATCTGCAATTAGACCTGAACAAATCATTCACAAATGGTTTGGAGACCGCTAAATTAGGGAAGTTCATTCAGTGGTCATAATCATCTAAGCTTAGTGCAAAGGGTATCTGAGACAACATAGTTCAAAATTCCATTTATTAGGTACTGTCCATATATATGTATTAATCCCATTTAAAGTTGTCCAGGCATGTAATGATATTATGAAGTTTTAGTTATCAAATGAACTAAAATGGTTAGCCTGTACTTTCATTAAGTCTTACTCCAGCACTCGATGGTCACTATGTAATACATACAACAGATGCTTGGAATTCATGTAAGTTGGCAAATTCTTCAGAAATAAATTATTTTCTGAGAAAGGCTTATGTATCACAGTGTCTCCTTCAAAGGACTGGTTAAAAATGGCTTTCCTGACTTTCAACACATATAGCACAGTCTCTTTAATTTCCAATATATTTTCCTGCGTTTATGAGAATGTGATAAAAGATAGGATGCTTTTGCACTCTAGTGGATAGGAAACCTTTTCTTTCTAGTAAGTTATAGGTACAGATGGAATTTTATATGTCATTTACCTATTTTTAAGAGTCTGTGTCTGGACTGGTATTTCAGAAAGTGAGTCTGCATGTTTTAACATTAACGCCTTCAAACTCATTTAAAGTGGACTTCTGTTCTTGGATGTGCCAGCTGTACCTAAAATCTTCTTTGCAGTTAACTACCCAGAAAATTAGGCACAACACTGAAAAACTGTAGACTTTGCCAATCTTTAGGCATGTAGTAAGGTGATGTTTTTGTTGGTTTGGGGGCTGGGTTTTTTTTCTAGAAATTTAAAGGTATCGCTTACATAGTGTCTGGTCCACCCACAATTATCTCCACAGTCTAGTGCCACAGGAAGCAGAGCGACTTTGTGTATTCCCATGGCCATATTCTTGCCTTACAGTAGGCATTCAACAAAATGCAGGAGCAGCTACTGTCACAGCCTGCAACATGGCAGCATGACACTGAAGGTATCTCTGTACATAAAAATCAGACAGAATCTGGTCCTGTGTGTCTTCTGTGTATCAATTCCAGGTAATTGCCAGTGTGTCTGTCTGTCTGCCTGTCTGTCTGTCTCTTTTAATAACCAGGCAGGCTTTGTTTCCATTTCTTTCTGGTTGAGTTTGTTTATTGCAAACAGGGAAAAGAAACCAATTTCTCCCCATTTTAGGGAGCTAAATATATCAAAATGATGAGGAAAATAATCTGCTCTTGCAGAATTGGGGGGTTACTCCTACAAGTCAGATATTTACTTTTTCTGTTTAGTTCTTGCAGCTAAGGTCAAACACTTCAAAGGAAGCAGTCTGAATAGCTGAGACTGAGTGAGTAACAAACTGTGCATAATTAGAATGCTTTGTTTGAAACAGTTCCTATATATTTGACAGAAGTGAATATTTATGCTATAAAACCATATTTTGTGTTGTGCAGCTCTACTGCTTGTCATACAGGTTTTCAGTATTTCACTTTACAGCATAAATTTGCATTCAGAATTCATTATGTACACATCACAAACAATACACAATGGCTGAGTTTAAACCAGTCTGTTTCTGTACTTTTGAATCAGATACACCTGGCAGACTAAAGTACAATGAAAGCAGCAAACCTCAATGATAGCTGAGTTGCATACTCTGAAACCTAGAGACACTTTCCAATTACAGGGTTTCCAAACGGTTCTTTAACTCTTATAACTGTTTTAGGGAGCCCATGGTTTAGCAAGTTTCAACGAACAGAGCTGTGCAAAAAAATGTCAATCAGAAAATAATAACAGGGAAATGTGCCTGTCCTCTTGTATAGTGGCACTCCTTTTTAAAACATCAAAAATTAAAAGAAATAAACTGAACTCCCAACCTTTTTGCTTTTAGTGTATGAAAATCTGCCTGTCTTGAAAAGGATTTTTGTCACAAAAATAATACTAAAAATAAAGTGGAAAACATACCTAATCTGAGTTTTCAAAGGCAATTATTGAGTCAGTTTGATTTGAAATCCTGTATGACAAGATGATACTAAGCAGTCCAAAACCTTTTCAGAGGTCTGAAGAAATAATGAAAATCATTTGACATTTTGGGGAGGGAGAGAATAATAACAGATGACACCATTCTTCTTTGCCTGATTCTTCTACTAAGAAATTATATGCACATTTCTGTTGAATGAGTTGAAATCGAAGGTCAGTACTTAAATTCACCTTGAATTAATTCATCCTGTTGTGTCAAGTGATTTCATTTTCCACATTTCTCTCCTTCCTGCTCTTCTAATCAACAGTGCTCAAAGTCCCAAAGCCAAGCCACTCAAAAGAACAGGGCTAAAAGACAGCAACTGGCGTCAAAGAAAAATAAAATCAAAATTAAATGAAATAGAAATCATTAGAATCACAAAAATAATCCTACATGTTTTTCTGAAGTTGAAACCTCAATGTTAAATATTTGAGGTGTTATTTGAGGCAAGCAGGTGAGCAGTCCATATGAAAGGGTTACTGAAGGTTTACCATGCTGAAAATAAATATGTGCTTAACTGCTTGTCTATTTCAAGGCCTGCACAGTGATGCAGACAAGAAAAGTCAAATCAATTAGCTGGTCATTTTAAAGAAGAACCTTCTTTATCCTAATGGACACTTTGGCTGCAGCACACAAGGGTTAATGTTTAAAATTAAGGGCGTTTGGATAATGAGGAGGGGTTTTTTATGGACATCTGATTTGCAAAATTTCATCTGAAAAGAAATGGGACATTTACTTCATCTTTTTTTCTTCTTCATGAACAGACTTTGTGAAGTTGGTATTGGAGCTATGAAACCAGTTACTGAGCTGTGCAAGCCTAAGTCTCAGTTTGTAATCTTCCTCAGAAACCCACAAAGATAAATATATAAAAAGCTGAAGTCGATGAGTTACTTTAACCTAGCAGATAGGTTGATAAGCTACCATGTCTGGCTCCTATGTTGGACAGTCCACTGTGGGGGAAAACCCAACAGCACAAGATGACAACCACAACTGGAAACCACAGAAGAGAATATTCATTCAGTTCAACTTTTCTGGGGAATTCTCTGAGGTGACATAGTTCATCCAGACTTTTAAATAATCACTCTATTTTTTAAAGTCCAAACTGAGGAGATTATTGTTTCTTTTTGGTTAGTAAAGTCTGCTTTGAGGACTAGATTCTCAGAGGAGAAGTTTTTGTTCATCATGGCAGCAGACATCAAACACAAATCTAGGGATCAGAAGTGCCATTTCATGGTCACTTTGCTAGGAAAAGTAAAAAAAGATAAATGTAAGTAATCATCCCACAGCACGCTAGTTTCCCCACTGTCTCTAGTGCTCTCAAATATTCACATCAAAGACAATAAAGCCTATATAGTACTATTGGAAATAGGCAATTAAAATACCTTATTTCCGTTGGAATTTAGTGTACAAAGCAAATGGAGAGCATAAAGAATCTGGCAGCTGTCTTCTCCCTCTCTTCCTCTCTGAGATCAAGTACAGGAAAGCTTTTAATGCAGAACGATGTCAGAGGAATATTCTTAATATACTTATGCAAAACATGTATTTAATCAAATTATTGCCTTTAAAAAGATTTGTAAGAAACACTATAATTGCGCTGTTATGGTGTTACAGAAAGAGAAAAAAAGAACAAGTGTATTTCAGCCATTTTGAAATACGAAAACCAAAACTTTTCTGGCTACTCAAATGAGGGGAATGATATAATTTAATTGAGAACGAGAGATAAAATTATCCATATCTGGGATTTCATACTGTAAATTACATTTCCCTACCTGGCTTAGCAAACATCAGATAAATAATGCATTTATAATGTATTTGCATATTGGCTTGCTATGAAACTAGAGACTGTTTCACAGGTCTTGTGTCTGTCTGTGGAGGGGACATGCACAATATGTTGTGCGCAGCATTTTAATTGTAGTGGACTTTATCATTCAAGGTTGTGAAAAAATCCCAGCACCTTTTCTTATGTAGCAATAGATTTATATCTCAGAACATGTACAAAAGCTATTTGCAAGGTCTGTATGAAATGGGGTTGCTGGAGGGATTCTACTAATAGCTGGAAAACAATGAGTTTATTCAAGTGATTTCAACTGTAAAGCAATGATGAGCAATGGAATTGGAAACATCCAAATTTCATTATAAACCCCTATGTATATGGTGTTACTTATTTTATTTATTCAAGTGCAGTTAAGTGCAGAGAAAAAGTCAGTGTAAGCATACCTATTAAAATATGCAATTTATAAGTTCCTGAAGATTTATTTAAAAACGTTTATTTAAAAGTGATGGATGACAATTCCTTTTCTTTAAACAAGCTATTTTCTTATTATATCTTTTACAGGTGAATATTGAAAATATGGTATCGGAAGAGCTTTATCAGAGATACATAGGGAGTATACCACACATGGAACCTATGATAAAATCCTTTGTATATTCTGGGTTTATTTTTATACTTTTGCATTAGTACTGTTTCTGGTTCTCTTCTGGAAAAGACTATTTCCAGATCTATTGATGAATTGCTTATTTTTTTGAGAATGTGGAATAGGGTTTTTTTCTTCTGAGTCCTAAAAGCTTTACTAAGATGATAGATAGATAGATAGATAGACATTAACGGTTTGAAACTGGTTTGTACTGGTGAGGCTGTAAATTTCTGTGTAAGATACAAAATGAATCTCTCACACATACTGATTATAAAAATA
Source organism: Falco cherrug (assembly GCF_023634085.1). Taxonomy (NCBI): domain Eukaryota; kingdom Metazoa; phylum Chordata; class Aves; order Falconiformes; family Falconidae; genus Falco; species Falco cherrug. The sequence continues at coordinate 54,198,684 of NC_073699.1, read as the reverse complement.
GCTATGTTTGAAGAAACTGAAAATTGGAGGGGGTGAAGTGGGGTGGCGTGTATGTTGATAGTTGTTGAACCAAATGTTTTGCTGCTTTGGTTTTACTGTTGTAATTATTCAATAATATTTTTTTCTATGGTGACAGTGGTAGTAGTTACATTTCTGTCAACTTGCCTAGAGATTAGAAAGAGTTGCTTATAGTAGATTACGTATTTGATAGAAACCACTGTGGTATGAGAGATCCTACTCAGATGGAGATCTGTGCCTTTGAGCACCAGAGGCAAAGAGCTCGATTGCTGGAGCTCCCCCTGCTCTCATTCATAACCTAGACAAAAATGCTGTGTTTTGTTCCTGGAGCAGGATAACAACTTCTAAAGCTCCCAAAGCTTTCCTTGGGTCAATATTAGGGATTTATTTCATAGCTGGCAGAAAGCCCGTATTGTTCTCATGAGAAGGACAGTGTGCTAGTATTATCCTTTAGATTTCAAAAGCCTTCCTTTTAAATGACAGTGTGGTTCTTATAATTTAGAAGGATTCACAGCAATTTGTAATATTTCTTGAATGCCATCAGAAGTCCACAGTAATGACATTTCTGCTGTGACATTGCATGTTGCTACAAAGGTATAATGTTTAATTGGATGGACTCTAAGCATGGTTTAGTTTAGTGTTTAAGCAGTAGAATCATTAAACCAAGATTGTCCTTTCTTTTATATTAAATATTGACAACAGGGAATAGGCTACTATTAAATGTGGTTTACAATTTTAAAAATTGTTAATGATCTCTATCTTTTTTCAACACATTCTAGAAAGTGTGAGATGATTCTTTCTTGGGCAACATCAAAAGTTTTGGGGTACAACTATGCTGAAATATTCATTCCAATAGGCACATGGAGGGAACAACTATGATGACTGTTAGTGTGAGAGATATTTGTATATGGCATTTTTTATATCCTTTTGAAGCTAATCCACCTTGGCTAAATGGGTTCATGAAATTCCCTGGCCAAACAGAAAGACTTACTGTGCAGAGTTTAGGATTTCTTAATGGAGTAAATATCTGTCTCATATTTTACAGCTTCAGCAGGCTCCTGTCTGTTTCTGTCCCTCTCTCAAACACATATGCGTACACTGGAATCAATTCATAAACATATCAGATTAATTTATTTTTGTTATATAATGCATAATCTGCATAATTCAGTGACACAGTTCATATTATCTTTGTTTTTATAAGATTATTTACGTTATAAATAATCATTTTGAGTCAAGTAAGTAGGGTTCAAGCAGTCTAGGCATAAAAGAATCTGGCCCATCCCATATGAGTGATTTCAAATTTTGTCCCTTATTGCAGAAGATACAGTATAGGCTACTGAATCGCTTATGTCATGTTCAAAAAGGATGATCTTAATCAAAAGGTTGGAATTTTCCCCTCAGATCTGCAAGGCAGATCTCCGCTCCAATATTATTCTTTCCCCGTATGCATGGAACTTCAAAGGATTATGTATGTAAAAAGAGAAGAATATCTTAATCAGGATCAGCCATGCACATCTTGAGAACAGAGTTTGCATCCAAATGAGGACTGACTGAAAAGTGAAATGTTCATTACTATAACCAGAATTGTGTGCAAAATTGAGAAAGTAATTTATGCTGTCAAATTCAAAAAGGAAATGGACAAAGCATTTTGGAATGCATGAAAGGGAGCCCTCTCCTGTTGGCGTAGGAGAGGACTATTGCAACCCAGTAGACAACTCAAATATCTGTGAGATAAATTGTGCCTGTAAGCACAGCCCTGAGCAAGGAATGGTGTATATGATGAACCACCCAGAGAGATGTGTGCCTCCAGGTGCAAGTTTCTGAGATGTAATTGCCTCCTCATTGCTAGTCTGTAATGGAGGCAAGTCATACAGGCCTGCACTGACTGAGACACATTATTAGAAGGCAGTCTAAAGCTGATGAAATAAAAAACCTCACAGTCCTCTCCTTCAGCTCTCTATTTCTTTCCTGAATGTAAATTTTTTGTTTGTTTTGTTTCTTCAAGGAAGAAAACCAGACTGTATTGGCCTTTTATGAGCATCTATCATGCAAAATTGGTTAATGGGAAATGCAAACTGCTGTAGATGTGGCTATTTTTAACTGCAGCACCTCAGAAAGACCCTGTCACTGTTGCTGAAGTTATGGGAGAAATCTGACCAAATTAGTTCGGGTATGTTCCAGATTAGTCACTGAGGCCATCTAACCATCTATGATGGGAGCAGCATATGGGCACAGCCTGCTGTCTTCCCTCAGAGACTGGCTAAGGAAGCAGGCCAGGAATGCAACTTATGCTTCTGGAAGGGTAGAGAGGATTCATTAAGTTTGCCAGTTAGTTTTTAAAGAGCTAATTTAATGTATTAAAAAATGAAAGCGGATGCAATTAGTGTGCAATTTGGTATACAACAACACAGTTACATGCATGTAGAAGATACATTTCTACACTAGGGAAGTCAGACCACAGCCAGATGGGGAGGTGGGGGGGTGGGGAGAGGAGAAAAAAATAAGCCTTGTTCCTTAAAGTACTTATGTCCCTTAGTTCTGTCTTCAGTCGCATTCATTTCAACAGGTAGTTCTATACCAAGAGACCATCTGCTATGCAAAATATAATAAATCTCTCTTTTAAAAGGGTAACCAAAATATCCCTTCTTATACTGTCAATCTTAACGTAAACAAGGGCGTCCTGTGTCCTTTCTGCTCAGCCATGAAGAAGAAGGAATTATCCCTTCCTAAAATAATTTGCCCAGCAGAAGTTGAAGGCATGTGGGTATACCCCACTGATGTCCAGAGACTTTTGGAAGACAGAGGTCTCTCCTCAGAGCCAAGAAGCAGTGAGGTGTCACCGTTGGTGCCATGGTTGTGTGTGAACAGAGGGCATACATATGGTGCAGCTTCATTGCAAGTTTTCATTACATAAAGCTTTTGTGACAACTCATAGCCAACAATGAAATAGAAAGTGACATCTTAAGATAGCAGACATCATAAAAGAAAAATACTCAAAGGAAGCAGCTGTTCTCCCACTTCTGCCTCATCCTTCTTCTGCCAATCATAAACCTTTCTTCCTGTTTTATTTCAGAAATACATTTATTTTATGTTAACCACATTAATTTATCTTATGGTAAGTAAACAAAGATTAAGCAAAGAAAACACAAACATCTGTATAGGCTTAGAATTCAAAATACAATTTCATTTTTTTTTATTCAAGTTTTCACTTCACAAAAGCTTAAAATTGTTTAAAAATACAGCAAGCCTACTTCAAGGCTCATTAAATGTAATGTATGTAGCCTGGCCATTTAGCACTTCTCCAGATTAATTTATTTTTAAGTTACTTTTTAAATTTATATTTTATTTCATGTTGCTAGGTTGTTATGGCAATAAATGTCTTTAAAGTTAAGCAAGTAGTGTACTCTTACAGAAGACTTACAAGCCTTTGTGCTTCTGTGCTTTAAGTCACTTTTTTATTTTGCGCTCAGTTTTTCTATTGCACTCTTGTTCTGAAAATAGACAAATAGGTTTAACGGCATTTACTTCTCTATAGTTCCTAGTTAAACCCTGGGGTTGCTGAGTCTAGGCATTATGCAGTGCTGGATACAGGCTGAATACCACATTTTTTGCTGTTTCACAGTGTTAATCTAGAAGGGAGAGAGAATACTTTTCTAGGAGATCAGGGAGAAGAGTAGCAGTTTCTTGATAAGGCCTTATAAATTCCTCAATAGCACAGTGGACATCCTGCTTTGCACCCAAATGTGTCTGCGCTGTAGATGAAGAACACTAAGATCCATGAGAAAGCTGCAATGACTAATTTTTCCAGGCTACTTGCTGCAGTTTAGCTTATTATATTATATATTAGCACTGCACTCAACAGCTGCTGCAAAAAAAACCCCATATAAAACAAGGCCAAGTCGATGACTTCGGCCCATTCAAACACAGTAGATTTTTATTGTGGTTATAGAATTATAGAATCACGGAATCATTTAGTTTGGAAAAGACCTTTAAGGTCACTGAGTCCAACTGTTATTATGTGTTTAAAAATTAATAAGAATTTTAAAGATTTACAGAGGGGGAGGACTGCTGGAGGAAAAGGATTTGTTTCTGCCTCAAAGTACTATAGTGAGTACTTACTAAATATTCATGGAAGATTCAGTGCTGTACTGCATTTCTTGTATGAAGGAGCCATGTACTTGAGGGATCATCAGTCTCCAAGCCGTCAACTTTCTTTGGCCTCTCTGTTGTGACTGTGAATTGTGTTGATAATATTTTTATTTGTGGTACAGCAGCTCAGCTCTGGGACGAGTCATGAGATCTCACTATGCATTCAACAGTTTCCTTTGTAGTGCTCTGTTGAGAAACCAGACAAGGCAGATAGTCTGTAACTCAGTTCTGAATTGATTTTCTGGGGAAAAACAAGTAGTCAGAGCAGCAACCCATTTTCAGACTGTGTCTTGAGAATGGTAAAGGTAACTTTAGAGAAGTTATGGGCATTGTGAACCACCACGGTTGTGTTCTTCTTCTACCTCCTCATCATCTTCAGTTGTGCTGAGGACACGTCCACTGCAGGAAAGAATATACATGTTTTACTCCTGTCTTTCAACTGTTATAGCTCAGAATATGAAGGAAATATTTAGTCTTACTACAGCAGTATAATCTGGAAGCTACCATTTGTGCTGTAGATGATGGAGTTTCCCATCTATTTTTTATTTATTTTCTTCTCACTGAAAGTGTTGAATCAACATCATATCAAAGGTGGCAGGAGATATGGATGTACATCAACATATCCATCACAACCATCCATGTACATCCATCACATATATTATTGGCTTTGTAAGTCTTTAAACATTCACTGGAGTAGAGTCAAGAGCACAGATACTCACTTTACTAGAAGCTTGTTTCTATAAACTTGGCTGAACATTCTCCCTCCCATCTCAGAGCATGTGTTCCTCTTGGGAACTGGTGAAGCATTTCCCTGCATATTGGAATGAAAACTGCATCATCAACATCTCCTTATGTTCTGATTTCAGTTGAATTAAAACCTGGATGTGTAGGCAGCAAAGGACCTGTGAACCAAGACTTCAGACTTTAGGGGCCACCATGGAGCACAAATGCCATGCATTTAGGCAAACATTCGATATAACTAGTAAGTATAAATTCAAGAGACCCTACTTTAGCCAGGAAGATTGATGTTTCCATGCTGGTTTCTATGCTGGGATGTTTAGTGGCTACATTATTTCCCATTAAGCATTTCTTATCTCATACTTTCTTGGCCTACATAAAAGAAGGGACCCACATTTTTTTCATCCTATTGGTGATCTCCAAATGCTTCTTAATGGATGGCCCTCACTTACCCTGTGTATCTAGTTTTTTTAGTTAATTGATTTTTCTTTTCATTTGAAAATAAACATTTTATGCAGAGCAAAAAATGTCGTTTAACATAAATATTAGTATTCATTTCAGCAGCCAAACTGGAAAAAAAAAACAACCCAAACCAAACCAAACAAACAGAAAAATCCAACCAAAACCAAAAAAACAGTTATTCATTTAGCTCTTATAGGAGCTTTTTCTGGGTAGACTGCTCAAATTTCTATTGGAAATCTATCCTATTTGGATTGTTTTAAGGCTTTGGATCCAAAACAATCCCTAAACATGTTCAAGAAAAAAACCAAAATCATTCCCTACTTTCTGTCTCCTGAAAATTATCGAGTAACAAATTCCAAGGTTATATATTTTCCTTCAGTTTTAGAACTTTTGGAAAAAATCATAGATAAGAAAGGGTGACATTCCGTTACATATACCATAAGCTGCTTCCTTCAAGCATCAGCAGCTAGGTTGGCATAATGACAGTGCTACAAAAGATAAACAATAGATTTGACTGAGCCCATTAAAACAATAGTTTTCATGTGGTGACCTGTAGAAGATACAATGTGGAGGTGAAAATGGAATTGGGCTGTACAAATAAATACTGTGTCCCATGAGACAACAGAAACTTGGTGCTGGATAGGGAAAAATAAAAAATAAAAATTCAGGTGCATCTCCTTTAAAAGAAAACTCCCAGCTAAATAATCAATATGAGTTGCCATAAAACTATTGTTACATAATAACTTTAATCTTTGTCTTCTAGAAGATTAAAGCCTTAGTTCAGTACCCAGGAACTAGAACTCACTATGAAAAACTGACATGAAAAAAATAAAAGTGCAATTCATATTCAGGGCAGCTCTAAGTTTAGAAGTAGCAACAACTACACTCATGTTCAGAGAAGCAAAGAACTTTCAGGAAAAGTTGACAGCAAATGTCTAGAAATTATTTTATTCATTTCTCATTTCAATGGGAAATGTTCTAAGAAATATTTTTAATAGGAATATATCATACCAGAAAATAAATAATAATCTATTTCTCTGAATTAAAACCAACCTATTTTCTTTTCTGAATACTCCCTGTGTCATAGTCCTTTTGAGGGAATGGACAGAGTTATTCACTGAAGCTGTTCAATTAATGAATATATATTCAAGAAAATTACAATCTACTCAATTTGAGGAAGAGGTGAAATTCTTTGAATAAATTACTTATTATGAATTATGCATCTACATCTAGTAAATATGCAATTCCCTCTAATTTTTAGTAAACACTATAACATTTGGTTTTCAAAATGCATTAAGTAATCAGTCAACATATCAGATGTTGTCATTTCTCAGTTGAGGGTTATAAAGAGGTCTATGAACCAAATTCAGAGCTCTTTCCCTTCAAAGAAAGTTTATATTTATTATCTCAAAGTCACTGGTGTCTCCCTGAATTTATACCTTATAAGTTAAACTAAAATCATGCCTTTTCTCTAATCAGTTTAATTATAATAGATAACTAAACAAATGTGTTACTTTGTTGTAAGCACTCTGGCTTTATATGTTTTAAAAGGCTTTTTCTATTTGGTTCTTTTTTAATTGTAAAATTGTCAGCAAATAATAAGGGTCAATGTAAAAATGAGAAAATTACACGTTGTCCACTTAAAAATTTTGCTGGTTGCTTTTGACAGTGCTGTAAGAACTCACCAAGGTTGTACAGAAATGCTAAAATGGCCAATCTTCTGCCTAATTGTAAAGAGATTCAGACAACTAAACCAAGGAATTTTATGTCTTTGAAAGCCAAATAATCCAAACTGATGATTCATGATAGGTCTAAGAAGATTCCTCACTGAAATTTCACTGCAAAGATCATAATAGCTTCTGTCAAAAAGCAACCCATCTTAAATGCTTCTATACTCACACCAGGGAATGTTGAGCTAGCCAAATATGCTGTACCTAAAAAGACAGAAAGACCTATCTGAAAATACACAGTAGTCTGGAAAATCTCCATTCTCAGAACTTCGGTGAAACAAAAGAAGACTTCCACAAGAGACCCTTTGTGAAATAGGCCTATAATTTCATTTAATCATGTGTACAAAAATGTCTAACTAGGAAAACTTCATTTCTCTGGTGACATCCCTTGCTCAGTTATGCATTCATTACCATTATAAATTCTTACCTTGTAGCTATTAGATCTGTGCAACGTTATAATGCCCTGTACTTACCGCATTTGTTTGTCTTTTCTCCTCCATTTTCATCTGTTATCTGGTTTATCCTGGGATGTTCTTGAAGTGAAATGGGAAATCTTCCAACAGCTTGATTTCCTGGTGGAATATGGTGAAATTGAAATTACATGTTTTGCTAAGTGGCAACAATGTTTTCACTTTAAAACAACAGAATGTAATTTGTTCATTTCTTAGAACTATGTAAGCAAAGTTTTACTTTTTAACATGAGCCATGTCACTTCAACTCAGTAAGAAGCAAAACACCGGAATGGTATTAAATGCAGAAATATGTCATATGCATTAGCCTGTTCTGAAAACAAGATGCTTATATGACCTCTTGGCACCAGATAACTAATTAGCTTTGCCTGTTTGGGAATACTGACTCCAACTACAGTACTTATCTTGACTAATTACTTGTTTTCTCTCTTCTATGCCAGTATCAATTGTGTAACTGCAGGGCTTTCATAATGATGCTCCATACTGTCAAGGAACAGATTGATTGAAAGAAATCTAGAGGATGGATTTTTTTTTGAAAATTAAAGCAATACGGTGAGTTTATATATAACACATAGTAGATGTTAGCCTGGGTCATCATATACAAAATAAGTCAAATATTTGCCTTCAGCTATTCCTTTGCCTGATCTGCTTTATAAACTTACCTGGAGCACTGAAGCCCTGTCCCCTTTAAGGCTACGACCCACAGAGCTCTTTCCCTACACATCTGTGACTCTAGCCTTCCCTCCCTTCATCTCAAGAACTCCATCAGGAGCTCCTCCCTCTTTCTTTTCTTGTACAACCAACCCCATGTCTTTAACACTATCCTACAGCTCCTGAGTTGTTTCTGTCAAAGTGTGCATGGGATGGGAAAGCATTTGGAAAAGGATGGTCAACTGCTGTTGCTAAGCCAGACACCAAGAGTAAGGCTTCCTGCCCATGGTGCTGCAGAGCATCAAAGGATCAGAGAGGGCAGCTGCTTGCTGCTAGAAGCATTCATTGTTACCCCTCATTTCCAAAGAGAACAGACACAGCCCCGCTCACCCTGCTTTCTGGGTCAGGAGGCAGGAGCTCTCTGCTTTGGTAGTGTTCATTCTATGAACAAAATGGCTGAGTCTTCGTGTAAAGGCAGAACTGCCAGCAGAACTGTGACCCCTCCAGAAAGCTGCTGTCCTGGAAGATGGCCTGATTTTCATATATTCAAGGTCTGCTTTGTACAGTGTTAACAATTGCACCTCTTCACATTTGGATGTTGCAAAATCCAAGATTAAATGGTGGTTGTAAAAATAAAATTCACTTTGAAAACATCGAGTTTTCCATGCTGTTACTGCTACGATGGGATATTATTATATGTTTTTATATTCTGTCCCCACCTAAACTGTGAGTGACTTGTAACAGAATTAGACATGCTCAATCTGTCCCCAAAACTAGAGCTCTGCTCTATATTGGCTTTCTCAATTAAGTAAATTTCACCTATTTCTTGAACTCAGACGTGTAATTTTTTCCTGTATATTCAGTCCAATTTAAATGCATCATGGATGATACATAGAAAATGTGGTTTGTCTACTAATAGATCAAGTTAAAAAGGTTCTTTATCTACCCTATTAGATTTCACAGCAACCTTTGGCATTTATTTCACATAAATGTTTTGCTGCTAAAACTTGCTTTTGCTTTTGACATTTGAGCCAGAATTTCTCTTTCAAAACTCACAATCAATGACCCAGAAGTTCAGTCAAACAGTACCCAAGTAGGGATTGGCCTCACTTCAGGAAGATCCACTAGCTTTGCCTTTTAGTCTCACCACAAAGCTGGATCATCTTCAAATGGTGCACTTCTAAATATTGCAGTGTGGTATTCCTTAAAAAGTTTTGCTTCTTTGGGCCTCACCTGCTTTACACAGGATTGCAGATGTTCTAAACTACTACTATTCATTGTTACATCCTGTTAAAACAGACTAATATTCTAATGGCATCGCTTTCAGTACTTCTTTTTTTGCTCATACCCTGCATACAGATACAGACAAAAAAATCTACACTTGTATAATGTTAGTAATACATCCAACAGAAACATGCTAGAATATTAATTCTTTATGAGAATTTAAATTTACTTCTCTTCACAGAGTAGCTCTTACATCCCACGTAGAGAGGACATGCAACAAATATATTAGCATCCCATGCATGGAGTGCTTAATATTGAAAAGGTGTTAAAAAAGCACCTGAGTATAAGGTCACGATAATTTTTTGAGAGTGTGGGAACTGAAAACGACATATTAAAAACAACTGTTCCTGAGAATTCTTGAAATTTTACAATTGGAGTTCTTAATCCTACTCAACAAAATTATGTTGCTAATTTCCAACACTTTTATTGCTCTTTAAAGGAAAAAAAAGTAGCCCTATAAGGATTTTGAGGTCTCCATACTGTAAGTGATATTAATTTATAGGGAATATCACCCTAAGCAAGAATAATACCCAAAAGTTTATTCATTCTTAAAAAATATGAAGAAAATATTTGAATATTTCTGCACTGGAGGTGATTATGCCTTTATTTTTATAAATGTGAACTTTGTCTACTACTGGACTGAAGTTCAATACCATTGCAGGATTTAGACCAGACCAGGCAAGGATGTACTGTGTCATCAAAATGTGAGGCAATTATATTTTCAAAATTATATTTCAAAATTATGTCCCCAGTGTATGAAGAATTCTATCAACATCCATAACACCTGTGACTTTTGTATTTAGGACTGGTGCAGAAACTTGTAAAAGATAGGTCTTTAAAGTAGAGATAAGAGAGCATCAACAGAAATGGAAGTAGCCACGTTGCAATGATTGAAAGCTACTTGTAATTTCTGTAAAATGCTAATGCTCCCACATTCACAAACTCCATTTCTCTGAAATCCACAGTGATATAGGTTCATACTTCACTTGCCTTTACCTGTTTTATTTTTATTAACTGGAATACAAATAAGCATAAGTTAAGATGAGCATGCAGCATAATCAGTTTTCTTTATTGTATGAACTAATTCACTGGGATTATATCTTCTTAAGATACGATAAGCAGGGAGTTCTGAAGTATAGAATTCTTCATAAGAACAAGTAATAGCTGTTGCTGCTATTGATTTGTAGCTGCCACTGGTGAAGACAAAGGATATCTTTGGACAGTACTGTTGTGGATAAATTTAGATCTGACTATAAAATAAAGACATTGTAAAGTTCCTGCATTCATTATCACCTACATAATATCTTTCAGTGAGACAGAGAATTTGCTGCCTACTCCTACTAAAGCAGACCTTAGTCCAGAGATTTTTAATTATGTTCATGAAATGAGATGAGGTAAAGAACACTCAAGAATTTTTAACTTATGTAGGAATATTAAACTGGAGCTGTACAATTATTTTTCATACAACATGTAGTTTAGTATAATGAAGATAATTTTAGGTTGAAATCAGTAGTATTCAACGTTTATATGCACAAATAAACTAGCTAAACTAATCCAAATCTGCTTGTGAAAAAAATTGTGTGGGATTCAGCTTCAGATTAACACACCTAAATGTAGCTCCCCACTTGAAGGAAAATCAGCAGCCTAAACACAAGCATCTTATACTTTCTGGGATGTACTAGGGTATACATCAGAGTAAAGCTATCAGGTATGAGGCATGACTGCATGCCTCTGTAGCAGGAGGTGAAAACCAGGTGCAATACTGCCCCAGCACACACACAATAACCCAAAACAAACAAAAAAAGACAAGATGCCCTGCTTTTAGGCAGGTGAAGCCCATCCCATGTATGTATGTTACATTCCCAACAGAGAGAAAAAAGGTCAGTTCAATTATCTCCACTTGGATCTCTAGTATGATCCAAGATGCTCAGGAGTACCCAACCTGGCCTCCTGATAAGGTATTCGATTTCAGCCATGAACTAGCTATCATGGCCAATACAGTCTGTGGCTGTTGAAGAGCTGTTCAACTCTAAGTAGATACCACTATTTGGCCAGTTGAATAACTCTAGGGTCCCTTAGCTTTGCTGACTGAAGACTTGTCATTTGCATACACTTGGACATCCAGTGCTGCCTGATATGTTTTAGGGTATCTGAGAAGACTGCCTCAGTCTGGCAGACATGATGGGACATACATTCAACTCATCAGTCTCTGGAATAACAGCTGGAGATGTGTCATAAGTTCATCTATACACTGCTGCATGTCAGATGGCACTGGATGTCTGTGTATGAATAACTTACGAAGAAAAGATGTTGAACTGTACCTATCATATATTATGATAATAAAACAATAAACTATTGCTCACAGTTCTGTGTCCATGATTTCTTTTTTTTTTTTTTTTTCCTCCCTTTTTCTATGCAAACACCCACATGAATTTTTGGCTCAGTATCTAGCTCATGCTGCTATAAATCATTTCGTAGCTCCAGTTCCTTTGAACAATTAAATTTAATCTGTCTTCCTTTGACAACGAATTGGGGAGACAAGAACTTCTAAGAATGGGGTGATACAGTCATATGTGCTAATCTTACAGTCACCTCTTACTGTTTGTTTCTGAGCACTCTGAATAGCTGTGTGACATTTTGCTTTATCTTTTGCCATACAGCCTGAGCATAATGTTGTAAGTACACAGAAGAAAATTACAAGCACAGGACAGGAAAGAAGAACCTGGTCATGCATTAATGAGACTTTATTTATGTGGCTACCACATTAACCTTGAGTAAGAGCAATAAGGGCAAGGCCAGAGAAATATCAAGCAGCTAATTGCATGCTTTTAGTGCAGAGAATCACCACAAAACAAGATGTTTTTATTACATCTGGCCTACTCATCTTTTTATAACTTACAGCATAGAGAGAAATGCAACGATCTATAAAGGCATTAGCCACTGTCTTGCAAGAATGATGGTTTTTGGAAAGTGCTGTTATAGGTTCTCTTCAGATGAGAAAATGAAGACAATCCAAAACCTGTGTCAAAGTTTTGGGAGTCTTAGGGTTGTACTTACGCAGCTGCAATGTCGTCATGACTCAAGGCACTTCTTGAGGTTTAAACCAATTTAAAAATGAATTTGCTTCAATATACCAAAGCTAGCTTAGAAATTCAGTATCTAATCATAACCAATTATATTCATATTTCTACACTCAAGCAAGTAACTTCCTTTATGAGTTCAGAACCTTGTCATAAAGTCTAACATATGAAATGTAAAAAGCAGCAGATTTGATAGGCATAAATTAGCCCAGTCCATTGGCCATTTAAGGAGAATCTGCTTCTTTGACCTCATGTTTCTTACAGGTACAGACTCTTGGCTTTGACAGAATTTAACTCCAGGGGAAAAAATATAAAAAATAAAGGAAAGATAATACCAGCAACCTAAAAATACCTGGTTGTCCACTGTTTCTGTGGTAAGATGATGTCATTACAATACTACTATATCCACTATTCTGTCTTTGACTAGAAGACTGGGAACCGAGTAGAGAGACCTTAACATTGGAATAAGTCAAGAATTCTCAGGCTCAAAATGTAGTTGACATACAAAAAATTTAGATATGCCATCACACTTACAAACATGGAGGAAATGGTCAGTAACGTAAAATTTGATGGCAGCCTTGGTTGCCAGTGATAATAAGGTGGTGGAGTTCAGAATCGTGACATGAGGGAGTAAAAAGCAAGAAAACACTCTGGACTTCAGGATGGCAGACTGTTCAAGAATCTGCCTGGAAGAATCCCACAGAAAACAAGCCTGGAGAGTACTGCAGAGTCATAGAATGGTTTTAGCTGGAAGAGACCTCTAAAACCATCTAGTTCCAAACGCCCTGCCATGGGCAGGGACATGTCTGACTAGATTTGGTTGCTCAAAGGATCATCCAACCTGGCCTTGAAACCTTCCAATTATGAGGCATCAACGACTTCTCTGGGCTACCTGATACAGGGGATTGTCCTGACCCAGATGCATGAACGCAATGAGGTTCACATAAGCCCATTTTTCTGGCCTGTCAGGGTCTCTCTGGATGGCATTCCTTCCCTCTAGCATATCAGCTGCACCACTCAGCTTGGTGTGGTCTGAAGATTTGCTCAGGGTGCACTCAATACCACTATCTATGTCATTAATTGTATGGCCATATGGCAAAGAACATCAAGAGCATCCTGGGCTGCATTGGAAGTGTTGCCAGCAAGTTGAGGGAGATGATCCCTCCTCTCTACTCAGCACTGCTGAGACACCATCTGGAGTGTTAGGTCCCGTTCTGGACTCCTCAGTACACAAGAGACATGGATGTACTGGACCAAGTGCAGTGAAGGTCTACAAAGGTGATTAAGGGATGGGATCACCTAACATATGAATATAAGCTGAGAAAGCTAGGATTGTTCAGACTGCAGAAAAGACTTAGTGGGATCTTACCAATGAGTTTGATAGACATTTTGATATGCATTTTAAGAGTTTAACAAAATAGGATTCCAGCCATGGTTAGGGGTCAGTCATCACTGCTGTAATGCAAATCTCAAACTGTAATATAATCAGCAGACTGAACACATCCTGTTAGATAAAATAACAATAAGTATGTAAGATAAGCACCATATGAAGACTTGAATTGCTCTTCTGTGCCATAAACCATCATAAACCTCACAATTTTTCACTTAATTGAAATGTAGTGCAATTAATTGTAAGCGCTGAGTGCTTACAGGTGATTTCATTGTATGGTAGAGTACTTTTTAGAGATCAGGATATAAAATTAATATGAACAATATTTAATTGATGTTTATGAAAAGGACACCATATTCATATTGTTGGGGTTTTTTTAATTTTGTTCTTAGAAAAATTCAACAATATAAATTTAATACATTTGTTTTCTTAGTCACAAATTGTTCCAATGTAACATATTATTAAAAAAAAATATGATGTAAACAAATTTATTTTTTCTTTGGTCTCTTTTACCAGTCTAGATGCTATTACAGGTCTTGCCATTACTCCATGCATAATAAGTATGCAAACAAATATTTCTTTACTGCCTTTTGCTTAATAGTATTTTTTGCAGAGCGTAAATTGACAGTCACAACACTTCCAGCTATACTTCCTATTAGTAATATCCTCATTTATATATGTAAGAGAAAAACACTGTCATAAAATGCTATAACACCAGTATTGTTTTGTAAGCTACTTTTAGTCTGTTTAAATAATGCAATATTTTAAGAAAATTAAAAGAATCCAGGCAACAAACTGTACACTGCCTGCTAGAAAAGATGTTTTAAGTAGTGTTTGTAAAACATTTTTAAAATCCAAGAAAACACTTCTTAAATGCAACATTTGTACTTTCATCCGTTTGTTCAAAGTGCCTTGCTCTTTACTATCCTTAGTTTCTGAGAAAACAAGAAATTGAATATTTCATTGAATGAAGAAGAAAGTGTACATATTTTACCCATAAATTTTGCACATGTGAAATTAAAAAAAAAATCCAAATAACACCAAAGATAGTAGTGAAACTATGAGTATTCTGGCCTTTCATATATATAAGAAATCCTAAAAGAAGCAAACAAAAAAAGAAGTCTGAAACATCTTCAGTGTCTCATTTGAAGGACGCAAAGTCTCAAATCCAAATAAATAGACCTTGTCCAAATTCAGCGGTTTACTATAGAATCACAGAATGGTTTGGAATATAAGGGGTCTTAAAGATCACCTTGTTCCAACCCCCCTTCCATTAGACCAGGTTGCTCAAAGCCCTATCCAACCTGGCAACATGGTCTAGTGTCTCACCAACCCCATAGTAAAGAGTTTCTTCCCAATACCTAATCTAAATCTACTCTTTCAGTTTAAAACCATTACCCCTCATCCGATCACTACATTCCCTGATAAAGAGTCCCTCCCCATCTTTCCTATAAGCCCCCTTTAAGTACTGGAATGTTTCTATAAGGTCTCCCTGGAGCCTTCTCTTCTCTGTACTAAACAATTCCAAGTCTCTCAGCCTGTCCTCATACTGAAGGTGCTCCAGCCCCTTGATTGATAAAATTCATGGCCCTCCTCTGGACCTGCTTCAACAGTTCCATGTCCTTCTTATGTTGGGATCCCCAGAGTACACAGTACCCCAGGTGGGGTCTCTAAAGAACAGAGTAGAGGGGAGAGTAGAGAGGGAGAATAATCTCCCTTGACCTGATGGTCGCACATCTTTTGATGCACAGCAGGATGTGATTTCTGGCTTATATTCAGTTTTTCATTCACCAATACACCTAAGCCCATCTCTGTAGGGCAGCTCTCAATCCACTCATCAACAGCCTGTATCCATGTTTGGGATTGCCTCGACCCAGGTGTAGGACCTTATTGTACTTGGCCTGGTTAAAGTACACAGGCCCAACTCTCAAGCCTATGAAGGTCCCTCTAGAGTGTTAGCCACACCACTCAGCTTGGTGTCATTTGCAGACTTGCTGAGGGTGCACTCAATCCCAGTGTGCATGTTCTCAACAAAGATGTTATATAATATGGAACCCTAAGGGACATGACTTGTTACCGGTCTCCACCCAGACCTTGAGCTGTTGACCGTAAGTCTTTGAGTGCAACCATCCAGCCAATTCCTTATCCATCAAGTGGTTTAATAATAAGATAATTGCAGTTACATAAGCATCCTCAAATGTATACATAAAATATGTGTGACACTGTTTGATAAGAGGCTTTGAATATTTTTTCTTGCTCTAAACTATAACTTATGCTTATTTTTATCTCCCTTGAAAGAAGAGTTTATATTTTCTAAAGCAATAGATAGTTACAGCACAACCTAACAGTAAGGTTCACCTGAATAGCATCAAATCAAGTGGAAAAGTATAGCTAACATATACATATTAACATGATTAAATCATTAGTAGGCACAAGGGTGGAATAAACTCTGAAAGACAATATGTTGACAGCTTGAGATTATTTAACATTAGTCAGATATTGACTATCAAATTGGAGTTAAGATCATAGGTGTAGAATATATTTTGGCTTTTTGATTCTAATTAGCCCATTTGGACTCGAGGAGCAGCAAACTATTTAAGTTTCAGTTTTCTGTGTTAAATTTAGCTTTGTGATTTTTTAAAAAATACTGTGTATAGCAGCTGATGTACAAATTAAGCTATGCAGTTAGACAGCTGTTGCAGTATAATTGTAACACCATAAAATATAAATGTAACTGGAAAGATTTTTATCAGGAATGAAAGACCTTCTGCCCACACAGGTCTTATTCAGACCTTCTTAGCCACAAAGGATGAACTGTACTTCAAGAATATATTACAAAAGTGATGTGTAAAATAACTTTTTATGCACACTGGCTATCCACCAGTAGAGGCATAGAATCTCTCCAGTAAAAAGATATTTTCCATTGACTCAACAGGGTATCATCACTTGTTGAAAATTAGCAGAGAAAAAAAAAAAAAACCCAAACAAACAAACATGAGAAAAAGTGTTTACAAAGAAGAAGCCTTTTGTTCAGTAGGAAGATTCTATGTTCTTCTATACCTTTACATTTTCAAATATGTCACCCAAAAATGACCAGTGTAATGAAAAAGGGTCCCCAAGTTTGATTTCATAATTAATTAAAAGATCAATGAATGTTCCACACAGCTGGGTCTTAAGCTGTCCTACAATCTAATTCTAGCCTTCTGATATACAGTTTGGGGATTATTTTTTTTTCCCAAATGTCACATAAAACTGACCGAGTGAGTTTACAGAATACCTAATGAGAAAACACTACATCATTCTTAACACAAAGCACAAGCAAACAGTTTTATTCCTGTTTGTGCAGCTTAACCTTCTGCAAAAGTAATTAGGTCTATAATTAAAAAGCTATTTGGAATGATTAAAAACTTGTTATCTAGTGGCATTTAAAGACAAATGCAAATGTCAGAAAAGATGAATTAATTAAAATGACTATTGAAAAGAAAAGAAGTATCTTAGTGTAAGGGCTAGAGGATGTTATTTACTGAAATGTTACAATATGAGGTGAAGTTATATGATCAGAGGATTTGGCGAAGGTTAAAATAATTTTATATGACATTTTGTAATGTGATCTGCTACCATTCATGAATTTATAGTTATGTACATGCATAGATGTATGCCTCAGTCCCTATGTATACATTAGGAGCATAAGGGTTGCTTCAGGAATCCTACATTTCATTTCTGCTTTCCAGCACAGAGCAGTGCTGAAACGCTAAGGAAGAATGGTTGCAACAAGGTTGGGCCAGCTAACAGTAGATCTCTCAGGGAAAGTGCAAGGGTCCTGTGGGAATATTTCCGTTCTTTCTTCCTTCCTTCCTTCCTGTCATGCCTCTTAGGCAATTAATACGTGGGACAAAGCAATAGTGAAGCAGTACCAAAAAATCATCATTCATAAAATTGATTTCCCCATAGTTACCTATACCAAATAGATTTATTTCAATAATTTATCAATTTCACAAATTGGACACATTGAAGGAACCATGTTGATGATATGTGTCCTGTGTAACTCAGATGACTTTTGCAAGGCTTCCAACAGAGTTACTGTGTAGAAAGAAACATCCTCGTATGAAAGTTATGTCCTCAAGGAGCATTTCAGCATACATATCTACCATAGATGGTCTGCATCACCCGTGAAAAGAAGCTGTCTCCCTTCTCTGATGGTAGAAAATTAACCTAAGGAGATATGCTTAAACTTTGACTAGTGTGAATGCCCTTTCTTGTGCCAACAGGACTTATGACTTTCTTTACCAGCCTTGATATAGAAACATGACAGCATTTCTTCTTTATGGGAGATGCTCCTTTCAGAGCATGAAGCTGTCTTCTTTTATCTTATCCAATTAGTTACAACTTAA
Organism: Falco cherrug; assembly: GCF_023634085.1. Taxonomy (NCBI): domain Eukaryota; kingdom Metazoa; phylum Chordata; class Aves; order Falconiformes; family Falconidae; genus Falco; species Falco cherrug. The sequence goes on along the minus strand of NC_073699.1, from coordinate 54,180,321 downwards.
AAGTGTAATAGAGACAACATTGCTTTGCTTTCCCATCAATGACAAAACACACTCAGCCAAAGCACTTGTGGCAATTAGCACCCACAAACTGCATATTTTAAGCCAGTGTGCTTGGTCTAAAATGATTGTATGTTCGAACAACCGCTGTAATTACTTACTAGATTTATCATTGTCACAATGAATTTTTAGATTATGTTCAATATATGGCTTAAATGGCTATTTTCCAACCTTCTTTTTAAAGGCCATGATACTGATTACTAGGTAAATTCTCTTCCTACTGCACTGTTACAGCACCATGGACAGCAAAGATTAATTTTCATTGCACATACCCAAATGTTAACACAAGAGCCATGCAAGTTTATGTTACTCCCACAGAGGCAGCAGCCTCAATTAATTCATATTACTTATTTTGACAAATGTCTGTTTATAAGACTTATGTCTTTTCAACTTCATTATAAGGAATTCAAGAGACACTTGCACAGGAATGGGTCTGTGAGGGGCGGGGGTAAAAGCCTACCTGTGAAATATGAATGATCAATTAAGTACAGCACAACATATCTGTGTGTCTTCAAGAAACACTGTAGCAATGACTCACTACTCAAAAAGTAAGATTAATAAAAAGGAATGATAAGGTTTAAATGGTTTGGAAAAAAAAAAACACAACAAATTTCAGACTTGGTAAGTATCATTTGGGCTGAAAATTTCAGGATGTCTCCTGTTCACTTTAAAGGGTGCAAGAAAGCTCAGCCAAAATAATTTGGATAATAGCCACTATCAGTTGCCCATAGTTCTACCAACAAACATTTTGTTATTGATTAAAATGCATAGTCTCTTGAATATTTGTGCTTTGGCTGCATACATTTTTACTATCTCACAGGCAACTGTGAGAGCAAGTTAACCTCCTGTCCAAATTTATTTTTCATAGGAAACAGACATACATGCGCGCGCACACACACACATCCCTCAACACCGTTATGGATTTATCAGAGGGCTGGGTCTTGCACTCAGCCCTGGGAGCTCAGTGTACATCTGTACTCTCCAGTATATGCACCCACAAAATCTAGCTGAAGCTATGAGGAGAGTATGGCAGAATCTGCTACATAACCAAAAGTGCTAGGTCTTTGTAAATCAGATATTTCGTACACTGAAACTATGTTGTTTTCATCATTGTACTGTACCTGAGTGTTTTCTGACAGTGAAACAAATGTGTAAAACACATTTATTTTTCTCCGAAGCTAAAGAGACTGTAGTTATTGTTCTGACAGATTTCTGGGTTTCTCACAACTGTCTGCAAGGCTGGGCACAGCTGTTACTAAATGGTCATTTCCTAAAGCCACAGCTAAGAGTAGGATTCTGGGTCAAAAAGGAGTACTTTCTCACTGTTGAAAGCAAAAGTTTTACACTGGCTTTTCAGCATTAGGGATAAAATGGCCAGGTTCAAAAAAAAGAAATGTTGCAAGGATTTTATTTATTAGCTTTGTTTTGTTTTGTTTTATTCTTTACGTGTTTAAGGCAGCATCAAGAAGTAGAAGGGGTACCCATCACTAACTCACTAACTTCTAATATCAGAGGATCACTGTTCTGTTGTTAGGGATGTGCTGCCTTTGACTCTTTGTCTATATTGTTGGTTTGCTCTGTAAGACCTTTCAGGCTGGGGTTGGGACTATAAAGTAGAACCTGTTTTCACAGTATCATTCTGACTCAGGTTAGATAACACTGTAACATAAATGGAATCATTTTAAAGTAATAAATTAGTTAACTAATTTCAGATCTCTTACAAAAACAGTCAGTGAAAGTATGTATCTTCATTTATCTTTTCTGTTATTAAACAATTTTATTAAATTATTAACATGTTAAATGTATTACTGTTTATGTACAGCAAAGCCTGCTTTCTGCAAGTCTTTGTACAGAGCACAGCAGGGAACACAATGTCATTAAATCTGAACCCCAGTGTGAGCTACTGCTTTATCTGAACATAAGAAAGGTTATGCTCTAGGCATAATCCTCTGCAGTGAGGTCTTGATTCAGAAACTCATTGCACAGTACACAGTAAACAGGAAACATTGGAGCTGGTTAGCTTATTCTTCATGTGTGAGTAACAGGTTAGACAAAAAGCATTTGCAAATCTCAAGGTACTTCAGCTTTTCCTCCCTTCATCATGAAAAAAACAAGGTTAGAAGAGGCAACAGGGAGTGGTTGAAATGTGGATGGCAAACTTCTGGAAATCATTCTCCACACGTGTAGGTGCTAGAGAAGAGTTCCTTTATTTGGCCTCATTACTGCATTTAGAAGGGAGTCCTTTTTGTCTTAATTATTATTAATAATTAATCTTATTCTTGCTGACTACTTGATTCTTTGGGGGGAAAAATAAGATATGTGTGACTACAGTGGAAATGGGACATTCTTTCAGTGATGGGAAAGGGTACAGTAAAGAGGTATCAGTGAAGCTCCTTGTCTGTGGTCTCTTGCTTTAGCAGTTGCATTTCCTTTGTTGCCGCCTCCTCTGCTACAAGTCACCTGTAACTCCTTCCTTTATAGGGGGAATTGAACTCAGATCTTGGGTCCATTCTCTAAAGCATCCTCTATATGGAGATCAGAATCAACGCATAGCAGCCCTTGAAATGCATGTATTCATCTTTTTTCCTTGGGTGAAGAGCCAATGAATGAACAAATCACTACTTTGCTTTGAAGAAACAGAAGAAATTTGGCCAAATGCTTATTCTGGCAGGTGGGATTTTAAATGTAATGCATGTCATCTGGCTTCTAGGAGTCACCAGTTTAAAAAGCATTAGAAGCAGACCTATGTAAAGTCACATCAGAATGATAAAAGGTAGGTTAATGAGAAATGTGATTTATACCTCTTTCAGGAAATGTCTGTACTCAAAACCTGATATTTAGGATATTAAACCTTCTCTTTAGTAGGTTCTTGATGATTTTAATTATGGTGTCACAAAAACCAGCATAATAATAATGCAAATAACCATCAGCAACAGATGATATCTAAACCATCTACTCTTGCCAGCCATCCAAATTAATCCTAATTATAGTACTGCTCCAATATGGCACCCTCTTAAAAATCTGAGCTACCTTCCAAATTCTCACTCAGTCAGACTGTTAGTCACAAAATGATCCTGTTAACTGCAAGGCAGTAGACTGGAGATAGATGCTAATGAATGATTTACAAAAAAGGAGTTAACTATTTAAACAGATAAAAGTGTGATGATGTGTAGCTCGTACCCACTAAGTAGTTAAATAGCACTGAGGATTGTGGGAGAGGGGGTCAGACTGAGAAGGAGCAGTGTGGTCTGACCTCTGGAGGAAGGAGAAACAGCATGGACAGTAGAATCTGACTGACAGTAAAAGCCTTGTTGCACCCTATTACTTTGTTTGTGCTGCAACAATGATGTATTCAAATTTGAAAAGAAGACTTAAGAACCTAGATAAATTAAACATAGGCCAGTACTATGAATGTAAAGTCATGAACTTAAGATCAAGTAACTTACAAAGGAACCTCAGTTTCACATGAGCTGCAGTTAACGTTTTAGTTCCTTAAAGTGCCTTCTGCACAAGGGCTTAATTTTTAATGCAGGTGAGTCCAATGAAGATCCCTTAAGTAGGTGCTTGAACCACTGGAGTATTTGGGAGAATGCTCAAATTTCACTGGCAGGCTCAGGCTCCTTCAAAGTGCAGTGAGACCTGCCATTTTATTTTAAATCAGGTGAAAAAGAGGAACCCTCCTACCATCCTGTGTTCTTCCTTGTTTTATGTATTACAGTAACTTAACACTGTAGTCTAGTAAGCAAAGCCTGATGAATAAGAACCTCCATTCACTGTCTGAACCAACCCCAGAACATTGAAACTGACACTTTTCAGGAGGATGTCCAGCTTAGTGGGGATATAGGAGCAATTCCCACTCCTCTCAGTCCTTACTGTGTCATTAAGATAGGTCATTCAAATGTCCTGTGCTTTGGAAAGAGGAAGAGAGCAGTTCTCAGGCATGGTGCAAATATGGTACCCCAGGCTACCAGGAGGAAGGAGGTGGGCTGAGAGTGTAGGGGGTTCAGGCAGCCTTGGTGATGCTGCAGCTGATCCAGTTGGCTCTTTTCATCCTGAAGGAGGAGGAGTCATGAAATCACAGACTCATGGCATCACAGAGTGTTTGAAGTTGAAAGGGACCTCTGGAGGCTGTCTAGTTCAAGGCCCCTGCTCAAGCAGGGCCACCTAGAGCCCAGGACCATGTCCATATGGCTTTTAAATATCTCCACAACCTCTCTGGGCAACCTGTACCAGTGCTCCCTCACCTTCTCAGTAAAAATGTATTTCCCGATGCTCAAAGGACAGCCCCTGTATTTCAGTTTGTGTCCTTTGCCTCCCATTCTGTCATTGGGCATCACTGAAAAGAGCCTGGCTCCATCTTCTTTGTGTCCTCCCTTCAGGTATTTCTATACTTATTATTCTATACACACCATATAGATTATACTTACTTACTTTATTTATTTATTTATTTATTTGTTTGTTTGTTTGTTTATTTATTTATATATATAATATATGTACTCAATATTTAGTAAGATCCCACTGAGCCTTCTCTTCTCCAGGCTAAAAGTGCCAATTGTCTCAGCCTCTTCTCATTACTCCATCCTTTTCATCATCTTTGTGGCCCTTCATTGTACTCTTTCCAGTATGTCCGTGTCTTTCTTGTATCAGAGCCCAGAACTGGACACAGTGCTCCAGGTGTGGTCTCACCAGTGCTGTGTGGATGGTAAGGATCACCTCCCTTGACCATACTTTGAGGTAATACTTTGTTCAATGCACCCCAGTATACCATTAGTTTTGTTTGTGGCCAGGGTACATTGCTGGCTCATGTTCAACTTCCCACATTGCCGGCAGTCCTCCTGTTACTATAAAGCTCCTTCTGTTCTCAAGACCTCTTTCCAAACTACACACAGGTCCAGGTGTACCAGGTTGTGTCTAGGTGCTGAGGGCACCAGCAGGCTCTGCAGCCTGGCCACCTTCCTGGGGGCTGCCAACTGCTGTGCAAGATCAGCTCTGTTACAGTGCAGCTGTGGCCCTGGATCAGAGTGCTGTGAAAACAGCTACTTTGTGAGAAAGAGCTGTCATAAGCTCTTCTGAGGTGTCCCCATGTGTCCCCATCTGTCTTGGGAACTTGTCAGGTCCTTGCCTACTCTCCCCGCCTGACTGCCCCTTGCTGACCTGATCCTGGACCTGCCTAGAGATCTGGGCTATGCCTGACCCTGGCACAGCCAGACCTGCTCTGCTCTTCTTACTGAGGTACCTTGGGGCTGCACCCCATGTGGGTTAGGGCACTGCCCAGCCAGCAATGCTCCCAGCTCCCCAAACCCTGCACTAGCTACCCTGCTGCTCCCTGACTCTAAGTTAGCTGTCTTGGGGCCAGAAAGCTGATGTGCCACACTCAGAGTGTCTCTAGGTTTCCTGCCTTCTCTCTTCACGCCTCTGATGCAAAGGAGAGGAGCTGCTGGACCTGCATCATGTTTAACATGCTCATACTTCTGAAGGGCTTTGTCATGTACTGCTTGTAATGTTGTAACACTGGAAAAGCTTCAAGTGAACCAGATTCTTTTAGGAAATAAAATAATAAAATTGAAACATATTTTACCTATTTCCATGATTTCTTTTTGTTCACTATTTACTGTGATAAAGGTTACCGGTCTTTGTGAGAATTATTATATCTGTAAAAATAGTATTCTTAGAGAAGAATGTACCAAACTCCTGAAATAGTACTACTGAATGTAGTAGATTGCTTGTAAGAATGAATGGGACCTGTCAGTTTTAATGAAGCTAAAAAGATATTCAGCAATCTTTATAGATTTCTCTTTTCTAGTTGCATTTACTTAATTTTATATGCTTAAATATCTATAATATTAATCTACAAGGGTCTTGCTATGAACAAACAAGATCCTTTTTTGTTTGGTTGCGTTTGTTGGGGGTTTTTTTCCTTCCCTCTGTCATTCCAGCATTCAAACTACTTGGCTACTGAAGACATTTTATCAGGGAAGGAATCAGTTTATTGACAGAAATCTGTATTTTTTTTCCTGGTTAAACAGATGGAAAAACTAGACACAATCAGTTAGTGTTACTAAGGCAGTCAGACAAAATCAGCTTTTGTTAATTTGGCATATCACTTAACTTTCTTTGGCTGAGTAGCTAGCACTACTGAACAGTCATAAAAACTTGTTTAACAAGACATAACCTTTGCTATCTTTCTTTGATTTGGAGAAAAAGATTGTATGATCTTTTTCTGCTTACATGGGGCATAGTGAAAGGAAACACTTTTCACACCAAGTTTTATTAGATTTTTAATAAAGCATTGAAATCAGAGGATTACATGATATTACTCACCTTCAAGTAAGAACTTCTAAAATGGCATACAGTTTCATCAATGCAATATATATGATCCTGGCCTACACCGGACTGGCATCAGTAATTTCCTTAACATGAAACTGCCTTTTGCACCCACAGACCTAAGGTTCACGGGACAGGTCCTGAACTGCCAGTGAAAAGGTGTTGTTTCAGTGACTTCAGTGGGGCCAGAATTTTACCATTTTATTTTATAAGGATATTCTGTCATATAAAGACCTTCCTATATTATAAGCAAGCAAACAACTTTGGCCTATCTTTAGCTTAGCTTTATTTATATGTGTTATTTCTCTCTGTGCCTCTAAGAATCCTATCAGAGTGATGACGGGGCTAATGTACCTCTTCCCATTGAAGCAGACGCAGGAATATGCTGTAGATGAAAGGACAAAGGTGGGGAGGTTTGGACTTCAGGGTTTTTTACAGCAACCTTTATCTGTTATTACAGAAATAGTCCCCCACATGTATATGATTTTTATGATCCTAACACCCAAATATCAAAAAATATTATTAGACTGACTTTGCTCCGCTGGTGGGTACGACAGAAATCTTAGTTGTGAAAATCAGTTCAGTTTCATATTTGCATTTAGGGATTCTTTTTTAAATGGAGCCAACTGGTATACATAAGGATTTCAACTTAGGTTTCAGAGTTTTGAATCAGAAAGAGTTTTCTATTTCAGCTTTGAGTATTGTCTCTTGCAACTGAGTGTTTAGCAAATGTTTTCTGAAAATTATCCTGCAGTTTGTATCAAAGGAAAAGCAGAGCCTAGACATGTTCACATATTCATTCAAGCTGTTGCTTAACTAAAGTAAAAGACAATTTGGATATATTGGGATTCCTATGTCATATTAAATCATTACTATCTTTTTGTAACACCTTCTGAAGCTTCAGAGACTTCCACTGAAAAAACTTGGCAAGTCTCTCAAGTGGTGACTACCTAGTGAAGTACCAGAACCAGTTTTCCAAATCTGCAGGGCTTGTGTCAGAATTTTTTTAAGTTAAAAAAAATGTATTGGGTTTGCATGATCAAGTTTTGGTAGTAGAGGGGCTACAGGGTGGCTTCTGTGCCAAGCTGTGAGAAGCTACCGCCATGTCCAACAGAACCAGAGCCAGCCGGCTCCAAGACAGATCCGCTGCTGGCCAAGGCCGAGCCCATCAGTGACGGCGGTAGCGCCTCTGGGACAGCGTATTTAGCAAGGGGGGGATAAACTGAGCAGCAACCTGCAGCCAGAGAGGAGTGAGGCTGTGAGAGCAACAGCCCTGCAGCCCCCCAGGCCAGCGCAGAGGGAGGCAGGAGGTGCCCCAGGCCCCAGAGCAGAGGTTCCCCGGCAGCCCGCGGTGAAGCCCCTGGCGAGGCAGGCTGTGCCCCTCACCCGTGGAGGGCCGTGGTGGAGCAGATCCCCACCTGCAGCCCACGGGGACCCCAGGCCGGGGCAGGGCGATGCCCCGAGGAGGCTGTGCCCCGCGGGCAGCCGGCGCTGGAGCAGCTCCTGGCAGGGCCTGTGGCCCCGTGCAGAGGAGCCCAGGCGGGAGCAGGTTTGCTGGCCGGGCCTGTGCCCCCGCGGGGACCCGCGCTGGAGCCGCTGTGCCTGAGGGGCTGCGCCCGGGGGGGGACCCGGCTGGGGCAGGCTGGGAAGGGCTGCTGCCCTGGGAAGGGCTCGCGTTGGTTGGAGAAGTCCATGGGGGACCGTGTCCGTGTCAGGGACCCCAGGCTGGAGCAGGGCCCGAGTGTGAGGAGCCTCCCCCGAGGGGGCAGGAGCGGCAGAGGCAGCGTGTGACGAATATCACACTGGAGGGAAGAGGTAGAGAAAATTCGGAGTGAAGTTTAGCCCAGGAAGAAGGGAAGGGTGGAGGGAAAGTGTTTTAAGATTTGAGTTTATTTCTTGTTATCCTACTCTGATTTGATTGGTAATAAATTAAACTAATTTTCTCAGGCTGAATCTGTTTTGCCTATGATGGTAACTGGTGAGTTATCTCTCTCTGTCCTTATCTCAACCCCGAGCCTTTTGTCTCCCCTGTCCAGCCAAGGAGGGGAGTGATAGAGCAGCTTTGGTGGACACCTGGCATCCAGCCAGGGTCAACCCAGCACAGAAAGGCACATTCTCATTCCAGTTTAGGCTATGTAAATCCATTCAGAGCTTTACTGGAAACATATATGAGAATTGCAGCTTCAGATGTTCGCAGATATCAAAGTATTCTCAAAAGATTAACAGTATCTGCAGCAATGATGGACACCTCTCCAGCATTAAATGCAGAAAGCTATTCCACTAACAGTTCATTCATCAAACTTCATTGGCAATCCTGGAGTATGGGTAGATGAAGTATCAGTTAAACAGCTTGGATACAAGAAAATAGCACTCCTCACTTCTTGGCATAAAGGATAATGGAACAATCTTCATAGATGCCCTTTTAGTGTGTGTGTGTGTGTGTGTGTGTGTGTGTGTGTGAATAATCCCAAACTTCTGATAACAAATGTCAACAAAAAAGTTTTAGCTTGTGATATCTGTTAAGAGTTATGTTTAGACTATACTGTTTGTAGCCTGGTTGGATTTTCTACAAAAAAAAATCAATTTCACATTAGGAATCATTTAAATTAAACACATTTTTCAATGACTACTAGCTTTTTTCCAAATGTCACATTTAAAATCAAACATTGAGGACAGAAGGCCTGTGACTACAGAATAATGGATTTTTCATGTATATTTCCAATAACATTTAACAGAAATCAGTGTACACGTTGATTACTTAGAGACTGAAAAATATAATACATTGTTCATACTTCAGTAATCAGAATTATACTTCTAAAGATCAAAAGAATTCTGCATTTATTTCTTTTGCTTGTAACACATTATTCTTATAACATGTTGTTCTCTGTTGTATGTTGAAAGGAAAATTAAAATGGAAGGTATATATGTACTGCTGCCAGAAGATTTCTGAATCTAGTGAAATGAATTGCTTATGCTAACAGTCAGTTAAAAGGAACATAAATCTAAATTTACAGTGGCTGACACCTGAGTCTTGGTGAGGGACTCAATTTATATATACTCACTATGCATTTTATTACCATAAACTCCCTTTATAACAGACTACTAAACAAAAGACAGTCTTTTCTCTCTCACTTTATAAATAACCACACCTAGCTCCTCGTTTCAGTAGCACTGGCCATGCCCATGGAAATTGTTATTCAGTATAATCACTGGCTCATGCTCAAAATCCATGCTTCTTTGTGATAAAGCTTCTTGCAATCAAGCCATGCGATATGACAGGATGTGTGTCATCTTGCCTCAGGTGGCCTATTAGGTTTAAAGCTGAAGGCCAAGTGACACAGCCATCTGTGCATCGGTATGATTTCTGTCTGATACCTTCCCCCATGCCTCTACTCCAAGGACTTATTTTGGTCACCAAATGTCCCTGAATTATATATATATATAAATAATTGAAAATAAAATGGAAAGTGATGTATTGAATTTATTATGGCAATGTTCAGAGGTTGAACAGGCTTGATTTCTATACACAAACATGCCATTCTTTTCAGTTATGTATAGTTTTAAGGCCTTCAGACCTTACATACAAAGGGTAACATTTGATACATATGTAATACAAATTGCAATGTCTCATTATTGGTTCCATAATATGCCCAATAACATCAAAGGATGACTACAAATATCAATGTGCTATTGCACACACTGCAGGAATTGTGTGTCAATAAACATAGTTTTTGAGTTTTGATACTTAGAGAGAAAGGGGATAGATGAATGAGATAGAAAACATAACTTTTATTTTCTTTTTTTTTTTATCCATCATTACCCATCCTTATTCTCAAAATAAGCCACAAGCGTGGAGTACATCAAATGCAGAAAGGAACAAACAAAATTCCTCAGGAACAAGCATAAATCTCCAGTGTCTGAATCCCACTCATCATTTTGGTTCTGATGAAAATATATTAGCCATGTGTGTAAAATTATGTGTACCATAACTTCAATCAAGAATGAAACATGCCACAAGCATCAATCATCCACTCATCCCAGCGCACCTTCTATCTACCCTGATGGTTGAAACAGTCAAGTAAACATTTTTTGAACAGACACTCAAGTCTCTTCAGGAGAATGAGGGAACTGAATGTGAATCTCCCATGTTCTCAGCGACTATATCGACCACAGGGCTACTGTATAAATATTTCTGGCTGTCTCAGTTCTGAAAGATGAAACTGCCTCTTGGTCTTTCACAAGTACAAGTTGACAAGTAATGGTTCACAGGATTCAGACATTGGGGAAATGCCTGGGTTGTTTGGGGTTTTTTTTGTGTGTGTGTGTTTTGTTTGGGTTTTTTGTTTGTTTTTGTGGTTTTTTTGGGTGGGGTGGGGTGGGGGTATGTGCCTATTGAATTGTGTCATCCTTTGAGGTAAAACTGGAATTGTGTTCAGTGCACCAGGACCTCAGACACATGCCTATTTAGCCTATGAAAAATCTGTATATTTGCCTAGTCATTGGTAAGGGGAAAAAACAATTTTGCTTTACTTTACAGGTGAACATTTTAAAAGCATCTTGCCAGCTTTCTGTTGTATCTAAGTTATTCTTAGGGAAAGTGAGGCCACCTAGTTTTAGCCAGCCAGGCTTTGGGATCAATACAATACACACAGCACAACCTTTTCTGGTTTTTTAGCCCTTATGATCTAAGGAAAACTGTAAAATCTGGTGCAGTTCTTCCTTAGCAATTCTTTGAGTGGTCACACTTTTCCTTTTTATCTCGATTATTTAGTCCTAGTTCATCAAAATTCATTTATCAGGCTTTTTTTTTTAATAAAATTTGTGCTTCTTGGCACCAGAAAATACATTTCATTTGATGAACAGATGTCTTTTTATGTTACAGTCTTATTTTTTTTTTACTACTTCTAGTTTTCTGTTGATCTTCATTCATACAGTGTTTTATTTGGAAAATGTAGTTAGACAGAAAAAAAACCAACCTTCCTCCAACAGTTTATGGTGCAATGCTTGTTTTAAGAAACTATAGTAATCTCTATAGTGTGTTGTGATTCTGTGGGTTTCAGTCTTCAGCATTGACAAGAACAGCATTTAAACATCCCTTAGAACAGAGTGCTGCTCCCCACTTATGCTTCCCTAACATATTTCTCTCTTTTTTTTCCCTTGTAGAAATAGCACCCAATCTCAAGTCAAATTTAATGACAAAATGTCATACATGAAGCCATAAAATCTTAGCCAAAGGGACTTTTTTCCTTGCAAAATGTCAGAAATGAAAGGCTGTAGCCTCAAATCTGATTTCCCATTCACACCACCTGTCTTGTTCTACTGACAGAAAGTTCCCCAGCTAACAGTAACACCATGAAACTTTTCTGTGTGGGCTTTGGGAATAAAAGACTGACAAAGACAGATAGAAAGAGCTCATGTCAACATTTTATTCAGGACACCAAGCAATGGTTTCTGAAGCCCTTGCTGTTTTGTTTGTTGGAGACAGATGTAGTAGTGTACAAAACGTTACCTGCTACAGTTCCTTCCTTGACTGAAGATCTATCTCCCTAGGCATCAAAGAACTTATACTGAAAAGAGCAAATCTGAAGCTTTGCTGTTTGCCACTGGACAACACAGTGCTGCAAATGATGGTCTCACTGTTTCCTTTCTCTGTCTTGACCACATACCTCAAAGTAGCAACGCAAAAACAGAACTAGAAGTTTTATTTTGAAGAGATACATCTTAAGAAATAGTCTGTAAAAGAGAAAAAAAAAAGAAAGAAAAAAAAAGAAAAAAGAAAAGAAGAAGAAAAAAAGAAAAAAGGCAAAAGCGGTAAATGAACACATGAGAAGCAAGGGCTGTTTGTAATGAACATCTGATAGGCTCCTTAAAGCTGCACCTCTGCAGTAGAAAGACAGGAAAAACTCTTTGGCACACAGACCACCACCAACACTCCTGAGAAAACACAACAGAAGCCCTAGAAAACTTCAGCAACCACAGAATAACAACAATTTAGGGAAGAAAGAAATTAAGGGCATGTTGGTGTCATAAAGGCTAGAAAAAGTACACGTTACAAGTTGCAGGAAGGTAATAAACTCATGTAGATGTAGATAATTGGATTTGAGTATGGTTACAGGCAAAGTGATATAAATCCTGAATGGTCTGATATTCTCCTATTCGTTCACTATGTTTATATTGTAACTGCAGTTTTCACATTTGGTGTTTTTTTTGGTTTTGCTTTTTACTTCATTGGGAGCACTCATGTCATCGTGAAATTATATTCTCAGTTCCCACTGCTATGTTGTTAGGACTTCACGGCTATGTGTGCAGACAGAATAAAAGCTCCATTTCTTTGCCTCTCTCCCAATATATCTTTCTTAATTCTTCCACCCCCACCCCACCCCCTCCACCCCCGTTTCTCATTGGTCTTTAATAACAATGCAGGTTTTAAAAGCCAGCTTTCTGATTTTCCATTATTCTACCTCTTCAGAAAACATAGTACAAACATTGCTCTAGACTTGATATTATTTCTATTCTAATACATGTTTTCCTTTTGGGGAAAATAGAAAATGGTCTGAAGTTTACAGCTTCAGAAAATCAGCTGAAAATTATGAAAAAAAAAATCCACTTCTTTTCTTGATAAACGGTTTTCAAAGGAATATCTGTCACTTGAGTTTGAAAAAGGACATCATCAAAAGTCTGCAGAGATACAACTTATGAGATTAGTAGCCATAATATTATAATTTACACTTTGTAAAGCTCCATTAAAGTCAAATCAGGACACAATTCAGTCCTATGTTTCAGCGGTCCTTAATTGTATTTCTCCACTGAACTTTAGGGAGGCATTCATCTACTTAAATGTGACTTTCTTAATTGTTTAAGCACTTGTACAGCCAAGAAGGGCAGGGGGAGGGTGGGAAAACATAAGCAAACATTTAAAGGATAACTATTCTCAGTCTAAAAATGTGCATAAAATGGGTGTTGGGAGTTGCCCTCTGATGGGTCTTCTCTCTGTTGATTCTGTCTTATGAATTAGCTATGGACTGTTTGCATCTCCTACTGGTCTTTGGTATATTCAGCCAGCCAAAAAGAAAAACTGTCCACAGGAAAACAAGAATGGAGATATTTTGATAGCCTAATTCTACATATTACTGATAATGCTGATAATTTTTAATGGATAGGTTAACAAGTGAGTGGCATGTGATTCAGAGCCCATGGATGGGTGAGGAAAGCTTTCTCAGTCACAGTGAAATGCAACAGGGTGGTGTCAGGTTTGGATGTGTGTAGATCTCTAAAGATGACGTCAAAATTAATTCTAGTTATCTGTCCAGTGCTGAAATATCTCAAGAGAGTTAAAAAGCAAATGATATAAAGGTATTAACTGCATAGAAAACTGCAGTGCAATTGCAGTACAATCTGTGTTACATTTATTTTCTCTTTCTTAATGAATGGGAAGGTTTGAAAATGTGAAAATAGGACAAATTAGCAAGTTTGCTTTTGGAGATTAGAATGATCTTTAATGCTTCATAGCGTGGTAACAAAAAGTATCACTAACAACTTACCCTTACAGTACATCTGTATCTTGCTTCACTAAGGAACATTACATTACAAAGTTTTATTTTATCAGATCTTAATTTTGGTAACAAAACAATATTATTTGTCTACCTTGTTATTCTGCTGTTGCTCTTTGCTTCCTGTGTACTTACAACTCAAGCAGTAAAGCTAAAAATTATGTATTTGGAAAAATTGAATCTCTGAGTCACTCCAAGATACCAAAGCAAATTAAATGAAAATTGGGAAAGCTAGATTTTTTCACATGACTGAATAGTTTCTTACAGAATAAATACAAGGCTGTTTGAGTGGAAAAAACAATAATTGCCAAAAGACAGGAGCAAAGCGGTTCTATTTTACATATAAATGAAACAGAGTAAGTAAAAAAAAAAACCAAAAAACTGTGTGTATTTAAGTCACAGAAACAGATTGAAGTCTGGTTTAAAAAATATAAACAAACAAAACCAACAAAACCTGCAAGAGCAACTTTTGATCTAATTACCCTGTGTCCTGTTCAGTTTGTTACAGTGACAGATTTTATAAAAAGGCAGTTTACTGTGGATCCAATCCAGCATCCTCTGAAATCAGTGGAAAGATTCCCATTTTCACTTGTTTTTGTCTATACTAAGGCTCAGCGTTTTGTTATTTAGCTAAGTCCTTATTCAAACTCTACTAAAGAGAATAAGAATTCACTTTGCCTTACTGGGTTTTAGATCACACATTCTAAAATACTGAGGTGATCTAAAAGAGAAAGTGGAAAAATTACATTTCTAAATGTCATCTCATAAGTGTTTTATCTGTGATTTATATTTCACTCCTACCAGAAGGTTGGTTTTTTTTTTTTTCGTTGACATTGATTGAGATCTTATCTCTACACTATTTTATGTTTTCATGCTTTGTGTCCCCAACCTTACCAAACACCTGTAGCTAATCAGTTACAACATGCTGCCATTTTCCTTGGACCAGTGCTTTTTTCTCAGTGCTTCTTTGCTTCAGCTACATATTCCTTTTTATCCATAACTCTAATGTTAGGAACATTCAAGTATGTGATTGTATTTGTGCAGATCTGCGTTGTGAAACTGATACACAGCTATGCGCCTCTCTTTTATACTTTTCGTTCTTCTTGAGGATGATATCCTGCTGAGTTTTTGTGATTATCATTATGCTATCAGTATGCTGTAATTCTGCAGTGATTTAAGAAGTTAGTGATGTAGTAAGTGGTTCAGAAGCAAGAAGAAGGAGGTGGTCAATTATACTCAAGGCAGAGCAGCAATTCTGCTGTCTTTTTTTTTTTTCTTTCCAAATTTCCACAATGCCACATCATTTTACATCAGGTTTTACTGAATTATGTTAACATATATCAAGTCATATCACATAAAATATAAGCTAATGTGACAAGACATGAGATAGAAGGATGAAACTTGCCAGAATTTTGAATTATTTTTCTTTCTTTTACTTTTCATATGCTGCCTCAAAACAAACATGGGTCAAAACCACCTTGCCATAGTCTGTGTCTGATGTACATTTAAACTGTTTGCAAAAAATGTAATGTTGCCTTTGTCAACTCTTGCAGGCTTCCTCATTAGAATTTTATTCCTTCTCAGATGCCGAGAATCTTGTAAGATATTTACCTCTTATTCAAAAGTACAAATTGAAGATTCAGTCTCCCAATTTTAAACTTGCACTGCAGTAATCATTTGCTCATTCTGCCTCTTAAAGGAGTCTAACAGAACCTATGTTTTGATTCAACAGTTAGTGAAATGAATACAAAGCCTGTTTTCAGAGATGCTGAGCACACTCAGCATCTCCAAATAGCCTTCCCTATTGCTAAGAAGACTCATGCTCTTTGCAGATCACATTTTCTATTTCATCAGCCCTTTGTTTTGGAAATATCTTTGGATTTTACTAGCTAATGATTTGAAAGAGATTTTGCTGTAAGAAATTCATGTCTTCATAACTGGTACAGAGAATATTTGTCTTTTTAGTGAGCCTATAGCCATCAGTATGAGTGCATAGAGAAAGGGAATATTTCATCTACTCTTAACAGAGGAGTTTACACCAATTTAGGGCCTTAGGTCTCCCAGACTCCTATGGAGACAGTTTTTCTAGAAAGCAGCTACAGATCTGTCACACTTCTCAGGCAGAAGGCAGTATTTGTCTCTTTTCTGGAATATCTGGTACACTTCCCTGGCGTGTGTGGAGACATTGCTTCTTCCTCAGACAACTTTTGTTAAAATAACAAGAAGATGTCAGTAAAGATAAATTAAGGCAACAATCTAATTAGTGCATTTTCAAAAAACTGGTAATTATGGGGAAATGTTTATGAGAGAACAGAAGCTAGTATTGTTTGAAGCATAGCAAATAAGAACAAACTACAAGTGTGGTTCCTCAGACTTTTTCAGATCAGGCATCTGAAATTTCATTCAACTCAATAGATTTCAGAAGGCGTAGAATGGTGTGGATTTTATGCAGCTCCTCTGACTGTAAAAACTTACTCTGTCAGAATATTCTAGTAAATACTTTTGCTGTCAGTAACTCCTCTCCACGCAGGTTGTATCATTACATACACCTAAATCCAAAAGTTAGTTAATAATGGTGGCAGCAAAACCAATAGGGCTTGAATTCCTTTCAGTCAGTCAGAAAACTAAATATGAGTGCGTTTTCCCCATCGATTTGATTTGTTAGCATACTAAAAATATTGGTCAATCACTAAACATCAGCAAAAATAAGCCCCCAAATCCTGCCCTCCACCACAGTCTACATGCTTCAGTGAACTACATTACACTCTATTTAAAATAAAAGGCTAGACATTTCCTTTCTGCTGAACTATCTTGCTGCTGCTGCTTAAGTCATGTAATCTTCAAAGCTCTTTGCCTGTGAGATCAAAATGCTTAACTTTCACTCCTGAGATGATACAGAGCCCGCAATTTGTTGAGTTTTGCAACAGAAAAAATCCAGTGCCTGTCCAAAGTGATTTGATCGTTGGTAGCAATGGGAGAAAGAAGAAAGTCTGGATGAGGGGATAAAGATGGCTACTGAGGTTTAGGTTGAGCACTGGGGCCACAAAGCTTGAAGAAATCCAATTTTTCAGTTCACCTCTTCCCCATTATTCGAAGGTCTTGAAGCTCTGCAATCTCTTTGGTTCATACTCCAGTGAAACCATGTTAAACTAAAAAATGTATGAGCCGGAACCCAAAACAAGAGTTGCACACAAGGTTTGTGGAAGAGCTTAAAAGCACCCCATGTTCTCAGATGTTGGCTTGGGCTGCACTCTTTTCCAGTAGTTTTAGTCTGTAATCTACAGTGACATATTAGGTGTTCCTACAGAAGTGAGACTGTGAAAATACCATATTGAAGTAGATAGTGCATGTTTCTATGCTCCTGAAGCCTAGCCATTGGAAACACATGAATTAGGTTTCCTTGTGTTTGCCAAGCAATGATGTAAAAACATGCAATAAAGTGGTATTAAGAAAACTCAGGGATGGTTATGTAAATCAACACATGCCACAAGTTTTGACATCGGTATTGCCCCCAGGATAGCTGTATTTTTTCCAGCTTTACATACTATGATATCAAAACCTGCTTTAAAACACTCCCACAATCAAGGGAAAAGGGTGAGAGAAAGAAGGCTTACACAATTTTGGGCTGGAGTGCAAGTTACTGGTGGGATATTGCTGAACTGCTCCTGCACAAATGTGACTCTTCACAGTGTACAGATGCTTCTATAAATTTCCTGATTAGGTTTTTTAACATATCATAAGGCCTGATTTTTCTTCACTGAAGTCATACACAGTTCTTGCTCCAAACCCTAGAGAAGTGTAATTAAAGGGCAAGTTAGCAGCAAGGCAACTTGGGAGCACAAGCAGACTTGTAGAGATTACAAATAAAGATCAAATGGGTTTGCACTAGTAACACGGTGTTTTCTACAAGTGAATTATTCTATGCTTCCTACATACAGATCAGGGGGACATGACAGCACCTTCTTCCTTTCTTAAATATCTTTTAGATGATGCTAATATTGCCTGTGATGTAAACTTTACCATCAATGGTCTCTTGTGAGAGTAAAAATAATTCATGGTATACCTCAATTTAATTTTCATGCTGATTTTCTTAGTTTTAGTGAGACTTGAAAGTCTTACAGTGATTAAAGAGTAAGACTATTAGGAGTTCTAATGGATTTACAGGCCTAAATTGTTGGTTTGTTTGGGGTTTTTTAAGTTTCTTTTTGCATTTCTATATTCCACTTTCATGCAGCAATGGTAAGCCTGCTTCTTAGTCATTCAACTTGCTATATATCAGCCTGTGAATTCAAACAAGAGTAGGGATCCTGTTGGAAATAATTGAACAAATTCTTTCTGTGAAGGAGATATTTTCACTACAGATTTAATGAAATGTCTGCTTTGAACTGGGATTTGCAAAGGATGTGCAAATGGCTTGAGAACCTTCATCTAAGCACTGTTATGCTTACTAGGCTTGTAGGCGACTCGCCTGTTAGCGTGTATGTGCGTGTGTATGTTTGTGTGTGTAGCTTTAAGTGTACAGGGGTAATTTAGCAGGCAAAGAATTTAAAAATGTAAGTGCTTATCAGCCTGGCTGGCAGAGCTGCTCCATTAGCACATCTGGTAGAGCTGCTGCTTTGAGATGCAACGTGGAGATGGATGAGCTCCAGAGTAACCACACTTCCCACAGGCTGCAGGAGCCAGCAGGACTGCCTGCCAAGCCCACTAGGTTCATTAAGCTCAGTAGAACCCTGCAGGAAAAAACAATTTTTAAAATAGCTTTCAAAGGCTCCCTGGGTTTAAAAGTTCTGGATTCTTTTCCATCCCACCATGCAGAGTAATCTTTGCTTCTAAAGCACAATTTACATCCCCTGAAAAAGAGAGAAAAAAATATCTTTTTGGTCTG
Source organism: Falco cherrug (assembly GCF_023634085.1). NCBI lineage: Eukaryota > Metazoa > Chordata > Aves > Falconiformes > Falconidae > Falco > Falco cherrug. The sequence continues at coordinate 54,161,505 of NC_073699.1, read as the reverse complement.
TTTGATGCACATGAGCTGGCCGTTTTGTTGGAAGTAATTTACCCTATTCATCAGCTTTGCTCACCTAATTCTTGAGAGGAGACTTATAAATGACCAAAAGATAGTAACTTTGCTGAAAAAATCTGTTTCCCTCTGCAGTTCCAGAAATGCCTAAAATCCACATCTTGAGATTCCAGGCTGGATTTATAGGGGTATACTTTTTCACTATCGTGTTTTGGAGGCTGTTGTGAGCTCAGGCTTTTATTGTTGTTTATGCTGTTGGGGTGGGAGGTGGGAAGGGGCTATCAATCTGGTGACAGGCAAGGAACTCTGAAAAAAAAATCTGTCTTCATATTCGTAAAATTGAGCATCTGATGTACACATATCTTTTCTGCTTTCTCCCTGTATCATCAACATTAGCTACCTATTTCTTCCCTTTCTCCCATTGCAGTAAGGCAAGGTAAATATTAAGAATTTTCATCGACTAAGCAGAAGTATGGATGTGATCTTGTGCTGAGTATCCTTTTAGTTTTACTTCAAAGGATGATGAAGTTCTATAAATTGTCCAACTTCTTCATAGAAAAGAAAAATGTCATTGAATACCTCAGGTAATGAAAGATTAAAATCTTATTAATAGTTGTAGACCTCGCTCTCAATGCTACAGTGACAGTCTTTGTGCCATAGGAATCATTCCCATGTATCAGACAAAAGACGGCTGAAATTTTTAAAATATACAGGTACTGTTAAAAGTCAGTCACTGGTTCTACAGCTACCTTATGCATGTTAATGCACTATTTTAACACTGGGGGTGTTGCTGTAATGGTACTAATTGCTGTATAGTAGCTAGAATCTTCACAGGTGCTACAAAGTCCCCTATTTCTCAGATGACAGGAAATTTTCTCTTACGTATGTCTCTTGATGCCATTTCATTCTTTCAGTCTCCTACTGAGACTGTCAGCCCAACCCAGTTGATAAAACCTCAACTCATCTAATACCACCTGTATGCTGGGGATCTAAGCATAACTGCACGGCAGTAGAGGAAGACCTGCCTATGGCCTTTGAAGACTTCCAGGTTTCACATAACCAAAAAAATCCCCAACCAACCCCCCCCCCCCCCCCATTTTATTTGAAAAAAACCCTATCTTTCATTAAATCCTTGAAAAGATGGTTTTATTTTCTTCTTAGTATTTTACTTGACTATATAGCAAAAACGTTGATTCTAAAAATCTTACTGACTTTAAGATAAAAATTTCCTTTTACAAAAATTGCTCGTTCATAACAGTCATAAGGCATGAGGTTTTACACATTTCAGTGAAAAGTTATATGTCTGGCCAGTGAAACACAATCACATGTCTGACTTGGGTTTTTGTTTGGGTTTTTGGGGGTATTTTTTGTTGAAGAAATAGTTTATATGCAATAACCCCCCCAATTAGGTAATGGAAATATCAAATTAAGGTGACCTATGATCCAGCTGTCATGAAATCACGACACCTGGTAATTCTGAGAGGGTTAAAGAAAAAAAAAATAATAATAAAAAAAGTCCTGTATGTCAGTATTGAACTTTGTCACTAGGCAGAGATCCTGGGTTTATTGACCTCAAAAGCAGCAAAAAGAGTTGTTGACCAGAAGTACAAGATACAGTTCAGAAAACGACACACTTCTTATGTGCAGCCCTTTACTGAAACTGCTAATTTCTGTGAACAACCATGAGTGAAGAGTTTGGTGCTCCTGATATTAATCTGGTTTTAAGAGAGGGAAAGGGAAGAAAAAAAAAAAATAATAAACCCACAAAAAAACCAAACCCCCAAACCCCACCAACCCCCCCAAAAGAGAATAATCTGCTTTCAGGCAAGTGAAACTCCATTAAAAACCTTAAATTACAAAGGCACAAATAAGAGCACAAGTAAAAGAACAAGTCACTCATGGAAAATGGGACTCTCAGAGCTTAAAGTACTCAGATCTCAGATGTTATAATGATGACAGTGGCACAAGAAACTGTACAGCTCAGAACGGGATGGATGTTCAAAGCTGTGTGTGGCAAATGAGTCACATGATGCCCATTAGTGTCACTGAGAATTTTGCTGTGAAAGCCCCATGCATTTTTGAAAGTATACTTTTAAATGTTTAATACAACACTTACAAGCAAAATTTAGCACAGGCTCGGGGAATCTATGCTAATTCTCTGTATCTTCACTGTCCTTATTGTGCTTTTGTTTGCAGGAGTTGAAGCTTCTGTACCAGTCCAGATCTTTTCTCTCATCATGCTTGTTTTAGGCTGATGGATTTGCCTTAACTTTGCATACTTTAATACAGCATGTATGGATTGAATGACAGAACAAGTGTGTGCTAGCAGAGATACCATTTAATCAGTGAGAGCTTCTGCTTAAATATCAATTTTTAAAAAGTGTTCCTGCCTTAAGAAAGAGCTTGACATCTGCCAGGTCAGACATTGAGAGTGTGAGGAGTGAAATCAAAGCCATCTTCCTTTCTCCACAGATTCTGAGTAAATACCTCTACCCAGATATGCATGTAGTACACATAAGAATAAATTCTTGTAACATATAAGTGAAAAAAAAAACACCTCAGACTTTCAGAATTCTCAGGTTTGTGCTATAAGTAAAATCCCACTTCTAAGCTCAGCAAGATGTAAGGGACAATGTTGTTTTAACTAAGTACAGCCCAGGTCTTCACAAAGCTCTGTGAAAGCTGATGCTTATGTTTGTGAGATGGAAACCCTAGTGGAATCAGCTGGGCTTCTTAAGGATGACTCAATTTACTAGCATGCTGAAACTTGCAGGATTAGAATCAGTTTATAGGTAGATAAGACAGTATGAGATGCATTTATTTTTGACAAGAAAGGAAGTGTTTGAGCAGACTGGTAGGACTAGCGGGTATGTGGCTGACAAGGCTTGAATTAATCAACATGTCCTACCTCGGAATAAAATAGAGGGAGGAGAAAGTGAACAAAAATGTCAGTCAGCAATGCCAACAACCATGAGAGAAGGGGGACTACCTCCCAAATCTGGAGCATTGAGGCGATCAGAGAATAAAAGAGATCCGCCTATCAATAAATATGCAAACACAATGTTAACTCACCTGTAAAGGCCAAGGAAGGTAAAAGACTGAAGGACTGAAGTCCTGTTAAAGGAATTAACATTATGATTTCTAAGGTGGGATTCCTTGGGACTGCCAGCAAAATGCCTGGGAGAGAATATCGGTGGCAAGTTGTTCCCTGTGTGCCAAGATAAAGCCAGGCATGTGAAAGTACTTCTACTCGTGGAACTGTAGAGGAAATTTAGGTATTTATAGTCCATTGTGAAGCAGCTCAGATGAGAACTTATGATGAACAACTTAATATTAGACACTGGAAGAAGAAGATTTTTATCATATTCCTTAGCTTTTTAGCAGAAGGCTGGAGGGATTCAAATTTGATTTGCTCTACTTAAATATTCAATAAAAAACAATTTATTTTGTACCTGCCAGGAGGGGGTACCAGAAAAAAAAAAAAAACAACACAAACACAAACAAGAAGAAAGCTGTTCATGCTTCACTTTCTCATGATCTTTTATTCTGAAAAGCCAGGTGGTTTTAATAATTTTCATCCAATTCAGGGAGAAAGGGTACATATCAAAGAATTATAAACAAGTATGAAATAAATTAACACTATATATATATATGAAATGCAAATATATAGTTAGAAATCAAATATATATTTATGACTGTAAGCAGAAAAAATTGCTGTTACAGTAAGCAGAAAATTTACTGATGAACAGAAAAGTTTGATTAGTCTTTAAAGTTGTAAAATCAGTCTTAAAAACTTGAAAGATTAAGGATACCAAAAGAGATCCTATAACCATTGGGATTCCAGACTACATCTCACAGGATATTGGAAAGATACAGAATTAAAAATTAGTGGAAGATCTTAAATTTTTTGAGCAAAAAAGACTGCCAGTCTTCTGCCTACCCAGTTGTAAGCAGAAGGATTAAGGAAAACAGCCAATACTCTTATACTGTGAATGTAACTGGAAACAGAAACAAACTGAGACAACCAGGCAAGTGGAACTCAGAGTCTGAACGTCAGACACCACATAAAGTTCGTATGTTGTGGCCAGCCTCAAAAGGTAAGTAGGTGCCTGACATTTGGAAAAAAAAGAAGTAAGGCTGCAACAAGCTCCATCGTGTCCAACTGAGCAGGAGTTTTAACGTGCCAGAAAACTGTGTGCAGTATGATGAAAGGGTTGATAACTGCGTGATTAGCACAGAGAAATTTTTCATGGGATCTGCAGCAGAAGATGAATGGCCTACTACTATGGAAACAAATGGAGCATTTATTAGTTAAGTGGGAAACAGGTGCAGTGGAAAGTATGGTAGTCAAAACCATGATTAGCACTGGTGGAACAGCTGGGGGCTATATTTAAGGTACATGGATAGAAGAATGGGTTGCAAATAGTAAGCTTCTGCCCCCAAACCAAGCACATCAGCAGAATGTGCCAGTAGTTAATAAATTGGGAAGGGAAGAGGAAAAGAAGAGGAGAAATAACTTCCAAGTGTATTAGAGGGACGAAGAAAGCACAAATTAATTAAAATGTGCTAGGTCTCTGGACTCATCAGGGAGGACACTGCACTGACATACTTAAGAAAATGCTGGGGGATCTCTTCCAGGGAAAAGAAAGACTCCTACAAGAGCTGAGAATAGAGCTGAAAAGAACTAGTTACTCCAAATGTTTCCTATCCTTGGGATTATAGAGCAGGAAAGAGAGAGAGAACAGAAAAATGAACACATGTAATACTTGGGAGTAAGAAGACATGTTTGACCAACAAACTGTCAATATCCATTTATTTCAGGAAAAAAGGAAGCAGGCCAGTCTTATTTATGTCAGAAAAAAAAAAAAAAAAACAACAATGAAAGAACACAGCCAGAAAATCCAAGCACTACTGAGCTAGAGCTCTACGGTGACACAAGTCACTGAAAAACACCGTATCAGCGTGGATGGGTTCAAACAAAATGGACCTTTATTATTTTTTCATATTGCTTATATATCTTAGATAGTACATGTGTCTGACTCTGATAGGCTTTCTGTCTTCTTCTTCCTGCTTGCTATTTGCTGTTGCCATATGTGCCTGTATGCTGCAGTTTCAAGTTCTGGGTTTTCACATCCTGTTTACATGCTTGACGTTTTTGTGGCTGTCTCAAGGGTAAACGACTAAGTCTTCAAGGTCAACTAACTAGTCTGCAGACCCACTGCAGACCCCTACAGAGCTCAAAATCAAAAGCTACAGAAGCCATTGGAATCATGTCCTGTGTTATCTCAGGCAGATAGTCAGGCAGACCACAAGCTGCCCATGCCCATTCAGGGAAAAGCAAAAAAGTTACAAAAAAAAAAAAAAAAAAGTATCTATAGAGTATAGGACTGTGTTTGGAAACTGATGATTGTCCAAACTAAGGGTGTTATGTTGCTTGCCAAACACATCCAGCAAGTATGTGATTCATATCTTATTACAGAGTTTAAAGAACTTCTGTCTTTAATTAAATAATCTTAAGAAATCCAGGACTCCAGAATTTCTTGACATCCAACAGCTGACCATTCTGAAATCTGAAACAACACTACTCTAGCTGTTGTCCTTTACAGAAACTCTTTTCATCTGGGTGATTTCTAAGCACCTTGCTTATTAAACTATCTCTGATATTATAGTAGCTTCCATTTAACGTATTAGCCATCAAATCTAGATTAAAACTTATATTTTAATATTGCAGTTTATATTTTTATCAATGTTGATTCAGGATGACCCTTAAGATTTGTCAATAAGTAGCTTGTTCAAAGGCAAAACCATGCATCAGATTTCTTAAAAAAAAGTGTGTATGCATTTGTACATATGTATAATTATTAACAGTATAAGGAAGAAACTTTATTTTCAGTCAAGTCAGAATGTAAAGTAGGTAGAGTGTATGATGTTGACTACCCTAAATGGCAAAATTTGAAAAGCAAGTCACATTATATCATAAGACAGATTTTAAAACTGTTATATTAAACCCATGGTATTTTAACAAATATATTCTTAAGCCTTTTTATTTGACTTTTTTTCAGCATTAAGTCCTTGGATGGTGGGGTTACAATTAAAAGGTTTTTTCCAACAACTAAATGAATAGAAAGATATTAAAATGTCCCTGCCCATGGCAGTTGGGTGGAATTAAATCTTTAAGGTCCCTTCCAACCCAAACTGTTCTATGATTCTATGATATTAAACGTTGATGTGAAATATATTTTCATAGTCAAAACCATCCACCCTGAGTCTTCAGGCTAGGGTCAATAAATTTTTCTGACAATTTGCAAGGCTGCTTTAATGTTCCTACAAGAAGGAATAACAATGAGTGTCTGTGTTAACATCTAATACAACTCTAAGAAAGTCTGTTGTGAGACTAGATGCTTCCATAAGCTTCAGCAAACTCAAAGAGTTGACTTTCTCTTTTATGTAGTAAACAGAGAGCTCTATTCCCTTCCCTCCTGCAAAAGTTGACTACTAATTGCTTTCTGAACATTTACACATTGTCGGAAGTTGTACCAGACTGAAGATGGAGCAATTACTTTCTACAGGTTGTTTTCAGGAAACTTTACAGAGAAATGTAATCCATTAAAGCAGGATGGAAGTTTTTCTCAGCACCACAGGGACTGCTGGAAAAACACCTGAAGCGCACACAGTGGTGTTTCTCCATATGTCAGGCACAGAAGCTCTCAAAGCTTTGGATAATATTTAAGAGGGAGAAAGAAGAAAATAAAAAGCTTTTGGGACTGTTTGCATACACAGTGGAGAGAGGCAGTGACCACAGAAAATGGTATTTATAAAAGTATTTTTCATCTCATGAATGAGCTGACCAAACTGTGGTAACTTTTAGTAATGTCATGTGATATGTGGTACTAAAATTACATTAAAGAGTCATTTGCTGTTTTAACTCCATAATTTATTGTGAGCCCATAATTCTTTCCTAATCCACTCCGAGTCCAGCAAAAATGAGTACCAGAGCCTGAACAAGAGAGCACCAGCAGGGATTTATGAGTCAGGCATCTTGAGCCTACAGAAGTGATTTCAGTCCTGCAGTGGGTTTTTATAGTCCCTGTCAATGCACTGGGGGTACCTGTGAGGAGAGATCAGAGAAGATGCTGGGTGATGTAGTCTGGAAGAAAAACAAGCATGTAGGGTTGAATGAAAACACAGTTTCATAACTGTTCTGGAAGAAAAAAAACATTCTTTAGCCATATACAAATTATATATCCAAATAGCTCTCCTACTCTCAGGAAGACAGAAAAATACTCTCTATAAAAAAACTCTTACATAGTCAATAAGTAGGACTGGTCATTTTGAACCAAGCATAATTTTTTGTATTTTATTTATTTATTTATCACATAAACATCAAATTGCTAATGATATTTAAAAACAAGACCAAGGACTTGTTTAGATTATTTTCTAATTATTTCTGCGTATGTGGCATCCGTTCTACATTTACCTCTGGGCCACAACTGTGCACTTTGTGCATGTATTTTCAAAGGCTATTTCAGTGCATTATGTGCAAAAGAAGTCCTGCAGTGTCACTGGTTTCTTACATTGTAAACCACGCAAAATGTATTGAAGAGAGATGTGAATCATAACTCCCTGGTGACTGACATTCAAACACCAGCACCACTTATGAAATGATGACTATAAGCTTCAATACCCTTTTGACCACAGGAACCTGGCCTTTATCACTTTCATAACTGTGTACTATGTCCTTACCATTAATATTTCACGAAGAAGGATTTTTCACTCCAAACTTACTCATTCTGATTTTGAAGGAAGATGAGTGTTCAAAATTTCAGACAGTGGAATAAACTTTAAAATATTTAATCAATTGATCACAAACATTGATTTTGCTGTATTTATAGTATTCAGTGGACAATTCATGAGGGAAAAATTTTATGACCTTTCCTTATGAGAACATTTCCCATAGCTGGAAACATTCTCCACCTTCACCTACATGTTAACTGAAAAAATGGAGGGTTCAAGTGCAGCTGGGCTAAGGAAAAGGGAGCTCGGGCAATGAATGAAGAGCATTTTTGTACAGAATGACAATGACTGGAACACAACAGAAGGGGAATTTATGTTTTGCATTTCACATCACTTTACACACTGCACACATAAAGTTAAGAGGTGAGGGAAATTGCTTAATATTTAGTAATGCCTTTCTGAGTCAAATTATTTCCAAATTAATTTAGAAGTGAGGTTTCAGGTTTCATAGGTGTGAATCAAAGGTAGGTCCAATGATCTTGATAAAATACCACTAAAAAAAAAAAAAAAAAAAAAAAGATGACCATGTGGCAGAAATTGGGGTTACAGTAGGTGCAATGAAATCTTTCTATTTGTGAAAGTTATTTGGCAGCACACATAAACTTGACTAGGGGTTCCGTTCCACTCTCCTTCCTTTTGGGAGCACCCACAGCCTGCAGAAAGAGAAGGCACAAATTAGTACTGTCAGAAGTCCCAGAGAACAGAGAACATTTTTTAAATTGATAAGGCTGAAGTATTGTAGCATATCTGTGGAAGAAAATCAAGGGGTATGTTAGTGATGCTGGCACCTGGATTGCTGCTCTGCATGTTTCTTATTGCCATTTGAGAGATCATTAGGCTTAGCACTGTAGCAAACTTTCACTACCCCCAGCTTCACTCTGAAAGCTTTGGGGTAGACTGTCGTATACACAAATGTCTCTAAACTTAAATGTCAGTTAAAGACTGACAGGATACTCAAATCTTTTTGACCCTGAATGAGAGTTAAGAAACTAACTACCAAGGGGGTTGTTTCTAAAGACTGTCCACTAGACTTCGCTTCAACTGTTCCCTTTCCTGAGATGCTAGTGGAGCTACAGAGGGGTAAATAAAGATAGAAGAGACAAGAGATGGTTCTTTTAATTTTAAAATATGGGGCAGCCAGGCACAACAATGAAAATGTTATTGTTTCATCAAGAACAACCAAATGTACCTGATTGCAGGGCGGGGGTGGGGGTGAATCAGCTTTTTATAATATGAAGCTCATGAGAGTTTTTTCTTGTAAAATCATTTCTTCATTAAAACTGTAATTGAAAAGGGACATGCTGTTCAACAAGTTCAGTGTGTTATATATGCCATAGAAATCCCACGACGTGTCTAAAAATGAAATTCATATTAATCACTGACGTCCTAATCCTCCTGATATAAGAACTATATTCAGGGATATGTTCTCTTCTGAAACACCAGAATCAACTCTGAAAATGAGATTTTAGATTAGCTCTTTAGATAGTCTTCTCATAGGCTCATCCATATGAAATTTGCTATGTGCTTTCCCAGCATCTGGGGATAAAGAGCTTCTCACAGTGCTCACATTTGTCATACATGGTTAGAAAGCTAAGGTACCATTCATACACTTCACTTTGTAGTTCTTCTGAAAACATCAATCACAATCTGCCACCCTTTCCTACAGTGATTGGACAAATCACTGTTCTGAACACAGCATAAATCTCAAGGTCATTTTTCCCTAATTATGTTGGTCTACACTAGAAACTTCATAAAAAGTTCATGAAAGGGCTTGTGAAGAAGGCAGGCTTTTTTAGAAAGAGACATTTTACTATCTGACATCTTTACTTCCTATGCATTGCTCTTTATTTGTTCTTTTGACTGCATTTTACAGCAAGCTGAAGATTCTAGTAATAAATCTGCATTAGGATTCCATCAAAACTGCCATGTATATGTGTTCCAGTATAAGCAGTAAAGGTACCAAAGCCTACTTTATTTTCTGATTCCTTTCTTATTCACTCTACACTCTTTTGAAAGGAATTTTTGGTACAGTTTCTCCTCACATTTCACAGTGACAATACAGGTAATAAGAATGTACAACACGTAAAAGGTTTTTCACAAAGTAATCTTCAATGCTGGAGGAATATTTGAAATATATGCAAGAGCCAGTCAAACGAATGAGTTGGGTTTCTTCTCCAAGGAAAATGTTGGGTTAGCAAAATACAAATCTTTCAATCCATAAAAAAAGCGTGAGGTATATACTGCATTGGACAGAAAATTTGTAACTTTCAAAACTTCTTGAAATCATGTCAAAATAATTATATCCAAGCTTTACAAAGCAGAAATAGATTTAACATCAATGGCATATTTTGTTGTTGATTTCACATTTCCATAGTAAGTAAGTACTTTTGTACTCTTTGTAGGCAGAGCCAAAATGTGAATAATATAATGCAAACGTTCTCCTAAGATGTTTTAACACCTTCAGTATTGCATTTGTAAAGTCTGTATTGTCTTCATTGCTTTCTCGGCAGGCTTGCAAAAAGTACAAAGCTCCATGCTTCCCACAAATGTAAAAAACTAATCAAATACAAAACCAAACTGTGCACTGTATGGATCCTATCTTGTTTGTAGTTTAAAGGATCAACTTGAACAAATTTCAGCCCCCTTTTGGCAGGATTTAGAAGCTAACTCTCTCATGCACCTTTTAAGAAACTTAATAGTGTGTTGCTTTACAGATGTTCAAGGTAAACTGCCAAGACCCAGGAATAAACAGATTTTTCTTAATTAAATATAATAGAGACTATGCACAAGCATAGAAAATTTCCATCCCTCCAGAGAAAGAAATGTGAGGAAATTCACCTATTGCATAAAATTAAGTTTAATCTAGTAAAATGCAAAATACTTTTTTATTCTTCAGCTGCCTTTGGTTTATTTTAAAATTATAATTTATTACTATGAGGTCTTCACCTGAATGGGATGAATCCTTGAAATGGATCTAGGTAGTAAATAGAACAGGAATCTCATATGCTTTGCGTTGCTGAAAAAAGCCCCAAACCAACCAACCAACCAAAAAAACCCCGAAAACCCCAAACTCTTTAATTTCTTTAATTTAATTTCCCTTTACTGAAAATGATGAACACAGTCCCCTCGTCTAATATAATTTTACAGAAACAGTGGCCTTACTGACTATAAATCCTAGCCTGAGAGATTAACATTGAACTACCCAAATTCCCAAAGACAGTAAAAAATATAAGCAAAACCAGCGTCAGGTTCCCTCCAGTGTCCCTGACAATCTCAGAGCTCTTCTGGTATTTTCCTCAGCCCTTTCAGACAGGCATTCCTTCTCAGCCTTCAGTGTCTCTCTGTGTCATCCCACAGAAGGCAGAGTGCTGTGTACAGAGGTCTGTGGCTTGAGGTTTCATTCCTTTTCGTTCCTTCCTGTGCTTCAACTCAGAAACCAGTTTTGAAAGCCAGCTCTAAGCCTCAGTTGCTTTGTTCACTTCTTCTGCATGAGTTTTTCTCTACAGCAATCCTAGCCAAGGAGGCTGATTGCCTACAGGCTATAGCTAACTTTTTGCCCATGATGGCCCATTGCATGAGAAAATTCCCAAGCTAACATCCCTTTCTTGATCATCATGTAGGATATATGTGACACAAGCTCTGAATGGCTGATTCCATATACTCACACGCAGATAGATTCTGCTGGCAAGGAGGACTAGTGAAAGTGGAACAAACAGTTAAAGTCAGAGTTCCAACTTGTGGATGTTAAAAACAACCTTTTAAAAATAAAAAGTGACTTGCAAAGAGACTAGAAATTTCCAGGAGATATATTTGTTTGCATAATAGATAGTACATGCTAAACAGTGCATCTCATTCATATTCCTACCACCAAGGAAACATTTCTTTTGTGTTTGCACAGTAATATTTTATTACTCCTGGGTGGGTTCTCTAAAATGAGAACTGGAAAACACACAATGCAAAAAAGAAATGAACTTCTGATCTCCAGGGTGAACTCGGAAGAGCGTGGTGGACACTGAATGTCAAAACACTTATACTAGCAAAAAGCTGTCTTTTGCCCCATGCTGGTCAATTTAAAGCACAATGCAGCAATTTCAATTTATCCTAGGCCACAGAAATCCAAGATAACAGTTCATTAAACAGTTAATTTCCACCTGTCCATATAGTGAAGTTAATTTATCCTGAGTTTCTGAGAACTTATACTCTGGCTTTCTACACTCCTTTTTACCTCATCATGGATATTTGGTAGTTCCACTGCAGGGGGTCACAGGGCATAAGAGTGAAAGAAGATAAACATAACAAAGAAGAAGGAACTGAGTTAAACAGAAGCACAGAGCTTTATCGAGGGACTAGCAATCCATCTTGCTTCACAGATCACAGCCAGGGGTAGATATTTTTTCTTTCGGAATGACATGTGTATGTGTTTGAAATAACTAATTTGAAAGCTGTTCCCTCTGAACTAATGTCAATTGGAAAAGGGCATTGTTCAGCCTGCTGCTGCACAAAACACACCAACAAAATCCCTCTTGATTCAAGATGATCACTGCCTTTGCCATCTCTTGGCCTAAGATGACTATATTTCAGATTTTGTCTATGGAAGAATCTTCCTGCATGAAACACATTCAAGTGCATACTTCAGTTTTCACACACTCTTAAACCATAATGGGGAAGCTTAAAATTAAGCTGTAAAGGTCAAATTTTCAAAGGAATCAATGTAAGTTAGGCATCTTACCTTATTAAGCATTATTTGAAAATTCCATCTGTGCATTTTGGCAGCTAATTTTTTATCTGTGAGGATCTAGACCTAATTACTTTCCTGCTCATGGATGACCTCAAAAAGTCTAGTGGTTAATTGTTTTCCTGATTTAGGGCATGAGCATTGTGACCCCCATATAATACTGAAACATTCTGGCAAAGTTAAGGACACTTTTGTGGATTTATAATGTTTAAAATGTAAATTTCAAATTTATTACAGAGGTCTAGGGCCTTCAAAGGAGGTAAATAGCCATAGCCCCTTCAGTTGTGGTAGAAATGCATTGATTTTCATGAGCTGAAATTCTGACTCAAATCCTTTAAAGCTGAATTAATTATCAATGTATTCGCTAGCTGTGAGAATGTCACACAACTGGCTATACAACTGCAGCACATCTCGACATTTAGCTTTTGCCAGAAGTGTTGCTATCAAAAAATGTATGCGTGGTAGACCTGCTTCCCTGATGACTGGCTCATGTGAAATAAGACATTCTAAAGGCAGGGGGAGGAACATGAGGGAAATCAGTAATCATAATTTCACAAGGAAGAGAAGCAACTGAGTTAAAATAGCCTCCAATCAAACATGTTAACAATGTTATTAATGATTATTAATTGGGGAAGGGAATACTGATTCAGTTAATTTTAATCTAGCTGTTACACTTCCCATACAAGAAATGTTGTGTGAAGGCTTTGCACAGATATGGAAATGCAGAAAGATCCCCAGGCTTTCTGTCTGCAGCTCTGAGCTCCCTCAGAAGTGGTTGGTTTGTTTGTAAGCTGTGACTGTCCCCTTCTCACACTCGCCCCCTTGGGAAGAAAGTCTGAGTTTCCATGGTGCTAATGCACCTGCACTGCTTGAGTGGGACCTGATTCTTCAAACTGGTGAGCATGTGAGGAGCTAAGAGGATCCAGCGACTTATGCAGGAGCTTAGCACTGTGTGAAGTCAGGAAGCCTTTGAAAAAAAATAAAGGAAAATGTGTTATCCTGCATGGTGTAAATGAGTATACACCCGCGGGAGTCCATGAAGTACACACTAGCTGGACCAAAAAGCCTTTATGCTGCTGTAACATGGGGGGGGGGGGGTGGGTGGGTGGGGTGGGTGGGAACAACAAACCAAAACCCAAACCAAAAAAAAAACCACACTTACATGCCAACTGAAGATATTGAAGATTTATACAAGGTGGCTGAATCCCTAAGTGGTGCACAGCTCTTAGTTTTATACCACCTGATAATAATAAAAATTTAAAGGAGCAAAATAACTTATTTTTCTCTTTATACTAAAACAGCAGTGACTGTAGCACAATTGGAGGTTTCTCTAGTGGGTTCCTGATTTCAATTTTGAGAAGCTATGTGACAATTAATAACAATAAAATGAAAAGAACACTTGCACATTAATATAATTATGGACAAACAATAACACATAAGCCTTGAAGAACCAGTAATGCAGCCAAATAGGCTGTGGAAAGGCTTTACATGTCAAATGGAATTATTTAAGTGTGCAAGATCCTCTGCAGACCTGGTACAAAAGAAACAAACAAAAAATCCCCACTAATGTACTCTGGCTAAGATAATAGAAATGTCATCAGGCACATGAGCCTTGTTGGGTGATCTGGTATACCGGAGATACAGAATTAACCACATGAAATCATTAGGTAGAGCTTTTGGAAAATCTCAGCAGTTTCTACCTTCTAGTTATAAACTTCTAAAAGCTTGGTCACCTCTCTGTCTCCTTCAGAATGAAAATTATTCAAAATCTCAGCTTTTCCATTTAAAAAATGTTGCCACAACAAGCTTCAAAGCATGACTTACAGACCTGAAGACAAATGAAGTTTCTCCAAATGTATCTTTAAATAAAAAAACCATTGAGACTTCCATAAGCTCCATTTTCCAACTACAGGAAATAAGAGATAATTTATTCATTATTTTCACAGGATTTGCAATTAGTAGTGCTGCCTAAAGCCAGTAAAGCAGAGAAGGAAGCGTGTCCAGTGTTGCAGGACTTTAATGAGAGTACTTGTGGCTCCTCCCATTTTTTTGCTAGAAAGACCATATGAATGAGAGTAGAAGAAAAAAGGTTTGGGTGACCGAGGCATTCTCCATGCTGGGCTGATCCCATGGTTCGCTCTCAGCCCTTATGTCTATTTATATTCAACATTAATTACAGCAGCCACCTTGTCAGCCATAAGGCTACTTTCACCCAGGCCAGAGAAACAGATACAGAGCAGGTAAAGTCTGATGAAGGGAATAGCGTGATGAGCTTTAAAGCTTCAACCTGCTTCCTGTGCTGTTCAGCCTTACCAGAGCTACCTGCATCTCAAACTGTTTTAATATAAATTCAAGTATTTAAAACACTGATGGAAGAATAAATACAACTGAGAAATAAAAATAAGGGGGAGAGAGAGGGATTGTCTCACCCGTTACTGGCATATAAAACTACTCGGCCTGAAGGGAAGGTGATCTGCGTCAGAGAGCTGCTCTTCCTTAAGCCAGGAGGTCTCACTGTACTAATCCAAGCAAACTCCTCATTTTTAATGCTTTCAAGTGCAGTCTTCAGTAGCATGTCTGAATTAAAGAAAAAAACACTTTCCAGCTGCATTAAAAAAATCTTCACAAACTGTAATTAGAGTTGATTATCTCGAAGTGTTTATGAAAAACAGCAACAGCAAAAAAGCCAAGAAAATTCAGGTATGGAGGAGGTAAGAAGTTTGCTGTTGCTTGTTTCCTGTTAGTAGTTCTACATATGAACATGGTTTCCCTGATTCACACCAAGAATATACACTAAGAAATGCACATTTTAATAGATTGCGTTCAACATTATTCCTTATTAAATAAATCTAAAAACTTAATGTATGATGAAAACTATGCTTTCTTTATGTTGTACTTTCTAGTACTGATTAAGGATTCAGACAGAAAAGGCTACATGCTAAGCATCTGGATTTCTGAGATGTTTAACTCCCCTTTCCTCCTTTTTGCCTTTGTTGTGGTTTAACCCTGGCTGGTAACTAAGTACCATGCAGCAGTTCAGTTATTCCCCCCCTTACCAAGAGGGATGTGGAGGAGAATCAGAAAAAACTGTAAAACTTGAGGGTTGAGATAAGAACAATTTAACAATTGAAATAAAATAAAAATGAAAAAGCAAAAATAATAAAAATAACAGTTATTATGAAAAAGACAGAGAGGGGAAGAGGAATGAGATCCAAAGGGAAGGGAGGGAAGCAAACACGTGGTGCACAATGGAGCTGCTCGCCACCCACTGAGCGATGCCCAGCCAGTCCCTGAGCATCGATCAGCATCCCCGGCCAACCCCCCCATTTTATATATGCAGCATGACATCCCGTGGTATGGAATACCTCTTTGGCTAGTTCAGGTCACCTGTCCTGGCTGTGTCCCCTCCCAACTTCTCGTGCCCCTCCAGCCCTCTTGCTGGCAGGGCCTGAGAAACTATGGAAGTCCTTGACTCAGTATAAACATTACTTAGAAACAACTAAAATCATCAGTGTGTTATCAACATTGTTCTCACACCAAATCCCAAATACAGCACTGTACCATCTACTGAGAAGAATATTAACCCTGTCGGAGCTGAAACCAGGGCACTATTTTTAACTATGTGGCAGAAATGTGACGCTATAACCCAAAGTCTTTAGTCAATTTCAGCTTAGTCTTCCAAGTGGTTTCTTCATCACTATGTACATAGCTACTATGTTTCTGTGAATGAATCTTTAAGGCCCAAAAGGTTAAATAGATCAATATTTTGTTATATCTCTGGAATTTTCCATATGTTGATGTTTAGAACTAGTGTGAATGTTTAGGAAAAGTTTTAAGAATAAATACTAATTATTTGTTGATGTGTAGAACTTATTCCTGTTAAAATAAGTTATTGTTGCCATAGCAATAGCATTATAATGGTAGCAATATAGTAACAGCTATCTTGTAGTTCCACTGGCATTATGAATCAAGTGAACATCATGAAACTGTTTTAAGATGTAAAAAACCCCAACAAACCCACAAAAAAAATTACTTCAGTATATCAAAAAGCAACTTAATATTTATCAACTTTTCACTGATTTTTTTTATTTTTATTTTTTAATGTCCAACAGACCCATTAAAGCTCTTTGCTTCAAATTCTGGTCCAAGTCAAGTTAAAGGGAATGTTATCATTGGCTTCCCAGAGGCCAGGATTTTATACGAAAAATTATTCACAAAAGCATTCTGATCTGAATGCTAAACATGCTTATGGTTATTCTAGGCATTAACATTTTAAGAATCTTTTTGCTAGTAAAGTATTAGTTAGTTACTTCCCTGACAAGTCTTTTGTCAATTGGATAACAGTGACATGTCTGGTTCCAACTGGTACAGTAAGATATTGTCAGTCTCCATTATAACGGGCTGGATTCTGTGTCAGGTGTTTGTTTTTTTTTTTTTTTTTTCCCCTCCTCAGTGTGCAGCCAGGTGATAGAACATACTCAGCTGGTGAAAGTATGCGTTTTCCTGGGTCATCTAGGTATCATTGCTATCAGCATAATTGGGCTGGCCCAGTGCTTTGGAATAAGAATGAGCTATGTTTCATTTCTGAAAGCATGCAAGAAAAATACTAATAATGCCCTGCAGAAACACATAATGTGATTTTTATGAATCACACCTAACAACTTATTGTGAATTTGTACCAGATGGATTTCTGATTAGGTTTCAGCTAATTTAGGAGGCTCTCTACACTAAGAGATGCCCATTTAAAACCTGATGAAAAATACATGGGGCGATCAAATGCCAGGTGATACCAACAACACTTATAATTTATTGAGTATTTCAGAAGACCCAGGAGCAAGACCTTTACAGCAAGTGGATCTCTTCTGCTCAAGGAATTTTAGACTATCTTTCTGTTTAACAAGCTTCCCTGCTGGTTGCATAGGTAATCACTGATAAGTTCATAAAGTGTTCCCCTAGAGGTGCCTACTGTCCTTCCCATAGAAGAATAAAATCTCTTCAGTAAAGGGACTCAGTACAGAATTGTAGATGGATAGATAGGCAACATCAAGTTTCTTCCAAGAAATTTTGATATAGTATAAAAAAATCAAATAAGTAATACTTTTTCAGGTTACTGGTGTCCTTTTAAAGTATAAGAACAACAACAACAAAAAAAAACCCAACCCAAAAAGATCAGAACAAAACAAAAACCAAACCAAACCAAAACCCCAAAAACCCCAAAAGCTTTACAACACTTAAAACTTACTGCATGCCCACAGGGTTTTGACATGGACTTTTCAAGAGCATTTACATTTCTAATTGTATCCAATTCAGCAACTTTTTTGTCTTCTTGCCTTGTGCCATAAAAAATATTTTGTATTTTTAACTCTGGATAATTTCTTTTCTAGTCTGATATTTCACATGTGCTCCTATTTTAATCTTATCACTTTGATACTCTCTAAATTACTATTAAATCCCAATATGCAATTCATATACTTCTAAGTAAATTACTTGCCTTAAAAATACAGATTTCCCTTGGTGGTTAAACTCAAGAGTATCTCAAATGTATAAAGATGACAAAGAACTCCAGTGCCCAAATTATCAGACTACAGGTAATATGTACGGCATTAAAAGCATAGCATTTGTAGTTATATTTTATTCTGAATAGAGCAATAAAAAGTGTCTGGCATCATCAAACCTGAGAGTTGTTGTGAGCATGAAGTGAGTTTTGAAACCTTGAGATAGAGGGTAACCACAATTGCATTAAAATAGGGAACTGAGTCAAAGATGTTCCCGTTACTACTGCACTGATACAACAAAATGAAATATGGAGCTGTTTCCACACATCTCTGCCATGATGAATGACAATATAAACGTAGATGTACCCAGAAAAAAAACAAAATGTTTTGAGTTTTATGCCAGATAGAATTTATGGAAAAACTAGTTCTTTCAGATCACAAGTTTAAAAGATAAGAAAGGAGGAAATAAATATGCACTAGAATGTTCTTAACAGACTCCAAGGGATTGCAGGTTGAAGCTCAAGGTGTGCATTGTTCCACAGACTCAGAATACAGGTACAGGAATCTTGGAGAAATAACTATCATTGCCTTACCTCCAGCACCATTTGGCAGCATTACTTAAGCATTGCACTTCCCAACTGGAATTGGTTTAACATTCTCAATAAACTAAATAATGCTCTATTAAAACTTAGATATTGCAGTTATTCAGAGGAATGGTTATGCAGATTAATGTTGACTGGTTTAACAGGAAAAATAGCAAAAGAGCTCAGGTTAATTTACTGTTAAACCTGCAAAATTGAGCTCTCTGAGGAAAATGAGCTTTCAAAGAAAGAGGCTTCTCCTCAGGCATTAACTTGGTCATATTGCAAACAATATCATATAAAGAATACATTTATGATATTAAAAAAATCTAATGCAATTTGAATTTAATTGGAAACATTAGGAAGAAAGCCCACTGCATTATTATTCGTTGATTCATTGATTGTAATGCCTGAAGAAACCATTCCGATCATTCATACTAACATCACAGGACATAGAACTGTGCTCAATAATTCCTGCATCAAGTTCACAATCTATAATTGAGGATTACAGGTATTATTCTGTACAAATCTATGTTATTCTGCTTCTTCTAAAAGGACCTTTGAAATTCTCAAATGATGAATATATAGTCCACATTATCAATGTGATCCTATTATTATTATTTATGCAGAACTCAGAGGCCCAGGCTGAACTTATAGCTCGACTATGCTCAGTACCATGCAAGCATGCTCAAAAAAACCATTCACTTTTTCATAGAAAAGATTGGTATCAAGTGGCAGACAAAATAGAGGCATAGGGATTGCCTGAAGGTCAGAAGCAGAGCTGGAAATGAGTTCTTCTCATGTAGTCCTAGCTACAGGATTACACTGCCATGAAGCAGTCAGCTTCTCTCAAATGTTACCCAGGGTTTTTTTTAAATTTATTGACTTTGCAGTGTTTGGTTGGGTTTTTTTTTTTTGTTGCATTAAATGTTTATTAATGTTACTTTTTCTCTCCCCAAATTTGTGTTTTTATGGTTCTGTTTTAAAAGAGAACAAAAATATCAAAAATCTGCAGATTATGGGCAGTTTTAGCAATATGGAATGGCAGGTTGGACAAATGCTAACCTCAGAGGTACATTTATTGGAGGCCCAGTCTCCCTTATTACTACTGTTTGGTGAGATCTATATCAATGGTGGCAGGGAACTGCAGTGTGGCAGTTTTTTGCCTCCATCAGATTTATGGCTGCTTCTACTACTGTGGGAGTAGTTGACAATTAGTTGTACAGATTCTTTTCCTGCCCCCAGTGTCATTGCTCTGCTTATTCCGCACTATCTTTCAACAAGATGTTCAAAAACTTGTGTATCAAAACTCTTCATGTATCAGTCACACTGAGCCAGCCTGGAACAATTCTCTCAACAAGAAATAGTTCAGCCTAAATTGTATTTTTATAACAAAAAAAAAAATATCATTAATAAGTCATTATATACACTGTGCAAGAAAGAAAGGGAGAGAAGAATAATCACATTTGTTTCAATTATTCATATTTGTATGACATGAAAAGATTGTGCACTCCTGAAACATGATAAGGCCTGACAAAATGCAGCCTAGTGCACAGGCAGCAGCTTTCCAGCAAGGAAACTACATACAGGTCTCACCGTTGGTTACAGGCACGAGCTCTAGCAGCTCTTGCTTGTGTAACTATATGGCAACTACCAGTGTGCATGGCATGTGTAAGTCTACGTGGTTCCCCCTGGAGCCAAGTGTTTAGGGATACATAAGAATCAAAATCTCTCAAAACTGACAACTCTACACACATTCTTGGGGGCAGAGGGAGAGAAAGTGTGTGTTTATTGTAATCTAGCCTACACTAAATGACAAGGCTAAGTTTTTGGGGGTTGGGTTTCCCCCCTCCCCCCCATAAAAACCCTTGCAGTTCTGCAGGCTTGGGTGTCTGTCTGTTTGGCCTGGGTTTATTCTAATTTTATTTGTTTTATTCCTGTGGAAAACAGTGACCACATAGCTTTTCCAAAAAAAAAACCCCAAAAAAACCAAGTACAGAAGCTTGTTATGCTGGAACAAAGGTGAACAAAATAAGCCTAAAATTGCAGCAGAAGTCTGTATTGTGACATAAATATAAAAGGTTATCATAATGGGCTGAAATAATTATTTTAATGAAGATTTAAATTAAGAATCACAAATTAACGCAGAATGAACTTTTAGTATTTCAGATTATTAAATATGTAACCACAGTAGAGTGAAACTAGGCAACACGTCACACTGAATTATTTTTTTATTATATCATAAGAAAAAGGAATATACAATAAATATATTATTACCTAAAACAGACTTAATAAATATTTAAGACAAATGTCAATTAATTTTAAAGACCTAGAAGCTAGTAAGTAAGTAAAAGAATTTGCAGTAATTGTGTATTTTGTCAAAAACAGACCACAAAAAATACCAAGAAGTATTCAAGGCAGATCAATCATGTGCTTCAGAATTAGGGAGACTTAGGATGTGGGGACACTTCATGTAGTGTATTTGTATATCTATACTCACACATATCTGTGTGTCTACATGGAGGAGGGGATGTTTTATAGATGAGTGAAATAAGTTTTTTCTTAGCACACAACCCATGTGTGTAAAGAGTGGTCAGTACAAAAGTTTCATTTATCTATAGAAGTTACATGAAAAAATGGTAATTTCTTCAGTTTCTAGCATACTAAAATTCTGAGCTTGGAACTTCCATAGTACCTAAACTCAGAAAACAGATGTTCAGTTTTGAAGTAAAGTTGAGGCTGTTAAATTCAGTGGGCCCAAGACTACATAACCTATTTTCAGGCCTACCTCAGGCTGATATTTTAAAGTAGTTAATGTCTGAGATCATTGAATTGAAAAGCAATTCTATTTTAACACAAAAGTCACGTGGGATTTTATACACTTCCATTTTTAACAAACATAAACCAATAACTTAGTATATTATTGTTTTGTAAAGCATAGCATGTATTAGGAGAGGAACTAAACAGATTTTAAACACTCCCAATGAGAAAAGTTATTTAAAAAAAAAAAAAAAAAAATTAGCAAGGGATTTCAAAACTTTCCCATTACTTTCCATTATAGTCCAGTTCAACTCAGTGGAAATAAATGAACTGACCTTTATGGCAACTATGAACACCGTATGTTCCTTAACTCTTTGGAGTACTGGCAGTTTTTAATTTGATTTTCCTTCCAGTTAAATGCAAGAAACTCATGCTCTCCCTCTCTGTTTCTGCCTCCACCTCCCTGTAACATAGTGAACGCAATGAAAACTCAGTTTGTGCGGTCCTTTGCTTTCCTCATGTGTGGAGAGTGAATGCATATTGATCAGTGATAGCAGCTGCAGAGGGAGTGGACTGGGTCTCCAGGAAGTGTAAATTGGGTATAAATCAATTTAAGTCAATAAAGCTACGACAACTCATACCAGTTGAAAAGCATAAATGCATTTTTAAAATTATTACAAAGAAATCAGAAGTTATTTCTGAAAAAAAAAAAAAGGATAAACAATAATTACAATGTGATCATAATTTAATTTATGTCAAAATCTGGCTTGCAAATTCATTTGGTTAATGTTTTTCTTTGATATTTGGGGGTTTTTTTGGATATACCAGCTCCTTTCCTGTCAGTGCTTATCCAAAATTACCAGGCAGGCTACAAGAGAATGTCAGATTCTAATTATTCAAAAGTACATATATCTAGGGTTTTTTCTAAGTTTATATTTATTGTGTAGTGAAAATGTAATTTTCTCACATTTAGAATATTTAAAATATTCCCTAGAGTACAAAGTCTAGTTTTGCTGATATGACAAAAGCAGAAAGGAATATAAAAATAATGGTAAGGGGAGGTTTGAGGATGTAATGATAGTAATCTACCTGAAAATTATGTTGACACCATGCTCCCCGTTAATAACAGTAAGACAAAACAATTTGCTTTGCATTGAAATACTGCCTCTAATACTGATTGTTTATGTATTACCAAAGAAAATGTGCATTTTCCTCTTCCTTTGGTTAGCTTTAGAGGCTGAAGTCCTTTCCAGGTGACCACAGCTACTTTAACAACGGTGGCCTTCATTCGGTATCATTATAAATCAGTAACACTTTTCATAATGAACAGTCCATTTCAAATAAGATGTTCATTACAAAACTGATGAAAGTGTATGTTACTGAGAAAGCGAGTACATAATAAAATACTTGTCAAATGTAAAACCCTACAAATTTTCTTCTGGGAAGGTATATAAAGGATTGTCAGCATGTCAGAATTCTTAGCTGTAGGCAAAACTAGTAGCTCATTCTGTTTTAACAGCAGTGGTATACATTGCCTAGACAGTCAATTATAATTGACATTTTATTAGAATAGGAGTATCCATAGAGCAGAGGATAAGCACTTTCCATTGTCAATTGCTAATCAATTCCTTCTGTAAATCTGACTCAGAGATTGTATTTCTGTTCACTGTGTTTCTGTTCTCACTTCCTTTTAGATGGAAACAGCTAAGTATAATTAGAATGAAGCAGCAATCCTAATTATTGCCTTCCATTATTAATGCAGTGGAGTTACTTGGTTTGCTTTCATGTCAATGGCTGTGCTCTCAGTGGTATGATGAAAGTGTAGGTTTTTACAAGTACATAAAAACTTCCAGAATTTGAGTGTGTAATGACACAATGCAGTTTCTATCAAATGACAAAAAATCAAGGTTTTTCAGCTATGCTTCAGATCAGTAGTGTCAGTTTGAACTAGCCACACAGAGAAAAATATTCAAACCTAAATGTCAGTGAAGTAATGCTGGCCACTGCTGTAACTTTCTGTTAGGTACTTTGGTGCCTGCATTTAGACATTCAAGTTTGAAAAGGTTGTCTTTAACCTCCAGCTATTGTAAATTCACATTTCAGCTGAGTTTGCCTCTACAGAAGTAAATAGGAATGTTTCTGTTGACATGAGGACATTAAAAACAGTCCATGTATAAGACAGAGTTCATAATAGTTTTCTCGGTTTTACTTCAAATGCTTCCAGTTAATAATACTACTAGAATAGGAAGATTAACACTGTTCTTGCCCTTCAAAACAAGATATGAACTGACAGAGAAATCCAGAAGAAGCATAACAGATCTATTAATAATAAACCTTTGGCACTTTGAACCTTGATTGTAGTCATAATGAATCTAATTGAGCTCTGTCTTAAAACAAATGACAAGTTTTGTCCACATTATTTTGATGAGTATCAAAATATGGGACATAGCTCCAGTGTGTTACACCATCTTTGTTAGCTGGCTTCTTCCAGCTTGCACAAACGTGTTTTATCTGTTTGTTCAACACAGAACAGCCCCTTTTCTCTGACTGGTGTTGATCTTCATGCCTGCTCAAGTTTCATTTTGGTCCTTTCTTTTTCTCCCATGGGATCAGCTTTCCTTCTTTTAATATTGCCATAACCGTTTGCTGAAACTCTTCTATTTTGAGTTTCCTTTTCTTGAATATAGCTCTTCAAAATCATGCACAAAATTACTGATGAAATCTTAGCAGATCCTTGCACAAGGCGGGATGCTTGTTGTGTTGGAAACATGAACTGGATGTATCACAGGATTCCATTCCACCATTTCACCTCTGGATCATATGGATAGTTTTGCTTCAACATACTGAAATGAAACACTTCAACCCTAGGAAAAAAAATCAGCATGAAAACAAAAATTAAATTATTTGATGATACAGAAATAGTCTAATAAAATATTTTGAGTGACAAAACTATATATTTGAAGAAAAGAAAGGTCAATATTTGTAGGCTGGCCTATACAGAAAGATCACATATGCTACACTATTACCTTTGCAAGACACAGAATAACACTTATTAATATTACTCTAAAGACTGCAAATCCTTTTTGAGGATTACTTTTCCTTAATAACCAACCAACAAAATAGAATTTAAAAACAAACCAAAATAGATTATTCTTTTCTACAAGTCACAATTTCTGTCATCAAAAGCCAGCAATATTTGTGTCCTACAGGTGGATTCTGTAGCGTGGCTGGAAGGTAAACATACTTCAGTGAACAATGTGAAAAAAGGAATTCTTTCCCAGATCAGTTTGTTGGCTACCCTTCCCTTCCATGAAAAGCCAGACCTAGCCTGGAAAACTGTACAGCTGCAAAACTTCTGGTCTGTGGGGAGGAGTTTGATATGAGATGGAGCCCAAACCATTTGCCCAAGGAGAAGGTGCTCTGGTCATTTAAAACTGACAAATGAAAAAGGGGAAGGTGGTAATAACAACAACTCTTCCTAGTAATAAATATGTCTGATACAGTAGAGGTAGATAAACTCCACATGCCTACATCTGACTCTTTTGTTTGATCTTTTGAACAGATTGTGGTAAACACATCGTAATAGCCAGATTCCAAAGATGGAGAAGACAGGTCACAGTGGTGAAATCCTAGAGGAAAGGCTGCTATTTTTCCATTGCCTACCAGAAGTTTCACTTGAACAGTTGAGACAGTGGAAAGCTTCATTTGAAATTAGGTTTATTTACAAACGTTGTTATGTGCAATTAAAAGAGAGCTGTGAAAGACATGGAAAAACTTTCCCAGCTTTCACAAATCCAGCATACTTATTTTCAACTCTTCTCAAGAGAAAGCACCAGCCAGCTCACAAATGCGTATGGTCTATTTAAATGAGGCACTGTTATGTGCGTTTGACTGTTGAAACATAAAGCTGTGTGTCATCAGAACACTAAAAGTCCTTTCAACCCACAAGCAGTAACATTCCTAGTTGCTTTATGTACCTCCCTAAATGAGGCGCGGTGGGTTACTTTCTCAGCATCCATCAGCAACTAGCCCGTGAGGTCAGAAAGTTTTTGGTATTGCTTTCTCCATCTTCTAGAAAACGGTGAGCCTGGATTTGAAATGGAAGTTTGTGTAGCATGAAAATAATTGGGGTAGTAAGTAAAGATTTTTGCATGGCTAAAATACCCAGTGAATGTGTTTATTTTTAGTCCTGGACACTTAGGCTGTGACTAGAGTAGTAAATTAAACATGCCTGGGATCATTTCCTAGCACTGAGGCCAGATGGCATGGAACAGCCCCTGTCTATACCATTAAATTCTCTTTTCCTCACCATAACTGCCTTTTAGGCCTGTGATCCTTTCCAAGCCATGCTCAGGGTTTGTCTAAAGAGTTAGCTGATCCAAGACAGAACCATGTAAGGAATTTTTCCAACAATATAACAGTATAGATAACCAAATTCCGATGTCCAGGAACTATTAAATTTCTTAGTACTTACACATATTCATTTGATTTTGTTGCATATGTTTAGTCTAAAGGGTCAAAATCACTGTTTTTTTCCTGTGCTACATACAAGCTAAGAAAAGGAGCTAACAACTTTTTTTTTTTTTTTTTTTTTTTTTTTTTTTTTTAAATAAAGCTAGGGAAGCAAATTTGGTTTGTTTTTCCAGATTTTTGTTAGGGTGACTAAGGAATGGTGACAGAAATGTAGGGATTTAACCTTCCTTCAAACTTAAATGAAAATAAGGACACACAGAACTTAGTGGTCAGAACAAAAGTTGATGCAGCTCAGTATCCTCCCTCTGACAGTGACTAATAGCTGATCCCTGTGGAACAGTAGCAGAATCAAATAGTGATGGTTATTTATGCTAAAAAAATTGGATACTGTGTGAATAGTAGAAAGATTTTTCCCTGAATAGTACAATTAAGGAAACTTGTTGTTTTGTTTTGTTTTTATGAATGTTGTACAATATCGCCTTATTTACAATATCCCAAGCTGTGGAAGAGCTAAGACCCTCTCATGCAGAAGTTACATGTTTCCCAGATTCCCCAGTGTTCTGCTGTGATGTGCTTTGTCTCTTTCTAAGCTATGTGCTTACCAGCTGATTAGTACATACTCAACAAACCTTGCAGAGATAGATGTGTCCTTTGTCAATGAGGATACTAAATTCTTCTTTTCAGTACTGATTTTTACTAATCTTTTAATTTGCTTGACACTTCTGTTAAATTATGTTGTGATTTAACCCTAAATTCTAAAGGTCCTGGAAGGAGATTGACTGGCAGAGGAAAGATGGACTGCAAGTCAGACAAAAATTATCATCTTAAAAAAAAAGTTAATTAAACATTACCAGCAAGTTCACTATTTAGATATAGTCATCATCCTTTTCCTTTATATACATATATATCCATAAGTATTATCTTATAGGTGCTTCTATCTACATACAATCTATTAGGTTTAGTATGTCAAATAAGGATTCTTCATAGGTTTAAAATTAATGTGTGACTTCAAGCCAATAAATAATAAATTTAACAAAAATCTGAAATAAAAAGCTATTACTTTCACTATGCATGACAGGTTGAAAGCTGAGTTAGTAGGCTGCTATGCTTGGTATTTGGCAGAGCAATAACAGGACACATATGTCCTGTCAAGTAAATTTTCTTGCAGTTGCAACTGGTATTGCTAGCAATCTCCATAAATGAAAGCAACTGTCATCTACCTGATACCTGTTCCAATATTGCTGAAGTGAATAGAAAGACTCCTATTGACTTCAAAATTCTCTTGAGTTTTGGCATATTTTCAAAGCTATTGATTTTCATCAAGTAATGAAACTATAGGATCAAGCTAGCTCTTCTACTCAGGAGTTACCCACCCAAGTCCTACTTGCTCCCTCAGTGGGTTTCCTGGTCACATTCTGCCTGGTGTGTGAATGAATGAGACCTCAGCAGAAACCCTTCTTCCATATATTTCCTTTGGAAGGAAATGGAAATGCAGAGGGTTAGAGGATACTTGCAGGGTGCTCCAGTAAATCTGGATGACCAGAGGATAAGGACTAACAAATGCATTGCAGAAAGCAGAGAAGTGCTGCCAGCTGCTGTAGGCACAAACTGGGCATGCCCTGTTTACTCTTTGAAGCACAACCTTGACTGTTGCACTAAGAGAGTCCAAAGGATTCAGTGACTAAAGCTACCATTTACGTTTTTTCCCCAAGTATTTCCATGTATTCATCCCACCACAGCTGATGAATTTAAATGTATATCCAATCAACATCTGCATATACTGATTTATTTCTAAAACCAAAATATCCAAACTACCTGATGCCTAATCTGCAAATCCAAACATAATAAACTGTATTTTTCCGAGCTAATAAAACACTGCTATAATGTCTATGGGTTTACCATACAAAATGGGGAATGTTTAAATATTGACTTAGTTGCAGTTCATTCATTAAGCAAAATTCTCAGGCCTAATTTTTCCCTGTTTGCACTTCTGTAGAGCTAAACACCTTAATTTAGTCAACACCGTGGATTTTGAGGTGTGGAGGATTACACTGAAGAAAAGAAACTATTCATTTTCACATGGGAAAACAGTATAAAAGGCCACCAACTTTGTATTCCTTCAGAGAAATACTTTTTGTATATTATTACAAAATGTAAGACTTTATAAGACAAGGCATTACAAGCATGAGTACATGAGACTGAAAACCTTTAGTAGAAATGCTTTGTACACTACAAACATTTTACAATAGCTGCAAAATGATTTTTTTCCATCCTGACAAACTTGCTTTAATAGACTGCACAGTTCCCACTTCATTTACTTTTCCACTCAACTGAAGAGAAGAAAAATAATTTAAAGGCCAGTAAACTTTGAAAATCTGCTTTATTGAATTTATTTCTGTTTTAAATACAAAGAAGTTTAAGAAGTAGTACATGTCCTGGCTTGATGTCTATTCATCGTTACAGCATGCATGGGGGTAAAGGCAAAACTTTTCCTGCCAGAGGTGTAGGACACTAGATTGCCTTTTTTTCAGTCCCTGTGGAAATAAATCATCAGAGCCAGGTACCACTACTTTACTGCTCAGTGTGTCCTGAGAAGCAGATGCAGTAAATTCTGTTTCTGTGACCTTTTCAGTATTCTGTGTTTTGACTGAGTGTCCATTCTAGTCACAGGTTGCTGAGGTTACAAACTGAAGAGGATAGGAATGGCAAGCGAATCAAATTACGGAATACTAAAAAGGTCAGAGTAGTACCATTCATATTACCCTTCACAGAACAGATGAGGCAGAAAAAGTTATACCTCTGTGTCACAACAAAAATTGTAATGATTCAGTAAATAGCACCAGTGACAAATTCACATTTGTGCCAAACAGTTACACTATGAAGAGATAGCTATAATATCCAATGTTCACATTCGGGGCTTTGGTCCTGTTGTACTTAAAATGAAGTCTCTCAGAAGTTCTGTTATTTTGCATCATTCATTTCAGTAATAAATTTGAATAAAATCCTTCTGAAACAAATTGCAAAATTACATTCAGCTAAATCCAATAAATTGGCATGTCTATATCCATGCAATAACTTTTCCAACTGTATGTTGTACATATTGCAGTAGGATGAGCTATTTTTCATAAGAGATTTTTTTTTTCTTCTGTATTATTAAAATTCTCAGGTGACTAATGATCCTCAATAGAATTAAAAAAAAAACCCAACAAAAAAAAAACAAAACACTGCAAAAACCCCAAACTTTTCTAGTGTACTTTTGGATTGATGTCTATCAGTACACGTAATTAGGGTTTCACATCCATTTGGTGAGTCCTTAATCTTTCTTGCAGTCCTCTACATCAACCCAATTTTGGAACCAGTTTCCAAAACCTTTATATAGTCCATTATTATTTCTAAAGTATCAAATGCTTTAACAGATGCAATGATGTGGGAGAGTTCTTACATTTGCTGTGTGACATACTCACCCATCAATCATTTTCTTTCTCTTTTTTTGCAATAGCTAATATTAATGGAGCAAAACTTGACTTTCAAATCTTTTTAGTTTTCAGGAAGACTTTTTATCAAAAGAGCAACCATGTAATCTGAGTAGAGCAGCTGCGCACACCAGATCCTTTGCAGTCCTAATAAAATGGTGACCAGACAGATATGGAACTGAAGTCTGTTATGACTGACAACAAACCAGCTCTCAGCAGCACAGATCTAGCAATCATGTTGAAAGCAGATTTTTTTTCACTGAGAGCATAGAGCTCACATAATGCAGAACATCCTCTTGGTATTTGAAAAATTTGTTCTCAATTTCTTCTCTACTACACATCTTCTAGGTCAAGCTGCCTAATTCTTCAGAAAAGCTAGTACAGATTTCTCATCCATCATCTTATTTCCCACATCTACGCTGCTTGTTGGCTTTTGATACTACATGTGGGACAACAGTTTCCTAACAGGAGGCAAGGGAATGTATTTAGGCCAATTTTCTCCTAGTTCTTATTTTTTTTTTTATTTCCTGTTTACCATCTAGTCTTTTGGAAGCAGCTTTCAAGTTGGGGATGGGAAGCATGCCTTCACTGTGACATGCTTTTGGAGCATCCTGAGCAAAGGCTTAACAGATTTAACACCCAGGTGGTCTTATTTATAAGATTACACTTCAAAATGCAGCAGTGATTATTTGGATACTTCCAGATAATGTTACTGAAAAGGACAAGTCTCTTTCCAGGAAAGGAAATTTTTCTTAAACATTCTCAAGAATATACTCATCCACTTATATGTAGTCAGCATAATTCTACATTCCTCTAAACAATCAACAAGGTTAAGTAAAAAGTAGTTCTCTATATGGAACAGTTCACTGCTTAAGACAGTAAATATACATAAGTCAACAGGAAAAAAAAATGCTCTTGTTTTTGTTATTGTTGTTTAACATTTATATCCACAACTTCTTTTCAACCAGTGAGTCTTAGCACTCAGGGGGTTTAAGAAAAAAGCAATCAGCAGGATGCCAAGAGGTTAAGAACATTATTATAATCCACGACAAAGAAAAATCTCACACCATAACTCCCCATATAACCTGATCCTTCAAGGTCAAATATTCTTTGACATCAATAAATCATACACACATTAATTCTGGTTTTGTCCATAGTTTTCTTTCAGAAGTAAGAATGTCAGGAACATTTTATTTGTTTGTTGGTTGGGGTTTTTTTCTCTTTTTCATTTCAAATTGAGAAGAAATCACTTTACTTAAGCATCAGTTTATCTCCAGTTCTACTCTGTCACCTGGTTGCTCTGGGAATGCTCACAGATTAAGATGATCCTGGAAGAAGTTTTGGTCCTCTGAAGGTTAAACATTTGTGAACACATTGTCCACTCTTTCTCAATAATATCCACCAACATTTTATCTATCTATATTTACACTGTTAACTTTTCCCTTTTTTCATCCTTTTTATGCAGTCCCCAGTTATGATTGGAACATCCTATGTAGCAAAGATTTCATTTTTTCATGAGTGACGTTAGCTTTTTTTTTTTCCTTCAGGCAAGATAACAATATATTTCCTTTTTTTTGTTTGTTTGTTCATATTTCTTCTAATAAATAAATACCAATAATTTGTTCTGTAACATATGTTTTTCACTTTGTTTTTTAATCATTATGAATATACACTTTTCAGTCTGTATTACTATACAGCTCTATATAGGGGAAAATTCTGTAAGAGGAGAAACAAAAAATAATTTTCCTGTAGAAGAGCTCCCATGTTATGTGATTCATAAACCTGTCCCATAGCAACTGACATCAAAATTTAACACAGCCAAATGAATCATAGCTACAGGTACCAAATCTCCTTTCAATCCTGAATTTTCAAATAAATAAGAAAATGTACATATATTGGCATATTCCTAACATATGAAAACAAATATCCAAACTGAAAAACTGGATACTTGCATGTGCAGTTCATGAAGTACCACAGGAAATGTCACGAATAGGCAGTTTGCTTGCAATTCACTTTTAAAATCTAGTCACATACTTTGACAAATACTGATTAAATAGCACAATGTTTTTGAAGATATTATGAATTAATTTAATCTGCATTAGTTGGATTAAAGAAGATTAAGGAAAAAGGTTTTAATAAATAATAATAATTATTAATAATAAATAATAATAATTAATAACAATAAATAATGATGATGATAATAATAATGAAACTATTTACACACTGTGTATGTATGTCAGTGTATTCGACATCTGTGCACTGAACAACAGATCCTGAAGAGCAATTTATAGGATGGCAATTCTACTCTCCCACCATCTACAAGATGCATCACTACTGCAAACACATAATCACCTGTAAATATGAAGTTCATAACCTGAGCAAATGAAAACAAAAAAAAAGTTAATTCTACCAATTTCACTTTCAAACCTCATCACTCAGTTACCTTTTCATCCCTGTTTTGTTTTTTTTTACATTCATCAGTGACAATTTCTGCAACAATCTGCTTCACTGTTTTCCAGAGGGTGTACAGGATACACAATACAACAAAAGCTGACAATAAGTAAACATTCAGGGATTCATAGAATTATTTAGATTGGAAAACAGCTTTAAGATCATCAATTCCAACCTTAAGCCTAGCACTGCCAAGTCCACAAATAAACCATGTCCTTAAGTGCCACATCTACACATTCTTTAAATACCTCCAGGAATGGTGACTCAACTACTTCACTGGGCAGCCTGTTCCAATGTTCAAGAAACCTGTACAGGAAGAAATTTTTCCTATATATCCAACCTAACCCACCACCACCACCCCCTGCCATGGAGCCACTTGAGGCCATTTCCTCTTGTCCTACCACTTGTTACTTGGGAAAAGAGTTGTAGAGAGCAATAAGGTCTCCCCTGAGTGTCCTCTTGTCCAGACTAAACAATCCCAGTTCCCCAGTTTCCTCAGCTGCTCCTCATAAGACTTCTGCTCTAGACCCTTCACCAGCTTTGTTGCCCTTCTCTGGACACGCTCCAGCACCTACACGTCCCTCTTGAAGCGAGGGGGCCAGAACTGAACACAGTATTCAAGGTGTGGCCTCACCAGTACCAAGTACAGGGGTACAATGACTGCCCTAGTCCTGCTGACCACACTATTTCTGGTATAAACCAGGATGCTGTTGGCCTTTGTGGCCACCTGGGCACACTGCTGGCTCATGTTCAGCCAGCTGTCTACCAACATCCTTAAGTCCTTTTCTGCCAGGCTGTTTTCCAGCTCCTTTTTCCCAAGCCCACAGTGTCACATGGGATTGTTGTGACTCAAGTGCAGGACCTGGTAGTTCTCCTTGTTGAACCTTATACAATCGACCTCTGCCCATCATTCCAGCCTGTCCAGGTGCCTCTGCAGAGCCTTCCTACCTTTAAGCAGATCAACATTCCCACCCAGCTTGGTGTCATCTGCAAACTTCCTGAGGTTATACTCAATGCCTTTGTGTAGATCATTGAAAAAGGTATGAAACAGGCTACTGCACTGCCCCTCCTTCCTTGCCTGTCACTTCTGGAGAGTTTATAGTCAGCCATTGCAGCACTCCAGCTGTGCGAGTCATCCCACCATGTTTCCATGGTGGCAAGTATATCCTGGTTTTCCAGATGCACCATGTCATTCAGCTCCTCCTGTTTGCTTTCTAAACTGCATGCATTGGTGTAGATGCACTTCAGATGGGCTTGCTGGTAGACCTGGCAGAGCTTCAGCATCCTTCCTGCATGCCCTTCCATGCAAACTGTCCTCTCACTTTTTAAAGTGTCAAGAGCAGGTGGTACTGCTATCTGTGTTTTATTCATAATTTTCCTGGTTTCTGAATACAAGTTTAGAGTGTTTGCCAATCCTCCCAATCTGGCAATATAGCTACAGCCTTATCTGGCATTATAGAGCTGCCAAAGAAAACTGGTACCAGCTTGCAACACTAGGAGAGGGCCTGCAATGTCAGTGAAATCCCAAAACTAGTCCTAGGGGACTATCCTAGAAGTGCCTTCTATGGCCCATTCATGTGCACAGGTATTTCTTAGAAACCATGTTTTACATAGCTGGGGTCTCACATTGGCTTTAATGACAGGTACTGGGGATGCGGGAGGCACAAGTAATTTGTCCCAGTGCAGGATCACACGCTATCCAACATCCTCATTCCCCTTAACCCATCCTGTGCAGAATTCATCTGCTGTGACTAAGCAAGGAAATTCCAGGTCACTTAGCTGCCTGCCAAGGCAGATAAATGTTTATGCACCATGTCCAATACGGCCCCACAGAGCATGGCATGATGTGGAAGGCTATGGCCCTGGTGGGAGACTTTCCATTTCCAAAGTATTTCTGTTCCTCTGCCAGATATGTGCTTAAATCTGCCACCTGATACAGGGAAGACAAGTGGCAGGCTGGTCATGGCTCCACATTATCTGTTTTGCGGCCAACCTCACCTATTGTTTTTGTTCACTTGCCTTCTAAGGCACTCCTATCTGTTTGCATGCATTACTCACTGCATGTCTTGTCCTTTGGGCCCCAATTCAGACTGGCATCTCTGAAAAAAAAAAAAAACAAAAACAAAAACAACCCAAAAACAACAATAACAAAAAAAACCAAACCCAACAACTTCACACGGCACTTAATCACTATGGACAAATTGAGCAACCTTTCCTGAAATGGGACTTTAGCTCATGGGAACTCTTTCTGTCAGGCTGGGATTTCTCAGAGGAGATAAGGATCAGTCTCCAACCAAGGCCTGATAAAAACTGGACATTCAGTTTCCCTAGCCTCCTTTAAAAAGTGCCTTCAGTAAGGACCTTGCACTGTCTCCCATGCAGCAGGAGCCTGACCTCAACATCAAGGTCAGCAGAGGCCAAAGCTAGGAGGAAAAAAGAAAAACAAAACAAAGAAACAACCCAAACCATGTTTGAAAGCATGTATAGGTTCAGAGTGGAAATAAGTCATGTAAATGTTGACTGTACCTCATTTTCAAATGCCACAGTCCAGCAGTTTTAGCATTCATAAAACAAAGCTAATCTGGGGAGATGATATTTTCTCTTGAATATCATGCAATCCTTTTAAAGTTAAATCCCCTTTCAGGTAAAATGGCACTGGAAGTAATTTCATTATAACAAGAATTATAATTTCCATGGAAAGTCTCTGATTTTAGACAAAATAGATTTAATAAAACTAAGTTAATGCAGAGGTCACAACAAATAAATACCTGTGTTGGCATGGAGGCAAAGAGAAACAGAAGAACATGATGCAAAACCACGTGTGGAATGATCAGCCTGCACAAGAAAACTAAGGTCAGAAATCAACACCTGATGCTTCTGGTCAACACTGTGTATACTTGAAACTCCCATTGAGATCAGCTGGAATTAGAACGTTGCAGATTTCTCCAGATTCACCACCCCTCACCCAGCACTTGCACTGCTGGGCTGTGTTTCTACATACCAATTCCCTTTTCCAGCAGGTAGAAAGGCTAATATTCACCCCAATATAAATGCCATGTCCAGGCATACACCTGCGATTTTATATGGCCAGCTTCCTGAATTACTACCGGTAAAGGAAACGTTTTAGAGTAAACGGTGCTATGGCCCTATGTTCGTCCCAGTGGTGACATGTCTTGACTAATGTGCAGTCTTCACAGATACCAATCTTCTAGCTCTGGAGAAGCAGGGATATAGAGATTTGGGGATTACAGGTTGGGGATGTGAAGCTACCAGTGAAAACACACAAAATATCTGCAGGGATGCAAAGTGATGCAACATGCTCACTATTCAGAAAACAGAGCATGCTTTTCTCTGTTTATCTAGTATCAAAGCAGGTAGACCATTTTTGCCCCATATTAGGGTAGTTCTCCATCCTTCCAGTAATATCTGGAGTGACATAAGACTGACTCCTATTGAACAATGCATATGGAAAGCTTAGGTATTCATTTGCCAGAAGAATACAAACTCACACTTTATGTAGTTGAAGGATTTAATTGAGGTGGTTTGTTTTTGTTGTGTTTTGGTTTCATTTTTTTTTATGATTGCATTGTTTGTATTGGAGGGATGTCTGAGATTTAGAGACCTTGACATCCATGCTGCCCTGCTATGCTATCCTTGCATTTAAGGCTCTTGTTAAAATCCAGTGAAGCTGGAAAATGAGAGAAATAAAAGAAAATGACAACATACTGCACAATTCCTTACTGATTTCAGAGGCCATTTGAAGTTATGTTGTGCAGTTTATATGTATATTTAAAAGGCTCACATTCATTTCTTAAAATAAAATATGCAGTAAAAGGGGGAGAAAAGGAAGAGAAGATATAGCTTTTCAAGGCTTCAAGTTTATAGATTCACATAAGCTTATCCTTCTGAGGAAAACATAACAAGTTATTCTCCTGCCTGACATTTTAGTATTCTAGATTCATCTGAATTTCTGTAAATGAAAAGTATTGGTGTTCCTAATGTTTTGTCTTTGCTGTTTTCCCTTTATGCCCGACATTCAGTATTTAATTCCCTTTAGCAATCTCTTCAGTCTTGCTTATGACCATTGTCCATCTCTAACAGGATGAATTATAGACTCTCATTACTAATGGGTAAGAACAGTGCATCACTGTGCAGTTTCAATGCCACTGTGGTCTTTCTGGCCCACTTCAAGCCTTTTTGTATGTATTCCTCTTTTTACCTTGCTAGAAATACTCCCCTCCTACATCAATTTTAGCCATGCTGTCCAGCTTTCTGGGAAGAGTAGGAGGTAAAGGGCCATTCCCTCATTCCTGGGCACTCATTAATAAATGTTTGAAAATAGCAGCTGGGCAAGACCAGTCTATCTCTGTATAACAGTTTTCCCACATGTTGTATAAGGAAGTATGAAAGAAAAATCTATCTAGCTTCTACTTTTTCTTTGTCTCTCAGCCTTTGCTTTTTCTATTTTCATCCTTGATTTTGTACTTTCCCCCTTTTAAAACATTTCTATTCTTCCCTCTTTTCTGTTTCATTGTTCATATTTTAATTCCTCCTTACTCGCTTCTTTCCTGCTACTTTTTCTACTTCTTTTATTCTTTGTACATATCAGTTTTTCTTCCTAACCTCTTTTATTCAATGGGAAGTTCTTTTCACAATGTTAAGTGATCATGCAAAATAGTGCTGTGGAGTTTTATGTCATCTATGCCATGGGTTCCAATTTGAATTTTCTCCTCCAACAACTAAAAAAAAATATTTTTACATTTCTCAGTTTTGAATAAATTATTGACTAAGTATGATTCAACAGGAAATACTGGCATACACAATTCTGACTTCCTCAAGAACATGGATGATGACATTTCTAAAAAATCTCTTCAGATTTTATATGTTCTCCTATACCAGCTACTAATTAATTATATCTTTTTTCCCCACAAGGATCTAACTCTCCCCCCTTTGATTCTTAATAAAGCATTAGGATGTTCTGTGTAAGACCTTGATCTCTTCACAGCTGTATCCAAACTGAAGAAAGCCTTTTGCAAGCTATAGGCTTTGGTTGTTGTTGTTTTTTTTTTTTAGGTTCCCCTCCCCCCCAAACCCCAGGATCCAATAATTTGTTTGCAGTTGTATAAACATAAATAATGTTTTCGTAAATATTAAGTAGTTTGGGGGGGGGGGGGGGGTGTTTTTTGGTTTTGGTTTTTTTTTCTTTACTGTGTCATATTAGACTCTGCAAGCAAGTACTTTAGTCCTTTAAGATTCAGCAGCAAAATATCACCCTGAATTTGGTATTCCAAAAGGCTTGCAGATAGGTTCTGATCTGTGGAAAATTCATGACTAGCACACTGTTATTTTTTATCCAATTCCAGTGTACTATAGATAGCTTTTACAAAGTAAACCATAACACACACAAAAGGAGATAGGGTTGAAGTAATGATTAAAAAAATGACTGGAGCATGGACAGTGTGGAAACTTCCTTTCTTGAATGTCAACAGCGGCTGAAGTCACGTTCAGTACCACAAAAATATTACAGCAGTCTACAAAATGCATTACCTTTACCTAACGATGTAAAATGTCATGGTGCATGAGAGATTAAAAAGAGTTGCACACTCTCTAGGTGCAGCCTGTAATGGCTGTGACGGTAAATCTGGGTGGACTTGTAAATAAAAAAATAAAGAGACAGCTTCCACTCCTTCCTTTTAAAAATAACATGGGATCATTTGCGGGAAAAGATCAAATACAGTACAGGTAATCCCTGATTCTACAGAAACTAATTAAAAAAGAAGAAAACCCAAGAAAACCCCTTTGCCTACAACCACGGTGAGAGCAGGTCATGGGTACTTCCTCTTTTGTGTTAATTTAATTGTGGGTTTTCTGCATGAAATCCAAGTTACATGGAGATCAAAAGCCAGTTCAAGTACTGGCTATATCATACAATATAATTTATATTAGTGTATGCAAACTACATTAAAAGGCAAAACGTACTTTAAACCATGGCATCCTGAAGTAGAACAGGGCTAATTCACACACTGTTTTCCACGGATACATGCTGTGAGCAGTTGTGCAAATTTATGTCCCTTTGGCACTTTTTTTTTTTAAAAGCTGACAGCAAAAGCTTAGTCATAAAGTCCAAAGAAACCTGCTTTAGCTCTATTGACAACAGGGAGCTTGCACCGAGGAAGAATTTGGTCCTTGAAGTTAGTAAGAGCCACATGCACATATCAAAGACAGACCCCCTTAAGCATGCTGCTAAAGCAGAAGTGTGCTCAACTATAATGACATTATAAAACCAAGCCGTAAAAGCAGTCACCCCACTGACTAACATGAAATGTTAGGTTGGTGGGATAAATCACATCTTATGCTTAATTCACTGGTAAATTGCATTAGAGGTGTACAGAGTGGGAGCAGAGAATGCACACTGAGTAAAAAGCCTTGTTCTATCACTTAATTTCCTGGAAAACTGAAAACAGTTCTTTGAAATTTGCTGGTGTGTGAAATCCTCATACCTACATGGTACTATGGCCTATTACAAAAAGAGCACCTTATTATCACATCACAAAGTATCCTACAGCAGAAAAAGCCGTCATCCTCTTGCCTTTCACACATCCACCCCGTTTGTTTAGACATATTCAATGCCAACACTTCTGAGTCAATGTCTGGAAATGTTTCTAAATGAATGACCATCAATTTTGCACAAAGGGCTCTGAGGGGGCAGCCACGCTGGGATAACAAAATGTTTTGAAGAGTGTTCAGAAATCTGTCAAGCCAATGCATTCATTGTAGCCAAGGTCAGTTGCTTTTCTTCTCTCCCTTCCCAACCCCCCCCCCCCCCCACCTTTCCATTATTTTGTCATCTCTCACTGATAAAATCTGAGCACTTTGGCAAGGATTCAGAAAACAAAACCGAGGGCCCCACCGTATCTGCTGTGGGAGGGGAATAAGCATCTATTCCAGTCCTAATGAGCTTTCAATTCTATGGGTGCTGAAAGTCCACATTATCTATAGCTTTGTCATCTAATGAGTATTTTATCTGCAGTTGTTCTAAGAATAGCAAGAAGTGAGTCATGTACAGGGCAGAACAGGTCCTAAAATGTAAGTTGTAAACCCCACAGCTTAAGAACATAAGTAGGAAGACAAGAGAGAGAACTCTGTGACCCTGAAGATCACAAGTATACACATCAAAAAGTGAGTGGTGCCATTACAATTCCAGGCTTCCTGTTTCCATGCGGTTTAAATACCTTATATGTCTTCCATTTTATTTCTTTTTTTTTTTGCTGTTGCTCCAACTCTTTGTTTTTCTGCTTCTTGCAATAAACACCAGGACCAGAATTGGCAGCATAAGATACTTCAACCTCTGCTCTGTAAATTTCATGCTCTGTATAGGACGATGACTAGAGCTGACAAATATTTTCTGAGTTGTCACATACAATCACTAGGCTTCATACACTGATTTTGTTTTTTTTATAAGGACTGTGGCAACAGATGTTAATGTAGTATAAATGAACACATCATTTTTCTCACACCTGTGATGACAAGCATTAGGGAAGTTTACTTGCATTCAACATGCTACCTGACCTCTACCTGTCCCTCTCTGTTACATCAAGTTACTGTACTTCCATATCAAGGTTTCTAGATTCTTTCACAGTGTAACATAAGGTATATTTCTTGAGAAAGATTTAAAAAAATCTCTTTCATGTTTAGCTTTATCTTAAAACAATACTACAAATTCTATCTTTTCCTACCACCTAAGAATACTTTCTTTCAAGGGCAAGAAGACTTTAAGCATCCAACTGGCTTACATTAAATACCATTTGCATAAAATCTATTTTAAAGCAAAGGCCAAATTAATGCTGTTGAAACACTGGCTTCACAACTAGAATACTAGCCAAGTCAGCAGACAGTGTTTAACTACTGTGGATTTAACACTCTGGCTTCTAAACCTACTAGCACAACTTCACACTGATTTACAACAACCCTTCCTGTTGCTTGCGACATCACCATTGCATAAACTCAACTGATCAAAACAGTGATGTTTGGTGGTGGCGGGGAATGATATTTCATTACAATGCATTTTTGGGTTCCTTCCTACTGTTTTTTTCACTGACCTGCTCCTAGCAGTTCAATTCCCTTCACAGGGGTGATAGCTCCTTTGTATCCCTTGATAAACCTTCTAACACAGACAGTGCACCTGGAGATAGTTCACAGCTACACCTTCTTGGGCTTGATGGGCAAATGTCTCAGAACCTCTTCATATTTCCCAAAAGTTAAAGCACAACAGCACTAAGAGGTTAATTGAAGAACAGCAAAATGATAGCTGAGAAACGAGAGTATTTTAAAAGTTGCTACTGAAATTTAAAAAACTTATTAGAGTGTTATAATAAACTGTAATCTCAGTTGCAGAGTCTCAGTTTCAAAAGAAATTACTAATATATTAAAAACACAGCAGGTTAGAAGGAGCACTAGTACACATAAGGGAGCGTTCATCCTCTCTTGGGACTTAAAACCAGGGAATGTTAAAGCACTTTGTGTGTTTTCCTTCCTATACTTCAGGAACTGTTCACTTTTTTTTTTTTTTCTTTTTTCTCTCCATTCAGAACAGATTTTCTTTTAAATAAGTGCTAAATAACAGGACTTTCAAATTTCCTTCTGCCTGTGAACTGCTGTCACTAGTGATGCCAGTAGCAACAACTCCAGCTATGCACATGTGGATCAGAAGTGTTCAGCTAACTGGGAGGCAGTTAGGGTCACTTTGCTGTGGATCACATGCAACCACATGGGAA
Source organism: Falco cherrug (assembly GCF_023634085.1). Classification (NCBI taxonomy): domain Eukaryota; kingdom Metazoa; phylum Chordata; class Aves; order Falconiformes; family Falconidae; genus Falco; species Falco cherrug. The sequence goes on along the minus strand of NC_073699.1, from coordinate 54,120,966 downwards.
CAAGTACTGTGCATTTTGTGTATTCAGAAGAGACTTTGGGGGGCATAATTACTGCTGTTAAGGTTGAAAGTTAGAAAACAATTGCAATAGAGGGAAGCACTTAAGCACAACAGCACGAAGTCTGTCTTTGATAATGTTTATCAGTATAAGTTAGCGGCCCAGGTACAAGCAGCAGCATGTCATTCTGTTAGCACAAAGGGTTTTTTCAGTGAATAGTTACTGGAGATTTACATATCTGTGGCCACCCACAGGTAGCTGTATGATTTTATTTATCCTTCTACTGCTACCTAAACTAGTTAATTTAAATTATCTTAGATATGTCTGTATTTGAATAGGTGAACTTTACAGTCACAGTCTTATAAAAGCATATCATGCAGCACATATGTGATCAACATTAGTGCCTCCTGGTTGCCAGTATGTGTTTTTCCTCATAATACTTTGTGAAACAGAAAAATACATTTCTTGTATGAGTGACTTAGAGAAGCTTGCCCACACAGGTAATGCATTGCAGAGAGAAGTATGAAAGCCAGGTCTGCAGCTGCTCAATTGGAAAATTTAAACACTGCTTTGTTATGCCTCTCCATCATCTACATTATGAGTCTGTGCAATATTTTTAGACAGATGGATTACTAAATATGCACATACACTGTTTGTGTACTTGTTTTTCTTCTACTTCTTTCTTCCTCTAGTGGTTCTTGGGCCCATTGGCCAATTTCAGCCACATAATCACATAATCACAGAATGGTCACCGTTGGAAGGGACCTTTGGAGATCATCTAGTGCAACCCCCTTTGTTAAAGCAGGTTCTCCTACAGCAGGTTGCACAGAGTCATGTCCAGGCATGTTTTGGTTGTCTCCAGAGAAGAGGACTCCACAGCCTCTCTGAGCAGCCTGTGCCAGTGCTCTGTCACCCTCAAATTAAAGATGTTTTTCCTCTTACTCAAATGGAACTGCCTGTGCTGTCGTTTGTGCCTGTTGCCCCTTTTTCTGTCGCTGGGCACCACTGCAAAGAACCTGGCCCCATCCGCTTGACACTTGCCGTTAAGATACTTATATGCATTCCTAAGATCCCCTCTCAGTCTTCTCCAGGCTAAACAGGCCCAGATCTCTCAGCCTTTTCTTGTAAGGGAGATGCTCCAGTCCCCTAATCATTTTTGTAGCCCTCCTCTGGACCCTCTCCAGTAGTTCCCTGTCTCTCTTGAACTGGGGAGCCCAGAACTGGACACAGCACTCCAGAAAGCCTCCCTTGACCTGCTGGCCACGCTCCTCCTGATGCACCCCAGGATCCCATTCTTGGCCACCAGGGCACACTGATGGCTCATGGCCAGCTTGCTGTCCCCCAAAACTCTCAGGTCCCTCTCCCTATTGCTGCCTTCCAGCAGGTCAGCTCCATCCTGTGCTGGTGCATGGGGTTGTTCCTCCCCAGGTGCAGGACCTTCCACTTGCCTCTGCTGAACTTCATGAGGATCCCCTCCACCCAACTCTCCAGCCTGTCCAGGCCTCGCTGAATGGCAGTGCAGCCTTTTGGGGTATCAGCCACTCCTCCCAGTTTTGTATCATCAGCAACCTTGCTGAGGGTACTCCCTTCATCCAACTTACTGATGAATACAAGAACAAGACTGGACCCAGTACTGACCCCTGGGGAACATCGCTAGCTACAGGCCTCCCCCTGAACTCTGTGCCATTGATCACACCTCTCTGAGCTCTGCCATTTAGCCAGTTCTCAGTCATTTCATTGTCCACCCATCTAACCCACATTTCCTGAGCTTACCTAGGAGGATGTTATGGGAGACAGAGTCAAAAGCCTTGCTGAAGTCAAGGCAGACAATATCCACTGCTCTTCCATCCGCCCAGCCAGTCATTCCATGATAAAAGGCTATCAGGTTGGTCAAGCATGACTTCCCCTTGGTGAATGCATGTTGACTGCTCCTGATGACCTTCTTTTCCCCCACGTGCTTCAAGATGACCTCCAGAATGAGCAATTTCCATCACCTTTCCAGGGGTGAGCATGGGTCTTACTGGCCTGTAGTTCCCTGGGTCCTCCTTTCAATCACATGTGATAGTGTCATAAAAGTCTCAAAGACAGTAAGTTTCTGCAGGCTTTTTGAAACCCAGGGTAAGGTAGATAAGAGGTAGTGAGGAGTGTAACTCATTGGTTCATCAGCAACAGTTTAGCCAATCAGTGTGAGCGCACAGGCCAGCTAATCGGCACATCTGTGGCTTCAAACCAGTCTCAGCATTTGTGGTCTCAATGATATGTGTCATGTGGAAGAACTGGGTTATTATGTGCCTGACTTGGTTAAATGCAGAAATCAACCACATACAGTGGTGGGAAACAAATTTTTTTAAGAATGAGCTAGCGAAGAGTATGCATCAGGTCTGTTCAGTGGTTCTTTTAGGGATAAATAATGAAGATATACTCAAGAATAAATGCCAGCCAGTAAATCATTGTTTGGTTTTTGAAAGATACTGATCTCATCATGGCTTCCACGCATGAAATGGTCCTGCTGATCCACTGCAATACAACTGCATGACTTTATGCTTTGCACTTCTTTGAAAATTGATGTTACTCTGTACTCTGCTTTATGCAGCTGTAACAGCATTTTGAGACTGGGCTGACTGACAGGACTTCCTAAGTTTGTAAGACACTAACCATGTTTTATTTTGGTTAGATCCCATGGTTTTGGGTCCCTCAGTACAATCAGAAGTAGTGCCTATACACAGCAAAATGCAGTGGTCTTTTCTACACATAGAAGACTCCATACTGCTGTTGGGGTTAGAGTCACCAAAGAGTGCAGGACGCAGTGGCAATTAGCAGCTCTGGTTCTCCACTAGTGGGTTAATTATCCTGTCAACTAATAAACGTCTGTTAAAGTCACTGCAGTACCAGTAAAATTACTTGGGAAAAAGTTTGTTCCCAGACTGTGGATGAATGTCTCAGTATCACAAATTATCACAATTTTTTTCAGTTTACTTTTCTGATACTCCAAAATCAATGTGTTGTTTGGAGAGGGGGTAAAAAAGAATAATAACATAAAATAGAGTTCTGTTTAGGAACTCCCACTGAGTCTGCCAACTTGGCCACCTAATATCTCCTTGAAGTATATCAGGTAATATGACTGCCAGTCTTAACTCCATGTCTCTCCTTTGAGATTCTTTTAAATGTTAGCTAGGTGGTTCACTTTTCCTCTGCTGAGTCCATTGTTTGTAGCTTGGTGCTTCTGTCTTCTGTTTGGAGGTTTTTGCCTTCTCCTTAGTTTTGCATCTAAATTTCAATTCTAATTTATTTCTGTATAGCTCTAGCTCCCCAGTGCTGCCTGAGGACATGAAAAGATGATACAGTACCATTAGTGCATTAATGTACAATAATACTAAGCTTACGGTATCAAAGTAATCCTCATTGATTTGTGTCTCCAAAGACATGAGACAGAGAATAACAATATTAAGCAGTACAGTTTGCCTCCAGCAGGAGCTTTAGCCATTATTTCACTGTCAGGGACCACCTCCGTAGCTATATTTTAGGAAGCAAGGGGCATCAGTAGCCTCCTTATTCAGAGAAAAGTTGCTTACTTTTTTCCTGTGCCTGCACAGGTGTTCCGCATGCTGACAGCACATACATTGTGTCCATTACATTACAACAGCTTACTGCCTTTGGCTAGCTTTATTTATTTATTTATTTTCCTCATATGTTTACTCATTTATATTGTTCTTGTCTAGATATTTTTTATGTTTTCCCTATGCCCTTCCCTTTTTGTCCTTCCCTTTTTGTCCTTCTCTTAGCCCACAAGAAACCCCTTTAATTACAGCTGCAGTAAAAGACAGCAGTATCAAGCATATCTGCAATTTCCTCATCATCTAAAATCTAACCAGGAAAAAAAAACCCAGACAAGTCCCATTCTTTCTTCTCCTGTATAGAGTGTGAACTTGAAAGAAACGTTTACAAGAAATGGAATCTACACATTTTTATAGACAAAGGAAACAATAGAACCTATACAATTTTAGAGAAAGAAGGCAACTACTTTAGTCTTCAGAGCAGCACCATGTCAGGAGCAAATTTCTAGAGAAACTGGTCAACAACAATTTCTACATCACATCAGGGAGCAGCGTGACTGGCTGCACTGCATGGTTCAGGGAGCTGGGAGCCAGGGATGACAACATGGCTGGCATGGCAGTGCCCTGCCCACTGCAGGCAGCAGCCGTATGGTATACTCCAGCAAGAAGGGCAGAGCAGGTCCAGTGATGCTACCAGGGTCAGCCACAGCCTGATGATTACTGGGTAGGTCCATAGGGATGAGGCAGGTCTGAGGTCAAGCTAGAAAGCTGAGTCAGAAGGTAAGGATCAAGAAGGTGCATGGCAAGCAGAACTACAGAACGACTCTGGCAGGGACTAAGGGAAGGACCTGCATATAAATGCAGCTCCCAAGCAAAGAGGGAGTGGTGGGGACCAGCAAGGCTTCTGCTTGCTTGAGATCTCCCACAACTACCTGATCCCACAGTTATGCCCTATCAGAGCTGCTACAACATACTGATATCTCCCCACTCACAGCTTCTATTTTGGTACCTATCAATGAATTAATTTGTGAACTACTGAATATAGACTGAGTATAGACTGTATTATTTCATACAGTGAAAGCTTTAAAGTCAAAATGGGATGTGATATTAAGTCAAATGTATTTATCAACATGACTGTCTAACAATCAGACTTGTCAATAAGAAAGGGATTTGTCTGCAAACCATACGTTTCTTGAAAACATGTTGACTGGCTTTAAAGTTACATTTTTAACTTCTAATTCTTTTATGTTAAAGTCCTTAATTTAGACTTCCGCTATTTTGCATGGTTTTCATTATTCTTTCATTACTGATGTCAATATACAGAGCTCTGGGTCATCCCTTTTGCCAATCTAATGTTACAATTATGTTGACAGTCCTCTAATCTCTTGAAATTCTGACAGTTTTCCAGGATTTTTGAAAATCAACACCAATGCATGAAGGTAGCAGTAGGGAGAACTCCTGTGCAGAAGCCGTCTAGTTTTCTCACAAGAGTATGAGTTCCTAAACCAGTTAATTTTCCCCACACACAATGCACAGGGGTATGTTTCCACATCACACTGTGTGCTGCAGCAAGTAGGCTTTAATATTAGTATGCCTTCCCTCCATCCACAGTTTTCTAAAGAGGTAAGGGGTGACTTACCAGTTTCTTCTATGGAGCCAAGTTCTGGCGTTGACTTTCAGCCCTGCCTTTCGGTTCGCACTCTGGGAAGTTATTACTAGTTCGTTAGATATTCCTCCAGTGCAGATGGGATCCTTTCCAAAGAATCCCTAAAATGGTGATAGTGATTAGCAGAGGTAGTTCTTCATTGGGATGCTATATTTTGAGAAGCTTCTTTTACCATCTTTTTCTTCAAGCATATTTATTCACCTGTCTCTTTATGAGTACCGGGACTTTATATTTCACTGGGCAAATTCAGCAAATTACAGCCTCTACACACAACCAATACTCAAATCTCTTAGCATCCGTGCCCTATGCATTCTTTTAAGAATCACCAGTATCTAAAGGATCCTTTGTTTCCTCTTTTTCTCACAGCCTATATTGAAGCATGTTTTGTGCTTAGTAGCCTGCACCCTGTTTCTTTTTTCAGATGTACTGGAAAGAAATTAATATATTTCTGTTGTTACAAAGGTCTTTCTCCTTTCAAGCTTTCAGAATTTCAACTGGCTTCTAGAGCTTCACACTCCTATCATTAGGTTTGCTAGGCCAGATCACAGCTATGTGTGTCTGTCACCTTACTGTCTGAAAACGACTGCCTGCTCCATCCTAATTATATGTCATCTGATGAGAATTCTCTACACTTTTCTTCATGACAAGTGAGCAGCCCTTCAAAAAACTGAAAAAAATCCCTGCTGTGATAAAGGAGAAGGGAATACAGTTTACTGCTTTTTCGTTTGCTTAGCCTTGTTTGGCAGTGCTCTAAAAGCTGACATCTGTTATCTCAGGTCATTTCATAACCTTGATGTCCTGATTATTTCTGGGACAGATCTTTTATCCTGTTGCTCTGCACCCAGCGCTGTCAAGAGATGTACGCATCTGTCTTGTGTCTGCATTTGTGCTGGATGGGTCATCTTTTATCTTCTGTGGGATTCATCTTTTATCTCCAGCCAGTACAAATGATTTGACTTCATGACTGAAGGGCTGAGAGGTGATTCAGAACTGACAGGTAGCTAGGTTTCCCAGTGAAGGAGCTGTTCTTACTTCAGAGTCTGAGTCTATCCCTTCAGACTGTGAGCTTGAGATGTAAGTATGAGACAAAAGTGTTTATGGATTAAGCAACACACTATTGAGAAGCAAATAAACCAACTCTAAAATCAGTAACCTAATTATCCAGTAAACACATTACTATTGCTAAATTACAGTTAGCAATTTTTGCATACTATAACACAATTTTAAACCTATGAATTATTATTAAAAGTTTAAATCACAACTACTAATGCATTATAAACTCATCAGCCTTCCCTCCCACACCTCTTAGTATTGGGGTTCAAGTCTATCCATCCTTCCAGTCCAAGTTGCTTTGGCAAGCCTAATGGAGTGGGTGCTCCAAGAGGCTTGGTATCCCAGTAGTTTTGGGTCGACAACTCCATTCCCAGCCACAGGTGTCCACTATCATACTGGTTAAAGATTCAGGTCCTTCGTTCTTTACATATTTTTTTACCTTGTTTCCCATTTCTTCAATTTCTGGACTCAGCTTTTTGCCTCCTTCACACCTCCATTTCTATGCCCAATCTCCTCCCAAACAGACAGCAGTCCCCTAATTGTTTTTTCCTCATTATTTCAAATTCTGTTACACTTGTACTCAAATTTGGTGTTTTATAATGTTGTTCCTCAAGAAATACTGACTTTGCTTGATATCATTAACATGCTTATCTAGGTATGAGTGGCCTTACAAGACTCCACATCTCAAAATTCCCCTACGGCTACCTTGTCCATGCTGCTGGTCCATCGTTTACCTTGTATACCCTCTGAGGCAAATGATTTAGCTTTCTTTAGCCTTTATTCCTCTACCTAGTTCCAGCTGAGAACAACCAGTTTCTTCTTGTCTGTGCAGATAGTGTGCATAGAAGAGCAATAGAGTAGGATGGTTTTTACACCCCCCTTTAGTACTCACACAACATTCTTTCCCTTGGATTGCTTTAATGGCTCTCCTGGTTCCCTGCAGAGGCCTTGGATAGCAATGATGCCTGGTATTCCACAGAGACCTCCTGCTCACAGCAGCGCTGAGCCACCGGCCCCGATTTCCAATAACTCCAGCAACTCACACAAAGATCATCCTGAAAGATTCTGGTTTGCCATCTTAGCTATCACAACCTCAGGAATATTGTCTCAGTGTCCTCCCTATATTCAGACCTTGAGTACCTGTTGAAATCATTGTACATGTGAAGTCTACCAAGTGCCTCTCATTGCCTCCAGAACAGCTGTTGTCATGCTTGGGATTTCAGCAGCTGCCTTCTGCTGCTGCTTAACAGCTTTGATCTGATTCTGCAACAGAAGTCTGAACTTCTCAGCCATGTTTGAGATGTGAAGGGGAAGTGCTTAATGAGATCAATGGAATTCATTTTGTTATCAGTCAGCTAGTGACAGATGTCTCAAGAACAGTCTTATCTGAAAGATTCTTTGTTCCTTCACTAATCTCAGCCTTTGTTGGCTGCTGTAGGAAAGTTTAAAGCAGTCCACCTGTGGGTTGCCCAGGCAATCCTTACCAGTCTCTCCTAAAATGATTTGTATTTACCTTTCCCTTCTCATTCATGTTGCCTGGAAAGATTGTTTCCTTCTCGCTTTCCTCCAAGCATTTTTGTCCTCAGGAGGTGGGTCCCTCTACAGCTGCTCCCTAAGTGCTGCCTCAATGAACTGTGCAGCTTTGCTGGTCCATGGAGCTTATAACCACATCAAACAAGTCAGATCTGAAATTTACTTCCAGGAAACCTCACCTCTTCAAAAAAATATGAAATGAGAGGTCTAAAAATGGTTATGACAAGTTCACTGATAATTTATATTAATGGCTTGGCACTGACCCATAGTTTTCTGATAGCTTTTTATAGAAACAAAATGTAAGCACACTCACATGAGTACCAGAAAACAGAAAAACAGAGACAAGCAGGAGGGATTTTTGAAAGTCTAAACCCTGGAGACAGAACACACCATTACAGTATCTGTTGGATAACGTCCCATCTAAATTGTACTGAACCACAAACAGCTTTAGTAATCTAAAATGCTGCCATTTCATGGCATGGGTGGGAGCTATCAGCTTACTCCACAGAAAATAACGTGAAGTCTTTTCAGGTCACTAAGGTTTACTAGGGACACAATCAGGAGAATATTGTCCAGATATTCTTATCAATCTACGTATCGATTTATCTATCTTTAGTAGCTGCTTACCAAACCATTAGCTGAAATCTATTCAGGGAAAAGCTACTATGTCTAATGGCATAAAGTAACTAAAAGAAATGACAGAAATTATATCAATTTCCTTGTCTGAAATACATCAGGGAACTAACTACATTATGCCCTGGTAGCACCTGTGGTCACAACTATCCTTTATGTGCATCTTTTTAAATGGTTTTCACTAGAGTTAAGAGCGAGGAGAAGATGTTTTGGGGATTTATTGATCTTTCTCAGTTGACCCATTCCTATTTATCTCACACAATAATATCACATAATACTTTTCAACTTATTTAAAAACAGCTTGGTGTCCTGCCCTTACAATTCTATGGAGAGCTGGATTTGGACCACCACTACTCCTCGTGGCACAGATCTTCTGATTTTTCATTCCAAGTCTACTCAACTGGGAGTGTTACCTTAAACAAAACTGTTTTATCAACGTGGCATGGAGATGCTGTTAAATATTGTGCAAGCTGAATTTTTTTTGGTAAGAAATGCCTCTACTCTTCATATAAAGGACAATATTGACAATCAGCTCTAGCAGTCCTAATATAAGCAATTTTTACATTTCTGCCAGTGGAATTTTGACTGCATAAAGAGATGGGATAATAAATAAATGTTGTCAGAATTAAAGTGGCATAACATTAATCAAATTTTAAAATGGGTGTTAATGGCAAGTGATGTTAACGGTCTGGGACTATAAAAGAGAAGACAGGATCATACATAAAGTATGTATCTAACAATTTACAAACCACAATTTTTTTTAAAAAATACAAAGGAATAAACAAACCAAATAATGGATTACTGTATAATACTGTGTATTTTTATACTTCTCCATAAGTGTTCACAAACCTGAAAAACTAACAGTTTCCATAGTTAGACATATGGCATACAAATCAGTAACTTATGTGAAATCATCTCTGCTCTGTAATAATATTTTATGTCCATGGGACTCTTACCAAAATCAGTGTAGAGGAATGAACCTGGGTTAATTAGCATTGATAATATACACCTGTGGGCTGGCTTCAGGGGTGGTGGGTTGGCTGATGTAGATAAGGGGCAGGTGTGGCTGTTCTGTTAAGAGGTTGGGCAGCCAATGAAGAGAGAGCAGCCAAGGAAGAGATGAGGAAGATGCTGAGAGAATATGTGCCCTGGGTGAGGAGAATGCAGCAGAGGGACTGGTATGAAGAGTATGTTGGTATGAGATGGTAAAAGACCTTGTTGCAGCCGGCTAGTTTAGAGAGTGCTGTGACAAAACAGCATGTTATTTTACATCAGATATTTAGACATGGATGTACGTAGAGCCAGAGACAATAGGCCTACCAGGCCAATGACACCTTTTCATGCCTCCACTGTAGCAGGAATAAGTAATGTGTGTCTTTCAGGTTGGACTATGAGAGCTCATTCACAGCTAAACATAGGAGCTAAAGTGAATTTGGTGGAAATTGTCCAAGCAAAAAAAATAAATAAAATAAATGGATATAGAAACTGCAACAAGTTTACTTCTTTGGAGGAAAGAGAGGAACATGAGAAGGATGAAAAATCAGATTTTTTCCAGTACATTTTATATTTGAATGTTTACACAAATCTGAATAAAAGTAATTTTTTCCTAGAGAATGATTTCCTGTGTGGTCACTAATTCTCTGTGCTGATTTACAGGACAGAATGTGTCAATCTCATCAGTAAGTCACTGTTGTGCATGTGTGCTGTACAAGCTGTCTGTGAAGTGCTGTCTGTACCACTGGATTTAAAAAGCAGAGCAGCTTCAGGAGTTTTTATCTCAGCATGACTGCTGGCTAGGGATTTGCACAGAAAAGAAAACTGCAAGAGGAAATTGGTTTGGACAAGAAGAGCTTCTGTACATAATTCTTATTAATTTGAAGATGAGATGCAGTCTTTTAGAAACAAACAACAACAGAAATAAAAACAACACAAACAACCAAAACCCACAAACACAAAGTGTGTGATGGCTCACTCAATATGGCTATTGCTGCAGGATTCAGCCCCATTTTCAAAGGATTAAAACTGACTGCCCAACGTTGCATATTTACTGGAAACAGACTAACTTCCTGTTTAAGACAACATGTAAAGAGCAAAAGGAATCGGAGAAACGTGAAACTCTCTGTTTCCCAATATGTAAAAGGGATGCATGGCAGCTCCAAGGGTGGAAGGGTGACTCCTTTTTTAACTTTGTTGAATTTTTAGTTTGCCTTTGAATGGGGTTTTGGGTCAGGAAAGCTAAACTCGATACTGAATGAAAGACAGTACAAGGTGTTGATAGTTACATTTAGTACAGGACGTATGGTTTGACTTGAGCATAAATACCTGCTAACCAAAATAAAATTTGTGATCTGGAGCAGTATTTAAAGAATTTGTCCTCTTCCTCTTAGTAAACCACAGTACATTTGTCTCCATGTCTCAATGAAAATAAGTTTCTAAACTCATGGTAGAGGACAGCCTCATCACCAGTTTCTGGGGCAGAAGACAGCAAAAAAGGCTTTGTTATAGGCTTTGGGATAATATTTCTGTACTGTTTATGTATATTTATTCTTGATTTCTTTGGCCCAGTTCATCAGTAGCTTCTGCAGGTGTTTATGTGAGACTAGTTCCCAAACAATAGCACTTTAATTTGATTATCTATACAAGTGATATTCTTCTCTTAAAAGTGAAAATTTCCTTTCTCTTTCTTTTATTTTGCTTTCTCTTCCTCAATAATTCGAAGTATTTTTAGAAGTATCAAGACTTAGCACAATATTCATATGTGCTTCCTTTACCTGGTCATAAAGATATTAGTTTTGGAATAAAATGTTGCCTTCTACTTAGTATACTGTTCATCTTATTATCTGATGGGTGATTCACTGTCTCCAAGTGCAATTAACTACTAGTCAAATGCAAAAATCATAAAAGAATGGAAGCACAGAGGGAACAATACAGAAAAAGAATAAGAATTCTATTTTTGGACCTGGCAGGTACCTAACGTTAAATTGCATGGTTTCACAACCAGGAAAGCTATGCAGTCTAGTCCTATTTAGTACAAAAGTTTAATTACCTTTATAGCATTTTCTGAAGCTTTTGTAGAAGAAAAAGTTTCCAGACAGTAATTAAATTAAATTACTTACAAAATGAAAGAACAAAAAAAGAAAAAAAAAAAGAAATGTTGTCTTAAAATGTTATTTAAGAGATATATAAACCTGAAAGGCACAGAAAAAGCTAAAGAGACTCATCCATCCAGCAAGCATCATACAGATTGCATGCAATTTTGGGCATAGCTGGGTGCAGCTTCTCAGAATAAATGGTATGGTGTTTTTTGTGTTTTGTTTTGTTTTTTTTTTAATTATAGTCAGGTTACTGTGTTGTCTACAGCACTTCTACCTTTAAAATACAGTTCCATTCAGAGGAAACTGCTCAGAAAAATTGTTAGATATATACTAACTATACAGACCTATTGATTCTGAATACAAGCAGATAAGTCATAAGATCTGATAAGAATACAACATGATAACTAGAGAGAATAAAATAAATCTGTTGTTTATTAAGATAAAAATTACATTTTTTTAATGCAGTTTTAAATTATTTTAGCTAATTTAACTAGAGGGACTATATGAGCTCCTAAGACTGCTGCATTAGCAATATTTTAATTTTACCTCTGTTTAATGTTTTCATATTTTTCACAATAAATATGATGTTAACCTAAAATCTCATGAGTGATAATAAATAGATTTGAAGATGACCAAAAACTGTTCACAAGGAAAAAGAATCTATAGCTCCTGTAAAGAAACACATCATAAACTGACACAAACTGTTTGATTAAGAAAACTATGTAAAAACACAATGGAAATTAAGCAAAAAAGTGCTTATATGAAACACATTAAGTAAGAATTAAAACTCCCTTTTTTAATAAAGATTAGATTCTGCAAAGTTTTGATGGACAAGGCAATAACATTTTGTTACTGTAGCTATATTTGCTTAGAGTGCAACTATAAACTGTGGGGGAAAAAAATAAAAAAAAAAGCTCTTGGAAAGATATGTAATTCATTCAGCCCGCGAATCCTGCAAGACAACTGACAGCAACAAGCCATAGTCTCATCCTTGCTTTGTAGATGTGCTTTTGGGGAAAGATCAATATATAATTTGGGGAAAGAGTCATATCCCTGTATTTCTCTCTGGATATTGTTCTACCAAGTACCTTTGGAACTAAATTTTCTCAATTACTTCTAGGAGGTTGATGGACCATTTTACTAGCTAAGGCAGTCCAAATAGTATTCAAATGTTTCAGTGAGATTCTTCAAGTTTTCTCTAGCACATACTATATTAAATTATTGATGATACAAAGGTTCAGAGTAATAAAAATGCTTCAGAATTGTTTCCTTACTTTTATTACTTGGAAAGAAGCAGATCAATCATTTGAAGCACTCTCTTTTTTTTTTTTTTTTTTTTTAACCCTAGCTCTTCCTATACTAATGCTAGGACTAGCTTTACTTATGCATATATGCTTCTTCCTGCAACAGTGTGGTCTTGGTGGGAACTCTGTGAACTCTTGTCCATACAGACTTAAAAAGGCAAAGCTTAGAAGAAGATTCCAGAAAATGTCCTATGCCTAAGAGTATGCTCCTTGTATCACTAAACAAATCCAAGACCTGAACCTAAGCTCAGCCATATTTTTCCAGTTACTTTCACCCACAACAACTTAAATACACAACTGTATTAACACATACTAGCTGTGACAGAAAGGGTGTATCAGCCATTTTATATATCAGTATATGCACGAGGAAAAAGGTTTTCTCAAAACAGAACATGATTACGTACAAGCTATCTCATGGCTGCTTAAGACATATAGTAAAATTAAGAGTTTAACATTCAAAATAATGACCTCTACTTCTCAGAGCAGTATAAACTTTATGATAGATATTCATTAGCAGGGTGAGGTCCAGAGGTATAATAGAAAAGAGGCACTGGTTGCCGACTAGAATTGTAAGTAACAAACTGAGAGTCTGGGAAAACACCAGCCAGTACTGGCAGGTCTTACTGACCAGTGACACCTCCATGCCTGTGGGTGTTGCCAATTTGCCTCTCTACAGCTCCTCTATAAAACTTTGGCTGCTGGTTCCTTAAGCCTTCCTTTCTCTCTCCTCTCAGGTTTGACCACTTGTGGTTCTGAACTAGTAAAATCTTATCTCATGGTATACAAAAAAATGCAGACACAATTTCAAGAGAAGCTTAACAGAAATAATCTCTGTTTTGAATAGGAAAGATTCCCCAAAATTTGTGAGTCCACAGATGCCTTCTATCCACCTACTTGCACATGATTTTGCCCCCTAAGCCCTCAGCCACAATCTACCTGTACAAGATGATGGACAGGCCAGCTTACTCCCCATACAACAGCCTTTCTTAATGGTTGTGTGGTCCTGTTCATGAGCACGTGCCAAAACTCCAGACCAAACCTGTCACTCCATTATGATGGAGTGGCTAGAAGACAAAATTCCTCTGGTCACATCCTACTGTTAACAGTGTTCTCTGCCATTTTTTCCACCCCTGTTGTAGCTTTGCCTCTTCCAGATGCCTGCCTGCTCCTCAGTCTGACCTTTAGTGTGTGTGAAGAAAGGGCTCCGTAAGGTCCAGGGACCTGGGACTGCAGCATGGCAGACAGAGGACCCACACAGGATGCTACCCCATGGTACCCCAGCCAGAACAGCAAAGCAGGTCTGGTGATGGTACCCAGTCAGGCAACGCTGCTCAATCTCAGACTCAAGGTCCAGGTCAAGTGTATATGTGGCCAAATACAAGCACAGCTGGAAAGTAGCTGAGGTAAAAGCAGCACTTGAAAGAAGGGGATGAGCTCCCACAGTGGTTTTGCACAGCTCTTCCAACAAATAGCTCTCTGCTTCAAGGCTGGTTGCCTCACTATCAGAGCTGGCCTGGAGAACAGGCACCAAACCCTGGGCATCCAGAGCCTAACAATCAGGCAGAGGTGTTGGTGGGAGCTGACATTTAGTTGCTGCTCATCCCCCGCAGATCTAGCTGCAGCAGAGAGGGCAGCCTTAGAGCTGGATTAAATCTGAGAAACTGTCCTTCCTCTTCATGTGCATCAGTGCTTACCAAAGGCTGGACCAAGTGTTTCTTTCTTCTGTCTCTTCCAAGAACAACTACTAAAGAGAGTGATGGAATATGGATTTGGAATGATTTAATATGGAGATGGAATTTGCGAGACCGTTTGTGGCTGGGATATCATCACAATTGTCCCCCCCAAAAAAAAATCCTTACCTTGACATTCAGGACAACATAAAGTTCTTTGGACTCCATAAAAAATTAAATATGTCTGTATGGATGGGAATAATTCCTGAATTGGCAGCTGACATAGAAGAATGACTGCAAAACTAGCTGCTAAACTTGTTACAAGTCACCTTCCATTTTTCTTCAAGTTTTATAATTAGCCAGTGACATTTCTTCATCCAAAGGATGAGAAGGGACTTCCATGAAAATCCATTCTCTGCAAGTAGTTTGTTTTGTCCTACAACACAATTTCTTCATTGCGAAGCACCCAGGTCACCTGCTAGGGTCAATGCTTGACCAACCATCTTACTGAAAGAGAATGCTACCCATATGTCCACCTTCCAACCAAATGAGTTTGAAAAGATTTTAACCATCAGAAAAGTCTGGGGTTATACACTTTCTGCTTAACATCACTCAGGTTAAAAAATCTGTCACTGAATGAAAGGAATTTTCATGTCTGAGGAAGTACTCTTCAGCAGTTGCCTTGCATTATCCAAAAATACAGCTTCATCAGAGGACAACACTGCACGAATGACTTTGAAACAGCTTTTTGGCAAGGATGCAATCAGTAGCATGCCTAACAGGTGAGTATTTGGACATCATGGTTTGTTGAGATTGTCACTTGATAGCTACTGTTTTCTTCACAGCATAATTTTTGGTGTGCGAAGTCACAGAGAAGTTCTACATTGCTCTGAGATGAAAGCTGTTCAGAGAGAGATAAGGTTAATTTTAAGCCCCTTCTTGTTGTGACCTAAAATGAGCCATTCAGGATGACCTCCCTCCCTTTGGGGCCAACAAGCAAGTCTGTGCTCCTCTTGGACTGTATTAAGGCGAAACAACACCAGACAACCAATTTATTAATACACAATACAGGGCATGTGGGTAGGTACAATAACTCAATGACAATTACTTAACTGGATAAGCGAGTCCCATGCCACACTCTTAGAAGAAGAAAGAGAGAAGAAGAGGGAGAGAGAGACAAAGAGAGAGAGGGAGAGATAAAGGAAAGAGATCACCAGTTGCAGATCCAGCAGTGTCCTGTTGGTCCTTTCACTCTTGGTGGTGGGGGTCCCACGCGAGATTCTAGTAGTACCATTTTTATACAGTCCAAGACCCCAAATCTCCACCCAGTTCCAAGAAACTTCATGCATATGCATGGTGGGTGTGATGCTAGATGGGGATAGGTGTGGTCCGGTTCTGCGCAGCCTTGGTGTATCCCAGATGGTTGCAGGAGGACTGTTTCAGGGTCACGTTGGGACTATTTTGGGGTTGCATCAGAGGAGACCCTCCCCAGGGTCACTGACCTAGTACCCTGCACATGCACAGTTAGCTGTTTACAGGCATCAAAACCATGGGATGTGAAGGCGGAAAAAATACTGTCTCACCCCTGCCTCTGCAGGGCTGGAAACCAGTGTCTCATTCTTTCTTGTGGCTATAACACCTGATACGTGCCTGAGTCAGCAAAGCTCATACCTTTTTGTTCCACAAAATTGTTAAGGCAAATGTCCACTCAGCTGTCCACCACGCTTTCCCTTGGATGTTGTTTGTCTGTCTTTCTCAGTGCTTTCACAGCAGAAATTAATGCTTTTGAGCTTATCTTCCCATTCACTGAATGATTACAGTTGTTTTCTAGCTGAAAAATGTAGTGATTTGCTGAAAAATATAGCAAAGAACATGAGTTAATCAGGAAGATAAAAGAAACAGGCAGGGCCTTCTTGAATAGTGAAGTGCAGGGTAAGACCCAGTTTTGAGTTTCTGGCTTTGCTTCCAGTGAACTCACAAGTCTGAGTATATATAGAAACTATTGAATTTCTGTCAGGTTCACTATTCTTACCCACGTTTTCCAGGATTACCACCTGTGGGAATTACATGTAATTTGGAAACCTATGCAGTAAAGGTTTCTATAGAAAAACTTGCAAACTTAACCCAAGTTTACCCTCAAAATCCATACATTAAAAAATATCTCTGACTGAAAAGTACTTGTCAATGTTTCACCTTGGCGGTACAGTCATTCTTAATGAAGCAAGCTTCCATTCCTGCTGGAGAAGCTTTTGCATGTATAAGTATTAAAAAAAACTAAGGAAAAGATGAGAGGAATACTCCTACTTAAAGTTGTTATTGTCTTCTCACAATCTTACTAATAAGCTTAAGAATAAGGTTTCTACTATAGATATTAGCAAAAGATTATGAAAATGATACGTTAATGGACAAGCCTAACTTCCTTCTATAAAAAGGAAGATATTTAAGTGTAGAGGAAAAGTTTGCAGATTATTTCATTTTCCATATTTTTTCCAGATACTGTGTTTTCTATAACAAAGAAAAAATAGGAAAAAAGTTGTTTCTAAATAAATGAAAATAAGAAATTATCTAGTTGCATCCTGTTGTTTCATGTTGATGAAATCAAAAAAGACCCTTTCAGGTAAGAAACCTTAATATTAATATTTTAAAAATAAAATTTAAAAAAATATGAAAAGATGTTTCAAAAATGTCAAACAATATTTAATCAGTCACAAAATACTTTCCATATTTTTAAATGTAGTTTGCATAAAACAGCGCATTTTCACAAATATCTCACTTTGAGTTAAATATATTTTGTCAATAAACAATCCACTGGAAAAAGTCTGACCATATCCAGAGATGCAGATGTGTAATGAAAGTAAATGAAAAGTGAGAAATATTTTGCAAAAGCCTCAAAAATCTTACTTTAAAAATTTAAGTTGTATTAAATTATGAACTCTATCCCCAATGGATTGTGTAGACTGAAGAGCTGCAAAAAAAAGGAAAGTAAGCAATTTGTTCCATCAAAATCATGTTTTATTTATCTTTCATTAATTATCCAGGAAACAGAACGGACATGAAATTTGTAGATGAAACAACCATATAACAAAATTTGTTTCTTCTTCAGTTTTCTTACCTATAGAACTTTCCCACATCGATTACATATATCTTTTTGGATAATTATGAGGTCTTTTGCACTATAATATTTCACAGCTTTCAAAACCACAGATCCATTACCATCAGGAAACTCCTGTTAAATGTTAGTTTTCTGAGTTGTCTTCCAAATTATATATTCCTTCTGGGATATTTTTATTTGTTGATGTTTATGTATGTATGCGTGCAAGTATATCTGGAAGAGAATAAACTAAATTAGAAGTCTCCTGTATTCAACGTCAAATGCCATGGCAACTAGTAAGAGTAATACTAATACAATGTTCGAGCAGTTCAATTCTAGAAAAGCACTCATATCCTTCACACAACTGAAACGACTTGTTTTTAAGACATTTCTCTTCCTAGTGCTGCCTGATCTGAAAGTCCAATCTTCCAGTAGATAGCCAGTATGCATAAAGATTTTCAAAGTGGAATTTTCTGTCTCCCAGCAGTCTCAGAGTAGGTGTTTAGTGCAGGCACTTCAGATCAAACAGGCATACCCAAGCCAGCTTTAGACTAACTAGCAAGTGTTCTGACTGCTAGCATGTCTCTGCTGCAGATCAGAGATGAGTGCAGGCTAAGCTCTGTGTTGCTATGGCTACACTGACAGCAATACTCAACCTGGTTAGTTTAAATCTAACATATGTCTCCTGCTACGATATGGAGCCTCAGTGACTGCCCTGAAGCCATGCCTGAATACTCACTCTGTAAGAATTCAATTTTGCAGAGGCAAATTGCAATGTGATTCAGAATCAATTATCCCATATGTACTTCTCTAGGAGTGTTATTCCCTGACTTCATCAGGGCAATGTGCCAGTATATGGTAGGTCAAATATATTCAAGTTGTTTCCTCAGCAGTTTAATAAGAGAAAAGAAGATTCTTCATGACTATTCGTGTGCTCTGTTTAGCCATCTTGAGCCTCAGAGTATAACTGATTAATGGCTGTATCCTGATTAATCCAGTATCCTGATTTCAGATGTAATAGTGAAACTGCATAGTGCTTTCTATGGCTCTCCACACCTACAGGGAGAATGGACGAAGTTGTCTGCCATTTTCCAGCCGGAAGAGTAAAAAGTTACTTAGGAGGGGAAGAGCCCAGGGGAATATCCTACTTCTCTCCTTTCCTTCTTAAAGGGAAAATTAAGTTTTGTATAGTATTTAATCTACCTCTGCTCCACTGTTGCAACAGCTTAACAAAGTTGTTTCATCCACAGCTCTTAATCGTTATTTTTAAAGGTGGATTGTTACTTTAAGGGTGACTCATCCATTTGAAAAGGTACACACACTGATTTTTGTGTATAAAATTAAAATCACCTGCGGGGTGCAAACATGGAGATCTTTCAGCCAAGCCCTACGCATGCCAAGCCTCAAGCTAAGACCACCATATGTGACTAATGAACTATTATGGATGGTTTGAGTACACTAAAGTATTTTTTTTAAAAAAGAAAGAAAAAAAAAAAAGCAAAACACAAAACTTTCTGTTGTAAGCCCCCAAAACCATGGTTGCCAAACTGGTGAACTAAATAATCAAGTACTACCCAGTGATTAGTAGCAGTTGAAAACCTGATTTTGTTCTTTTTTCTTCTATTTTGTATTAGTTTTGTT
The DNA here is from genome assembly GCF_023634085.1 of Falco cherrug. Lineage (NCBI taxonomy): Eukaryota > Metazoa > Chordata > Aves > Falconiformes > Falconidae > Falco > Falco cherrug. The sequence continues at coordinate 54,101,729 of NC_073699.1, read as the reverse complement.
TCTTCATTAATTAAATTTATTTTGCAAAAGAATCAAACAAAATGTTGGGGTTTTTTTCCGTTTAGGGTTTCTCATTGCAGACATCAGTTTGCAAGTATGGATTTAAATGAGTAGAAATTACATTATGTAGAATTTCCTCTGCCTTTTTCAAGAGAGAGATCTTTTGCAGTGTAAAATATTAAGACAGATATTTAACATTTCTTTTTACTTTACATCTATAAAGACATAGAAAAGAAGCATCAATTTAATCGCAGTGTTAAAATATTATAATAGCTGTCCTTCTAAAAGAAAAGGACAGAAATTAGTTGGAGATTTCTGAAGCAGCCATTGCTTTTTCAGTGTCCTAGTTACTTGAAAACTCAACAAGACAGAAATTACCCAAAAGAGAGAGAAATATACTTTTCATGGTGCTTACTTCACTTGTGGCTTTTCTGTTAAAAATAAATAAAATAAAAACCCAAACCAAAACTGTATCTGCTTTTTTATATAAAGCTTTTTTAGTCTGTGAAAGATTTGAAAACTTGAACAAGCATAATGTTGGGGGTAGGGTTGGTTGTGTTTTGGTTTTGTTTGTTTGGGGTTTTTTGTATGTTTGTTTTATATGTGTTGGGGCGGGAGGGGAGGGGGGAGGGGGCAGGGCATGGTGTTAAATTGCTTTTGGCTGTCATTATGGTCACAGATTCACCACAATGCTATGAGTTGAAATCTTGCTTGGCTAAGACCTATTAAGCACAAGAGAGAAAAAAAACACACCACCAAAGGACAGATGAAATAAGAAGGTGAAAGGAATTGATGCAAAAGGAAGACAGACTGCAAAAATCAGTGCCTTACATTAACATTGTGTTCGGGATTTGGCTTTAGCTTGTAGGTAGCAATTAAAGTGCAGAAATACTTTCCCTCAAAAAATATCATCTCAGAACCAAAAGGGCATGTTAGTTGATGGATCCAGCTATCAGATTAAGCATGTTCCCTGGAAGACAGGTTACCCATTGAAGCTTTTACTTTACCTGATCCAGGCGAAAGTTTTGATTCTATCAACCATGCATCATACGTAAGTCCTTCTTATCTGACAACTGATGTAAGAGTTCTCTGAGTGTCTCCTGTCAGAGTCTTTCTTTTTTGTAAATGAGTACTCACTTATGTAGGGAACCTTGAACTCTCACATCCTGATTAAGTGGCCAACACTATCTGTCCACTACTTGTCCACCAAGCTACACTATCTGTCTCTCTCTTCTGGCTCAAGAGATACTAAACAGAAATGACAGAACACTGTAAAGGTAAAAAGTAAGACCCTGACTCTGTAGACCCATAATGAAATTACTCTCTGGGTATGTAAAATACTTGGTTTCAAAGCGAGAATGAGTTATTAAACTTGGTCTCCTATTTGCCAGGTTAGTACCACTCACAATAATGACTATTCTGAAGCTTACAAAGCATTTTCTCTGCCACTTTATAAAAACAAACCTAACAAATCTTTCTTTCTGAACTCAGAGGTGAATTTTCACAAAATAGTCTGATTTCACTAAATCATCCCTTTCCAACAAAAAAAAGAAGTTACAGAGAAATTTCTGACTAGATTTAATGACATCTGATATGCTGCTTTGGCCAAGAGACATTTTAGGATCAGTTATGCAATCATACAGCTGCTGTGATATAGTCCTGCAAATATGTGATAGAAGTAATGACATGCACTACTTCTAGCCCATCTCTGCCACCCTCAGCAAAAAAGTTCCTTTTTTTTTTAATCAAGGTATATTTCTGTAAGCTCAGGTGTAATTTTATCCATTTCAATTACTGTAACCTAAAGAAAAAAAAAAAAGCATCAAGTTCTGTTTGTTTCAAACTTTGCATTTTTAACAGAATATTAAGCAACAGGATGAGTTGGATTCTGATAACTCTGAGCAACTTAAAATAAAATCCACTTGCATGTGGGATCTTGTTCATGTGATTCCTTAGGTGGGTCTGCAGGAAGATAATTAATATGAAAGCTGAAAGATTGGAATAATATACAGTTTCAGGAGCTGAATTAATTGACAGACCTAAAGAACATGAAGATATTTGTTTGTGTCTAAAGACCTGTTATGGATGTTGGAGAAAGCAGAAGTGAAAAAGCAGAATGAATAGATGGGTGACTGACAGGCAGGAGTGAACAGCATACTCGATTTAAAAAGGAAACTTCATATGAAAGAGAGACTCACCTTGATTTATTCACCTGGTATTAGAAGTATCAATTGTTGCCATAAATTATATAGAACAAGTGAAGTACCAATAATCCCAAATCACTTCTCTTTTTTAAATAAACTGATGATTCAGAGATGTACTCTATAAGGTATCTCCAAAGTGTGGTGTTATGAGGATGGTCCAGCAAAACTGAAGGCATAAATGGCACTCTCTTTTTTTTGTGGTTTTTTTTTTTTTCTTTTTTTCCTGCATGAATATTGACTCCAATTGCAGACTACAAGTTAAAGGCATTTTGGGAAATGTGGTATAAGAACGATGGATATTAGAAGTGGTCTGACCATAAGGCTATAAAAGCCTTGCATCAGTGTGGGGTTCTAACCTTTAAGTTCTGTTGAGTTGAGGGGAGAAGGGGGTTGGACTGGGTTAAAATTCAAGGATTTTTGTTAAGGAGTGTGAGAATTATAAGAGACCTGGTCAGGAGCAGAGTATGCATCCAGGATGGTCTGGGTAAATGAAGCAGTTGTCTGCATTTCAGTATAAAGGTGATATTTTTCTTCTGTGACATCATTTGTTTGCTCTTTCCAGAGGGATAGTAGAGCATCTCTGTTGTACTTTTATCTCAAGCAACAAGAAAAAATTATTTTTAGGAAAGCCAAGTACTTTTAAATTATTTCAAAGTAACTTTTGAATAAATGTGTCCTAAAGATGCCAAATGAAGATAAATGAAGATTGGTTTAAGTTGAGAATATTGACAGCTGTAACAGCAATTAAGGACTGTTGTGATCTGAGGGAGCAACTCTTTAGTTTGAGGGAGACAAACATGGTGCTTCAGGTGGATAGCAGCAGGCTTCAGCGATCTGCATGAGGGGTGAAGTATTTTTGTAGAAATTGTATTGGAGCCTTTCCATCCTCTTTTAATCCTAGAGGGTGGCTGAATGTATGTTCTGACTAAAAAGCCTATCAAACATGAAAACTTTTTCAGAATGAAAAATGAAACAAAATTACCACATCAGAAAAGCCAAATTATCTGAAGTTGGAAACCAGTGGGAAATTAATGAAGATGTGTCCTGGTTTCAGCTGGGGTAGAGTTAATTTTCTTCTTAGTAGCTGGTGCAGTGCTGTGTTTTGGATTTGGTGTGAGAGCAATGCTGACAGCGCACCAATGTTTTTAGTTGTTGCCAGGTAATGTTTGTACTGAGCCAAGGACTTTTCAGTTTCTCGGTCCCCACCAGCAAGAGGGCTGGAGGGGCACGAGAAATTGGGAGGGGACACAGCCGGGACAGACCCAAACTAGCCAAAGGGATATACCATAGCACTGAATGTCATGCTGGGTATATAAGCTGGGGAAGAAGGAAGGTGGGGATGTCTCGCATTGTGGTGTTTGTCTTCCCAAGCATCCGTTGCATGTAATGGAGCCCGGCTTTCCTGGAGATGGCTGAACACCTGCCTGCCAGAGGAAAGTGGTGATTGAATTCCTTGTTTGGCTTTGCTTGCATGTGTGGCTTTTGCTTTACTTGTTAAACTGTCTTCATGTCAAGCCACAAGTTTTCTCACTTTTATTTTTCTGATTCTCTCCCCCCTCCCACTGTGGGGGGAGTGAGTGAGTGGCTATGTGGTGCTTAGTTACAGGGGTTAAACCATGACATGTGAAGCAGTTATTCTAGAATGTTCTAGTAAGAACATGTTGCTCGCCCACCAAGAGCTGTAACACAACTACTTGTACTCACAAGACAGACCCTACAAAACCTGAGGCCATTTCTGAGATGTGTCTTACTATGTGTTGTTTGCAGACTTAGCAATGGTTTTGCTATTTATAAGGAAAAGAACAACTCCAGTAAAATCCCAGAACTGTTTTGACTAAATGCATGCAGCATGGACGGTACACAGGAGAAGCTGGAAGCTATTGTACTGGAAGAATGACAGAATTGCCATCATGGAAACACAAATGACTCGCAAAGCTGGAGTGCTGCAATGGATGGCTATAAACTCTCCAGAAGGGATAGGCAAGGAAGGAGAGAAGGTGCAGTACCCCTGTATGTTAGGGAGTGTTTTGACTGTCTAGAGCTTGATAATTGCTATTAAAGGGTTGAGTGTCTATGGGTAAGAATCCAGGGGAAGGCCACAAAGCAGCTATCATGAGGGAAGTCTTTATGGACAACCCAAGCAGGATGAAGAGGCAGACAAAATACTCTATAAGCAGTTGGGAGAAGTCTCACGATCACTAGCCCATATTCTTGTGGGGGACTTCAGACTTAGAGATGTCTGTTGGAAATACAACACAGCAGAGAGGAAACGGTCCAGGAGGTGCCTGGCGTGTGTGTGAGAGCGTCCTGACACAGCTGGTGAGGGAAGGTGCCCCACTGGGCCTGCTGTTTGTGAACAGAGCAGGACTTGGTGATGTGATGGTTGGAGGCCGTCTTGGGCACAGCAATCAGGAAATGACAGAGCTCTTGATTCACAGAGAAGTAAGGAGGGAGTGCCGGAGGGAGTGAACACAGAGGACTGTGGCCTGTCTAGGGGCCTGGTTGGCAGACCCCCTTGGGAGGCAGTCCTGAAGGTCAAAGGGGTCCAGGAAGGCTGGACATTCTTCAAGAAGGAAATCTTAAAGGCGCAGGAGCAGGCTGTTCCCATGTGCCAAAAGACAAGCTGGCAGGGAGGAAGGCTGGCCTGGCTGAATTGAGAGCTCTGGCTGGAGCTCAGGGAAATACAGAGAGTTTATGACCTTTGGAAGACAGGGCAGTACAAGGATGCCATGAGGTTATGCAGAGATAAAATTTGAAGGGCCATAGCCTGATTAGAACTTAATCTGGCTACTGCCATAAAAGACCATTAAAGCACCTTCTTATAAATACATTAGCAACAAAAGGAGGGCTAAGGAGGATCTCCATCCTTTATTGGATGAGGAAGGAATCATAGTGACAAAGGATGAGGAAAGGGCTGAGGTACTTAATGCCTTCTTTGCGACAGTCTTCAATAGTAAGACCAGTTGTTCTCTGACACCCAGCCCCCTGCACTGGAAGACAAGGATGAGGAGCAGAATGAAGCCCCCAAAATCAAAGGGCAAATAGTCAGTAACCTGATACGCCGCTTTGACATACACAAGTCTATGGGGCTGGATGGGACGCACCCAATGTATAAGCGAGCTGGCAGAAGTGCTCACTGAGCTGCTTTCAATCGTTTGTCAGCAGTCCTGGCTGACCAGGGAGGTGCCAGTTGACTGGAGGTTGGCCAGTGTGATGCCCATCTACAAGAAGGGCTGGAAGGAGGATCTGGGAAACTACAGGCTGGTCAATCTGACCTCTGTGCCGGGAAAGATTATGGAGCAGATAATTCTGAGTGCCATCATATGGCATGCACAGGACAACCAGATGATCAGGCCCAGGCAGCATGGAGTTATGAAAGGCAGATTCTGCTTGACTGCCTTGATGTCCTTCTATGACAAGGCGACCCACTTAGTGGATGAGGGAAAGCCTGTGGATGTTTTCTACTTAGACATAAGTAAAGCCTTTGTCGGTGTTTCCCATACCATCCTCCTGGAGAAAATGGATGTTCATGGCTTGGACGGGTGTACTCTACGCTGTGTAAAGAATTGGCTGGATGGTCAGGCCCACAGACTAATGGTGAGTGGAGTTCAATCCAGTTGATTGCTGGTCACAAGTGGTGTTCCCCAGGGCTCAGTACTGGGGTCAGTCCTGTTTCATACCTTTTTCAATGATCTGCACAAGGGCATTGAGTATAACCTCAGGAAGCCTGCAGATGACACCAAGCTGGGCAGGAGTGTTGATCTGCTTGAGGGTAGGAAGGCTCTGCAGAGGCATCTGGATAGGCTGGAATGATGGGCCAAGGCCAATTGTATGAGGTTCAACAAGGAAAAGTGCCGGGTCCTGCACTTGGGTCACAACAACCCCACACAATGCTATGAGCCTGGGGCAGAGTGGCTGGAAAACAGCCTGACAGAAAAGGACTTAAGGATGTTGGTAGACAGCTGGCTGAACATGAGCCAGCAGTGTGCCCAGGTGGCCACAAAGGCCAACAACATCCTGGCTTATACCAGAAATAGTGTGGTCAGCAGGACTAGGGCAGTCATTGTACCTCTGTACTTGGTACTGGTGAGGCCACACCTTGAATACTGTGTTCAGTTCTGGCCCCCTTGCTTCAAGAGGGACATGTAGGTGCTGGAGCGTGTCCAGAGAAGGGCGATAAAGCTGGTGAAGGCTCTACATTACAAATCTTATGAGGCATGGCTGAGGGAACTGTTTCTTTTTTTTAGTCTGGACAAGAGGACACTCAGGGGGGACCCTATTGCTCTCTAAAATTACTTGAAAGGAGGTTGTAGTGAGGTGGGTGTTCATCTCTTTTCCCAAGTATCAAGAGGTAGGACAAGAGGAAATGGCCTCAAGTGGCTCCAGGGGATGTTTAGATTGAATATTAGGAATAATTTCTTCACTGACAGTGCCATCAAGCATTGGATCAGGCTGCCCAGGGAAGTGGTTGAGTCACTATTCCTGGAGGTATTTAAAGGACATGTAGATGTGGCACTTAGGGACATGGTTTAGTGGTAGACTTAGTGTTAGTTTTATGGTTGATGATCTTAAAGGTCTTTTCTAACCTAAATGATTCAATGATTCTATCTTTCTATGATTCTAAGTTTTGTAGAATAGATTTCACAGGAAGAATTTCAGTAAAAAGTATTTTTCACAGGCTACTTCAGAAATCTAGTCTCTGAAAAACTGCAAAAGATTAAATGAGTAAAAAAATGACATTTAATTTGTTTTTTTAAGAAGATTGAGACTGTTTATAGCAACAAGCCAGGTAAAAGAGGAAAAAAGCTTTAGGGAATTCTTTTAGAAGCAGAATGAAATTTTTATTTAGAAACAGACAGTATCAGGTGATGTGGGAGTTTGAGCCTATTTTTTCACATGTCAGCTAAATACCCTTTGCTTCTTAAATCTCGAAAGCTACTGGGTTTGTTCCATATCAAAACTAAACACCCAAGAATCAATACTTCTCTTGTTGCAGTTTTATCTTCTGGCCAATGTAAATGACTGAAATTCTCAATAGTGCTGTTGTGTGGATATCTTAAAAATACTTATAATTAAGTTATGATTTCTAATTTATTTTCTGTTCTCTGAAATAAACTTATATCTTACGTGGGGATATCTTCTTTCAAGTGTTCAAAATAATTTGAAAAAGTAAGAAAGAACAAAATATTTGCAATCCTATTGAAAAAATATTTGAAAAAGTATTTTATAGTCTCAGATAAGGTGTTGAAATAACAGCTAATATAGTTATTTCTAGAACCAGAATTAATGTTGCAATATGCAATAAGAAAATGTATGCAAAATTACACAACTTCTAAGAACATGGTTTTTCCTTCACCCTAAGGAAGATCATTCACTTACTACAAATGAACATGCCATCCATCCACTGCGAAAAGCATCTTTTCATCAGCCTTTTGCTTTCTAAGGAGATCTTTGCCAGCATCACAGAAGATGATCTGATCTTCTTCTGATCACAGAAGACAGCTAGTACATATTATGTTGGTTTCACTATCATTGAAAGATCAAAGTGTTTATTCTATTTGTTTCAGTCTGGACTAACTGACATTATGATATGTTACCAGGAGAACATAAGTCTTGCTTTCTAGAACCTATGCTTTCAAGAACCTAAAACTTGTCTAGACCTTTCTTTGCATCATTTGGTGAACTGCCTCAGTCCAACACTTTCTCGTACTTTGATAGTTTTCTCTGTTTATCTTTTCTACTAGGATTCAAAGTTATGACAAATGATCTTTCCAATTTTCCAGTACATCTTTAATGCCAAAATAGCCCCAACGGAGATTTCTTATGTGTTTTGATTCTATTTCTCTTTATATAGGCCTCTTTTGAAGTGCATTTAAACATGACTTAGATACATAAAAGCTTTGGAAAATTCAAATGAATCCTAAACACTGGTGTTATAATCCTCTTGGTTCCAACATCTGAAGGTGATGAAAGGATGCTTATAAGAACAACAGGAATATGCTATCTGTATGCTACCACTAACTACGTGACATGGGCAGCAGAGCTAAAAGGTAATGCTAGGAAAAAAAGCCCAGCAAGGGAAGTTATACTGTACTTGCGGTGTTACTTACAGGGTTAGAGAGATGGCAGGGATTACTGGAAGTTTTAAATTGGGGGAAAAAGAATTGCAAATTATTTTGAAACTTTTGGATTAGGTTTCTCTCCATAAACACACATGTACACTGACCTATTTTTGTCTCAATAAAAACAAAGGAGTGACTAAGAAGTAGTAAAAGAATCTGAATTATATCAACAACACTGACCACAAGGATCTCTCAAAGGCTCATGGGGACATGTGGTCCCTTCATGAATATTTCTTAGATATATCTTGATCCAAAATACTTCTTTTCACCACCAAAATAGTTTGCTGAAGTGCTGAAGCTGCTGTGTCTTGTTGCCTGACTGTTGTGATTCACAGCTGTAGCATCACAATCAAGTACTTATTTTCCAGAAAAAAATCACTCCACTGAAGGTAGTAATGGCGTAGCACTCAAAATGAAAGTCTGCGTGATATCTTAATCTGTATGGTTTCAGAAGATTTCTAATAAAAGAAATATTCTGACCACCCAGATCTCAGAGGATGATAAGGTAACTGAATAAGACTGTCAGGTACAGTCCTCTGAAATTTGGACTGTATTTTGTGTTCTTTACATTATATGATGCTTGATTTTTAAAACTGTTACAGATTTAAGAGGCAACCATAGAGAAACCTCCAGCTGGATGGTTTGCCACAAGCCAAAGCAATAGCTCATTTTTTATAAATATTATATTCTTTTTAAAAAAAAAAAAAATCCCATGAGACACTGTTTATGCCCACATTCCCACAAAGATTAATGCTCCAGAATCCTTAATCTTCTTGGCTGGAGTAATGATTCTTGCTTACACAAAAATACTTTAAAGGAGTCTCTTCTTTGGAAGTGGCAGAGTCGAACATTAACTTCAGATTCATCTAAGAATTTACTTTTTTCCACACAGTCTTTTACTTTTCCAGACCTGCTTTCCAGTTTCTGGAAAGCAAAGCCCAGAACATCATTTGGGAAAATTAACATCAATTACCACTGTTTTTTTCTTGTCTGATGTTACTCATTAAGATTTTCCATTTTACTTGAGATTAAATTGATTTGAGTTGTCTTGGTTTTAAAATTTCCCACCAAATCCATGCAGTTATTCCTGCAAATGAAAGAATTCTTGACCTTTAGATATTTCTTTAGTGACTGCAAGCTGGCAAACTAGGAGCTTAGTTTTTCTAAAATCAGCTTTCTTCGTTATTATATTAAATGACACTACTGAGATATATTGGTATTTCAGGTTGTTTTCAACAACTTGGGAATTTACTTTCTCTGAAGTATGTTTTCTGAGGGGAGGAGAGGATAGAAGATGTAGAAGAATGGAAGTGATTTATTCTGAGTTGTATTTAAAGACCCTGTATTTAAACTGAAAGAAAAGGAAATTAAAGAAAAAAATGCAAGATTTTGGCTAAAAGCAGTGTCATACCTCATTGAAAATGATGAATGCAAATAAGGTTCCATCCTGACATATCCAAACACATAAGAGAACAGATTCCCGTATAGTTAAAGAAATTAAGAATATGTTTCCTCATTGTGTTGAACCCAATACTACTGAAGGCAACAAAGTAACAGAGAATGAGCTATTATTGGAATGATAAATGTTGCCTCCAACAGTCTATGTAATATGAAATTGATTTTGTTCAAACAGATGCATCCAAGAATTTAGTCTGTTTCTCCACAGAACTTCAAACTTCTCTGAAGTCAATGAATTTACTTCAGCTAAGAACAAGGGTTTTGTATAAATAGCTGTCATTAAAAGATAGGGTATCTTATATTTCCTCCTGTCTTTCACAGTGCAGTGAAATTTCCATTTTGCATTGCCCAGTCTTTTCTTTTCTCTGACCTGAATTCTGCTCAAGTAAACCTGTTTTCCCTTTATTTCTTAATTCAGTAGCAGTCTGGATTTGTTACGCCAGCATGCCTGCTGTTCATTTTCACGTACTTGTCCATCTTTCTCAGTACTATAATGTATCTTTATTTCCTCTAAACTGAATGTCAATTCTCAGATGACCTGGTACTGATCTAAAATCTTCCCTCAGGTATATGTATGTCTCACATCCTTAGGGGAAGCTTTCCAAATATATTTGAAAGCAAAATCAGCTGAGAATCCTTTCTTTCCCTCCTTTAGCTTCTTGCTCACTCACGTGTTTATATTCCTGTCATTGGGCTAATGCATAATGGTTTTGTATGTTTATATATTCCCAAATAATGGAATAAAATCTTCCCCTTCTCAAAAAGTGAATCCAAAACCCCACTCTGATCTTCATCTTTATTGTGGTCCAATATTTACTGATGCAAAATACTGCATTTCTTAGTACATTATACATGGCTATTTTCTTCACTTAGTTCATCCATCAGAGCTCTTTACTCTCTTTATAAATATCTTTTAATGCATTTCCCCTCTCAGTTTAGCATTGTATGCTGTATATAATACGAATAGCAATATTTTTTTTCAGTGTTGGGATGAGTAAATCCTAACTCATTTCCTTGACCTGTATTCTTATACCTAACTTTTAACAGAGTTTTCTTTCTCCTCAGGCAAAAGGGACTGGTATTTACCCATTGTCATGGTTTAACCCCTGCTGGCAGCTAAGTACCACACAGCCACTCGCTCACTCCTCCTGCCACCAGTGGGATGGGAGGAGAATCAGAAAAAAACGTAAAACCTGGGGGTTGAGATAAGAACAGTTTATTAACTGAAACACTAATACTAACAAATTGAAAGATAAAGGAGACAACAAAAAGAAAGAAATAAACCCCAAGAAAGACAAGTGATGCACAATACAGTTGCTCACCACCCACTGACTGATGCCCAGCCACTCCCTGAGCAGTAATTGGTAGCTCCTGATCAACCCCACCCCCCACTTTATATACTAAGCATGATGTTCTATGGTATGGAATGTCTCTTTGGCTAGTTCAGATCAGCTGTCCTGGTTCTGTTCCCTCATAGCTTCTTGTGCACCTGCTTACTAGCAGAGCATGGGAAACTGAAAAGTCAGTTTGACATAGAGTAAGCACTAATTAGCAACAACTAAAGCATCAGTGTGTTATCAACATCATTCTAATACTAAATAGAAAACAACCCCAACACTATACCAGCTACTAGGAGGAAAATTAACTTTATCTCAGTTGAAACCAGGACATCCATCCATACTGGAATATGGAAGTTGTTCATGCCATATGGAAAGCATATGATGTTCTAGGGGAAGACAAATATGAGTACATGTGGAGGTCCAGTGGTTTCAATAATATTGCATCAATGATCCTGTTAAGTAAATATTATACTTAATGCTCCTTATTTTTCACAAAAACGATTTTAGTATTGCAGACATCATTTGTAGGACTAAAACTTGTACCAGAAAAAGAGAAAACACAGCTTAAAAAAATAAATGTATCACTCATGTAATGGATTGGCCAAAAATAGCTTCTGCTGCTACTTAATTCAAAGCCGATAAATCAACTAGACATGAAGACCTCTTATTCCTGATTGTCCTAAAACATTTTAAATATTGTATTAACTTGAGAAATTTATAGAAGAGTTTAAGAAAAATGTCTAACAGAAAAGGAAGTGAGTTCAAATGAGATGTTATTGCTAATGTTTACCTGATTAGGCTTCTGTTCAGCTGTGAGAAGAATCCTGTTTCAACATGTCAGGTCAGTGTGATATAATTTCATTCATGCTTTCCAGTTCATACTACATTTAAGTACATTATCATGACTGTTTGTCTTGTTTTAGTATTTATTGTTATGGTCTTGGCCAAAAATAGATGACTGAACTTGAGTTTATCAAATTCTTTCAAAAGTTAAAAAAAAATATGGTTTGCATTAAAAAATTCTTTCTACCCATGAATAGGAGTATACTACCACTGAAGCTAATTACATGAAATATGTTATATAAATAGTAAATAGATCAGGAAACAATTTTAACACCAATGGTATTTTCTTTTTCATTCAAAAAGACATTAGCAACATCTATAAATTATATGAGAAATAATCCCTACTTTTGAAAATGTTTAAAAATTCCTAGACTTGGACATGTTTGAAGATTTTAAATAAATAAAAATAATATTATAGAATTATTCAAGTAATAATTACCAGCATTTAACAATTGACTAATTATTTAATGGCTCAATTCAAAGGACTGTGGGGGTTTTTTGATATGTTGATAAATCTGTCATTTATTTGTGGTTACTAACCAATTTTCAGGCGTTTTGAATGCAGAACATACTCCATTACATTTATAAATTCGTTAAAGTCCCTGTGTACTAGATGGCATAATGTAAGAAATGTTTGAAGCACTCCATAATTAAAGCTTCTAATGTGTAATAGCTTGGCTGTATGTTTGACAGTTTGTTATATACATTAAAGCTTAGAGCACTGCAAAATGTTGTGTAAATAACAAATTCACTTCTAATGCCTCGGATTTTGAGTCATTCAGATAGAAAGGATCATGACTCTAACAAATTTATATTCAAATTCTTGAGTTCCGTGTCTTCTTCCTGTTATTCTGAAGGGCAGGGGTCATAACTAATTTTCAGTGTCTATTGAAGCAGAAGAAAAACAATTTATGGAGTTAATTGTATACAGACATCATATGTAATGTTACTGAAGTGTTTTCTATATAGGTAAAGTAAGGAAAAATGTATCCTTCTGATGTGCTTTCTTTTGAGGCTGTCTTTTCTAGAGTGCTCTTAGAGTTAGATAGTCAAACGTTTTTTCAGTTTTGTAGGAGTAAGGGGCAACTCATCTCCCTGAGAACTTGAGGAAAGACATCAGACGAGAGGCATCTGTTAGACAAAGAGCGATCCACATTGATGCTGAAATAAAAAAACTGCTGGAACGTGGTACAGTGACTCCTCAGGACTTCAGAGAGATTGGCTTTTTTTCCCAGCCCTCAGGCAAGACAGAAAGAGCAGGGAAGATTTCACTCCCAGACTGGAAGTAAGAACTATGGCAAGAACTTCACCTTGGGAGGATAACATGCATTTTGACGTTTCTGGGAAGCAAAGTTCTCTCTGTAAACATTATCAGTTCATCTGGCTAGGTTAGACCAGAGGAGCCAAGGCAGAAATACCCTATTTCTGGATCAGTTAACCTTAAGAGCAGTGTCACTGGAGACCAAAGATGCCAAGCCTCCCTGCCGAAACACAAAGGAAAGCCTTGCCAGTTCCTTCCATTCATTGTCCATTTGCATAGCCAGGCAAAAGCAAGCTGTACGCAAACCAGATCAAGGGTCTGAAACTTTCTTCATGTCCCCAGTCCTCCTGAATAGTTCTCAGCAAGTCTGACAGGACGCATTCAGCTGCACTCTTGTGGCCAAGATGTCCACTCTGCTGTGGTCTATCCAGTATCGAATGCTAGGTATACATACTACTAGGATCTAGTAGCATATACGACTCCTAAGAACACTGACAAGTGTGGCAGTGCACTTAAACATAAACTTCAGAGGTTTTCTTTATATAGTTGGTGTCTTCTTAAATTGTGTAATAACTGAGGCATTACTGGAAAACCAGATCTTATTTACTTTGATTTTAAAAGTTTCAGAGATTAATTATATTTCTGATTTTTTTTTTTCTCTTTCTCTCTCTTAAAAGCAATGGGTTGCAAAATGATCACTTTACTACTTCATGTTTTAATTGTTGCAAAGTAACAGCAGAAAAACTTGGATCTTCTTCCAGATGATTTTCTCTAAACTGGGGTTGTACTTATGCTGATAAGTCAGCTTTTTTCCTGACCTTAGTTTTTGTAGAAGCTTTCATCAGTGTGTCACCAACACCTCATGATAACTGGAGAAAATTATACCACCTTTCCAATACTTCTGAATCGGTGTTACTCAATTTCAACATTTTTGGTCATCTTGCTTAAAGAGCTGAACATGTGAAAGTGACAAACCCCAGACCAATTATACTAAAGTTTCAGGGTTAAAATGAGTGACTTGATGGGTGACATCAGCATTTAGCCCCATCATACAGATAAATGCTAGTTCAAAAAAGTACTGCATTATCCCACTGAGTCATTGAATATTCCTGGATCGTATGGTTTCTTTTTGACATAGGTAAGCCAAGGAAAAAGGCTCAGTCTGAATTTGAAATATAAAGTCTAATAAATATCCCTCTGTCTATGTCTTTGAAGTAAATAAGTTCATTACATGAAACACTGTAATATGGAGACTAAGTAATCGTTTAATTCGTTCAGTTAGTTTAGCAGCTGGACAATGGCAAAGGGATATACTACAGGCAAAAAGTTCAGATAAAATTCCTTTTTGATAAGTATTGTCATATTTTTTCCTCTTCTCCACATTTTTTCATTATGCATTTTGATAGAAAGTTTCCCTGAAACTTTCCTTTTTAAACAATTCTTTACATTAGCAAGAGATTGAAATTAACTACTTGAAAAAAATACTATGTACTTTTATTCTAATATAACATTTAAATTTGATTTTTTAATGAACTCTTCACTGTTTACATGAATACAGTCATTCAAAATACATGAGGAATTTTGAAGGATATGTTTTGAAAGCAAATGCAATATATAACGAATTCATTCTAAAAGATAATGCTTTATTTATTCTAAAAATATTACACAATCCATCTGTTTTCTGGATCTTCAGTGTGCATAAGCATGTGTGTGTATGATATAATTTTCTTTATTCTTCACATTAAATCAAAGCAGGCACTGGGAAAAGTGAAAGTAGGGAATGGTGGTTATTCAAATATATGTGTGCAATTTTTGGTTTTTTGTCTTTTAAATCTGAGTCTATCTAACCACAGCAATAACATTCTTACCTATTATGGGATAGAAACTTCTCAATAAGAAATCAGATTGATTTGAGAATCAGGAGATCATAAGAAAATGAACTTTGGCCTAGATTTTTCTTTTTATTCATCTTTCCAAACTGATTGGATCTTTTATGTGCAGGAAGAAGGCTTCCTAATTTTTAGTACATCTTACTGATGCTAAAACTGGAATTTGGTTGTTTTCATCAATGTCTCCTCTCATTTCCATCGAGCAGAAGACTCAGTGTTTCTGTTGGTGATATCTAAAGCAGAAGTCAATTGTCATTTTAGGACTTCCATTGAGGTTTTGTGTGGCTGTTTCTCTTGTGACTCTGTACTTAAGCATGGATGTTGTAGATTGTAGGTTGAAAATTATTATCACCGTTAAATGTAGGCATAGAACAAAAAAAGTAAAAACCTGCTTAAAACCTATGTGATCTTAATTGAACATGACACATTAAAAGATCCAGAATTTATAAAATGCATATCATTAGGCAAAAAGGCATGTATTAATGTTGGTTTACACTGGCTTTTTTGTATCATAAATATCAAGGGAGAATTTTAAAGGGATTATACTTAATTGTAAGTAATGGTTCCTACCAAAAACTGCATTAGTAACAAATTATTTGAATATATTACTGAATGCTTAAGATAGAAGTTTAATAATGTTTTAAGAAGATATTTCCTTAGAAGTTGAGGTTGAAATTAAGTACAAAATAACACCTTATAATGAATTTTAAAGTCAGCAAATAAAGATTAAAAATAAATACCCACTATAAATTACATGAAAAAATTAAATCTGCAGTGCTTAATGATTCATAATTAGGTCTTAACTTTTATGCAAAATTCATTATTATGATGAAAAAGTAAGAAAAACATAAAAAAATTGTTATATTATGCTTTGACAATATTGCACTTATCTTAAGCTACCTAGTTTTCTTAAGTTTTCTTTAAATCGACATTCTATGAATAAGAGAGAAAATGACAAAGATATTCAAAAATATTTGTTTTCTTTGGCTTACCATAAGAACTGAAGAGATGCCTTACAATGTTGAAGAGTGACATGTCACAAACCTTTAGGAGAAATCTTTTCCATTCCAAAGGAATTATGCTACACTTACTGCTACAGATCACTGCACAGACCAACCAAAGACATAACAATTTTTATTTAAAAGTAATATTGAATGTTAACCATTATACTGGAAGAGATATAAAAGCTCTTGCTTCAAGGAATAAGCTAATATTTGGGTTAGGCTTGAGGGCAAAACCATCATGTGGGCAAAAAATTATCCTTATCTGCCTATAACTTGCTAATCTCCTTACATCTTCATCTGAAGTATTTGGCACAAGGCCAGCAAGGCCTGCTGAGAAGCATTACAAACCCCAGAGCAAAGAATGTGTTTAAGCCCCTATAGTACTTTTATGATGTCCTTTTCTATTTGCTTTCTTCTGCTGCCTTTTCAGACTCCTATCCTTTTCTAAAGTCTTTGTGAAATGGGATATGTCAAAATAACTTCTGCCTTCTGCTGTGTCCAGGTACCCAAAGAACAGTGCTAGCTACCTTCCCATTTAACTTTGAAAGCCAAAAGTTTGCTGTTGAGATCATGAGTCAGGTTTAGGGAGATCCTATATATTGCAGTAGTTCGTAGTGTAGGGACATGCAACCCCCACTACACTGGAAAGATCTTTGAGGCTTTAACAAACTTAGATAGATTGCTAGATTTTAATGTACTTCTGCAAAGAAATAGTGAAGGTGAGAACTCAGGTGTAAGGGAAAATAGTTCTGGTTTTATGTGAATTCGTTCTGGCCCTAAAATGATACTGATTTGAGATTTAGGGCCTCAAATCACAAATTTCTTTCTGATGCATTAACTTATTACAAGAGCTGGATGATGAATGTTTATATAGATTCAAAAAATGATTGAAGAAATCATGGCAAAAAAATCCTCTGGGCATTGTTACATACATGGATGACACTTCTGACTGAGATCCCTGGACATCAATTTGCTGTGGCTTGGCAAAAAACCTACATACATTCTCTTCCTTCTTTTCATTTGCTACAAAACATTTTAACATGACTTTGATAGGAACTTACTAATTCTTCTGGTACAGTATTTTTGGTTTATGCATAAAAAATGTAAGGACAACTACATTTACTTCAGTTTGGGAAGTTGACCTGCAAGGCTTTTAAGCTGAATAAATGAAACCAAATTAACTGGAAATGTGCTGGTTTTAACAAATTTTTCTTGAAAATTGAGTGTCATCAAAAAGATGAAAGGAGATAAATCACAGGGAAGATAAATCATGTCATAAATTTAGGAAAGGAAAATGGAAGCTAATGAGATTTTGAAATTACAAATTGAGGTTGACTTTTGATGTAAGTTCATTTTTCCTCTGAATGTAGATTTTTAATTCATCTCAAGGGAAATAAGACTTAGGACTGTTCCGTCTAAAAGTTTCAAGTAGTTTATTGATCCCACTTAGCTCCCTTTTAAAAATCCTTTAAAATGATTGACACATAAAGAAGGACAGTTAGCCAAAATATCCCTTTCTCTGAATGTTTGGAAGTCTGTTTTCTCCTGCCTTTGAACTTCTGCAGAAAAAGATTAGTATGCTAACAATCCATCTGTACAGTGATTCAGCAAACATTTTGACATTTGAGGATTGTCTCTTCCTCTGTCAGAGTCCGTATATCAAAGATCATGAGGTAATCGTGTGTACCGGCAGCATGAAGCACTCAGCCTCTCAGGTCACAAAATCCTCCCTTGCTTGTCAGTGAAAATCAGCAGGCAGACACAGTATTCGGCACTTCTGCAGAACACAAACATAAAAAAAAACATTTTAAAATAATCCTTCCTCCTAAACAAAAAATAAAAGTGTGATCTACTGTTGAAAAATTTTTACAAATTAAGACTATGGATTCTTAGCTGAACAGTCACAAATTGTTCCATCAGTTCAAAGCCTTGCTTCCTTTGTCTTCTTGTTAAATGGGAAGAAGGTCTGAATTAGATGTTGTAAAGATAAAGAAATGTATCATTAGGGTCCAGAATAGGGATGAAATTATTTTCTCTATAGGTTTTTAAACTAACATCAGAAAGTAGACAGTAATCTAAAATATTCTACCTTTTTTTCTTTATTAGGGTAGTAGTAGTATTCATTCCAAAAAAGTATTTATTTTCTTTCTTGAAACCTGGTAGGGTTCTCATTAAATTTTACATGTTGGATCAAAGATTGGGAAGTTCATAACTCTGTAATCATACTTCTGACCATCTAGATAAATACTAAAACAATTACATTTTTTTTTAAAATGTTGTTAAAGTTAGTATATGTAGAAGCATACTCTTTCAACTGACATTATTAGCAAAATTAAATCTTTCCACATGCAAAACTTTCTTTGTGAAAAATGATTTAATGGAAGGATTACTAAAACTGTTTGCTAATGGGTTTCTGTTAATGACTATTCAACAATGAATGGATGCTTACAGTGAATAAAATAAACGAGTGACAAGAAAACTGTTGAAGAGTACGTGAGATTTCTTTCACTTTTTCTAGCTATTACGGTGATAACTACTGCCCCCTTCTGATACGAGTTAGAAATAGCCCTCGTTTTCTCGGAGTGTGATAGCTCACACCTGGTTTAAGAAAATGTGTTCGGACTTCTCCCTTTCTCTTCTGCGCATGTAAAGATGGAGATAACTTTCATCAAAAGTTAGACCATTGTACAGACAGAAGGATACCGCTAGAAGTGTGGGCTTTCACTGGTGCATGCATCTTCATTCCCTTTCTAACATCCTACAAAAATGTACGGTGTTTTTGTAGTGTACCCAGACATTTTCTTATGTAGCAAGAAAGTGTGACTTTCTTGTAAGCTTGCAATTAGCAAGAGATTATCCTCAAGAGGAAACATCTATGACATTAATATTAATGAAGTATGATTTTAAACAAATCTAATTTTAAGGAAAACATAAACTTAAAACTCCATCTTATATTACAACAGAACGATTGTAATTTTTTTCCTATATCTGGCATAATACTCATTAGCCTGATTGTTGAAGTTATCCTGGAGGCCCAAAAGTTTAGTGTAACCCACAGTGCTCCTAGTTGTGCAAAACTGTGCAGCAGCTGGTACCCGCCAATACAATTACATCTCATTGCACTCCAACTCCAATGTGTTTGGAGGTACTTGCAAAGGAAAGTGAAAGGCAAGGTGGGATGTTATTTGTGCAAATCTGGTTCCTGTTCTCAAGAACCAGGAATATTAAGAATAACTGCAGTTGAAGTGAAGTAGGAGTCAAAGAGACTAAGTGGGGATTTAATTTTATAGAGGTTTAAATAAATATCAAAGATATAATAAGGTTAGAAGCATTTCTTAAATATGGGAGCCTGTGAAAGGCGCATTTAATATCACCCTAAAATTAGAATTTGGTTTATAGACTCGGTGTATAGAAGAAGTCAGGAATTCCACCATTCCAGAATTCAGAAACTGTGTTTTTGGCATTATTTTTCCATGTGTAACTAATGCCAGCAACAGAAGGGAGGACTTGTGTCACTGCCTGGTCCTGTTCCCACTCTGTAGAAGTCATAAAGCAAGTACAGAGGTTTGGTTGTGTACTGCCTCAGTATGGAGCAACATATTCAACTCCCATGCCTACTGTTAGTTGTCAGCTCCAGTAGTATTTGATCATCTCCAGAATCAAGGCCCAGAACATCTGCTGTAATTTGAACAAATGATGTAGCTAAAAATGGAATAACAGGTTAGTCATTGCAGTTCCTCAGTCTTTCTTAGATGTGTCTGTGTTTCTGTTGCTCCATCGTTTTTGTATCACTTTCTGGTTTTTCTTGGCATCATGACAAGATGACAACTTTGTGTGATGGCATTGGCATGTTCATACATTTTGTGACAGTTGTTACCAAAATATAGCTTAACAGAAAAAGATAGTTTAATTTTGCAGACCTTTGGCTTTTTATCCTGCTTTCCATTCCACTTAACCTCCCACAGAATTTTCTTTGATGTTTTGAGCAACATTAAGGTCACTAGAATGGCCGTTAGCCTGTCACAGCTGTCAGTATTAGATATTGGCTATGTTAATTACTTTTCAGGCATATGGACCCACCCCAGCTTGATCAATTTTTTTAAAATATTGTGGCACAGCCTGCTCAATTACCATACAGCACTGTTAAAGAGTTGTTTGCAACCCCTGGAAGTGAGTCTGCAAGCAAAAGGAGGGCAATAGTCCCAGCAACTTTGTTCAAGCAGCACCCCTTCAATCAGCATCCAGGAGAGGAGCGGCAGGCGAGTCATGATGTCAGGAGGCCGCCTGGAGGACCTTGTGACACCATGGCCCCCTCTCTGACGAAGAGTCTTTACAGCTGCTTTACACGACTTCCCTTATCTGTGCAGGACAACCTCTTGCAGGCTTCTGCACAGAATTTAACAGAATTACTTTCCCAAATGGAACAGATTCTCACTAGGTATCAAATCCCATTACATTAAATGACAGCCAGTCTAAAATGTCTTTTCTGTCTCACTTGGCCATCCTAAATTTTTGATTTATTCTACACTTACCCTTTTTGCACTGAAAACCTTTGGTACAAACCCAGGCTTACTATCTTAATGACATCAGAGTGTTGTTTTGTTTACCCCATTGACCAGTTTTGGTTTGCGCAGGTAGGGGGGGTTGGAGCCATTGCAGCATGATGAAAGCAAATTATTTTAATTGTTTATCTTTAATCAACTAATAAGACTATAATTAGTTGCTAGAGAGTGTTATATTAAGGGCCAATGAGAAAAATAATATTTTTCTTATCTTATTGTCTTTGAGACAGGAGAATTTAAACTGCATCTCTATAGTTATTATGGGGTTTTCATCTTTCTATTTTTGTTTGTTTCCCTCTAAATGAAGGACATAAAAGGTTAGCATATGGTTATACCTACAAATCGTTTCCAGCAGATTTGTTAAGCTATAGCCTGATATTTTCAAACTGCTACCACTCTCCTGTCAGGATTTTTTTCCACTCTTTTTTAGAATTTATTTTAATAACCATGAAGAAAAGCAAACTAATTGAAATTATTCCCCACAACATTACCTAAATTTAGAGAATGCAATTAACTATGTCATACACATCAACACACATAATTCTGTAAAACATTTATCTTGGGTAGAAACATTGCCATTACTAATTATAAAAGCATAATATGCAAGAAATAACTACTAAGAATAAAATGCACAAACAAATTGTATTTAAAAATGCAAGGAATGCTGCAGAACAGAATTAAAGGTAGGAAAAAAGAGGATTTTAACCTTATAAAAATGTTCAGTGATACCTCTGTTTTATTTTCCATGGCACAAGCTGATTTGTATCTGATTCAATACAAAATCTGCTTATCAGAAACTCTTAGAACTTCAGAATTTTGCCTCTCCCGCTGGAAAGAAACAATTTATTGGAATTTTGTATCATGCAATATATTCATCTAATGATCAAATAAAACTTCAGATCTTTACTACCATATGTGAAAGGTGCTACTGTTAGGATCCAGAATCTTACCTTATTTTCACAGTGTTTTTCTCATATAGTGTATAGCAAGGAACACCAATTATAATTCTGTCTTTGCAATTTGTCTGCTGTGTGAGCTGAGATGGCCACCTCTCCTCTTTATATTGCTGATTTCATTGAAAAGTCCAGGATAATCACCAGACTTTTCCAATGAAGAGACAGAGAACAGGCTTTGCAAAGTATACCACTTTTGCCATTGGTAGAATTGACTAGCATAGACCATGCCTCCAAAGTGGCTTTTTTTCTCCATGTGAGCTTTCCTCTGCTACTTGCCTTTACACAAACTTTGTCTTAACACTTCAGCTTATGATGTCTTTGGAACAAATGGTCATATAATTTCACAAAGCCCAATAAAATGGAAAATCATCAGGATCCAAGAGGAACTCTTGTTGACTCCTGTTCACCAGCATTTCATACCAAGTTGCCAATGCATTTTTTTTCCCAGTGGTTCCATTCTCAGTCACTTATAAATTTGTCACATGGTATTATACCTATATGTGTATGTGTGTGTGTATTTATATATATCTATGAAACTATGGTATCGTATTCAGAAAAATTCAGAGGAAAAAGAAGTTCATCCATTTTAAAAACCATAGAAGCTAGAACTTTATTGTGTTCCCAATATAAGAATCTTTTACTGTTTTTTTAAGGTTTGCACTCAAGGAAGTATTCTTGAGCCTTTTGTGGAGCCCTGTGTTATCCACACCCAAGAAATACATTATAACTCCTTGTGCTCCATCTATTTGTTTGATATTCATTATTTTCACCAATGTAAAATATTCCTGCAACACTATTGCTTACAAGTGAATTTTAGAAAGAAGTACATAGTTTTGATTGAAAAGCTACCCAGTTTCTCCACTGAAGTCCTTTAGGAGTTGAGATGAGGTTTTGGTCTTATTTTTCACAAATTGCCAATGCTTATGAGACTGACTTTGTAGGTATAAATTGGGGGACACTGCTCTTAGATTTTTCTAAAGTTGGCAGCTGCAAAGAAAACTGACTAAAGCTTTTAACTACGTATCTGAAAGAGTAGGAGAAATGTGAAATGGGAGAATGAAAATGAGACCTTTGCCTGTCTTATGAAAACAAAAGCTATAAATTCCATTCAAAAAAATCAGTGACAATTCTGTGTCATGCTTCCACATCTTTAAATGGAATAATCCCACCTCACAACTTAGGCTGAAGATAAATTTCAATGGATTAATAAAAAAAAAAAAAAAAAAAAAAGACAGTGCTGTGATGAATGATAAGTGATATCCATAAGAAATGAACTCATATTCTGAGCAGGGTTTCAGAAATGTAAGCAATAGTGAGGTCACACACAGAACACAGATAAAATAAATATTAAAAAGAAAGGTATGTTCTAGTATCACCTGTGAACCTACTATGTTAAACAAGATGAATATTGTATGAAAGTTGTATGCTGTATGTTCATGCAATTAAATACAGTGCCATAACAGCAATGTAAAGGGAGGCATTCTGGTTGTGTCTTGATCCTGGTGCTTTCTGTGTTTTGAGTGCTCAAATGTTATGTGCTACAATAAGCAGTACTAAATCATCAGAATTACTTTGGGTAATGCTAATTTCATTATTTGAGTGTGCTGATATTTAATGTATTTGTTATTAGCTTTATATTAGTCATTACATAGAGAAACTGTTCTTGTCAGTCGTGTTGACTGAAAAATTTTATGTTTGTGTAAAAAGATTATTGCAGCTTTTTCTGATATTTTACTGATATAAGTAAGGTGAGAATCAAGGTTCACTGTGTAAAATTTTATTTTATTGTTTTATTTAAAATACTATACCTTTAATCCTGCAGATTCCTTTCAGTCATCAAACATTACGTAAAGGGATAGGAGTTGATGGAGATGTTTCAAGATGTTCAGTTACCAGTTCTACTTGAAAGTTTTCCCTTCCTCTTTTAAGTGAAGTAGTGATTTTCACTGCTACTTTGATCATAACAAGAAACAAGTATGATATTTAAATCCTGTTGTTTGGATATTTATATCTGTTTAAACTTAAAGCAGTCTTTATAACTGCAGAGTCCTTTTCCTTAGGACTTCTGCTAAACTTTCTGATGCTGAGATGCTTTGGTATATTTTACTGTTTCAAGAACCCTTAAAACTCACTATAAAATATTTTTACTGACAATGCACTACTTGCGGCAGCCTAGGCAAAAGTGAATTCTATCAGCCTGTGAATGCAGTGAATACTTTCAAAGGCATAAATTATCTTCTGGGAAACATGAGTAATTCATATAAAAGATTACATTGTGATGTGGGTTCAGTTAGGTGTTCCTTATTTAAGAAAAAAATCAGAAGAAATATAATAGCATATCTGAGAAACTATCAGCAAAGTAAGATATAGCTCACATAAGAAGGAAATATTGTTACATAGTTAGAGGTTATGGCTAAAATCCGGTAATACTATGAAAGGCACTGTAACCTAGTTTGAAACAGTACCCTAATTTGGCACTTCACTAGTGCCACTCCCATATATTGGAAAACTCCACAAGTGGCTTTCAATTCACTTGGGAACTCTTAGATTCAGTAAAATGACATTAATCCTTCCCTTTCTGTGTCTGGAAATAAACCACATACAAAACCATTTTGTAAACTGCATTTTCAACTTTTTGTTATTGTTGTGTTTGAAAGCTTCCCCACCCACCACCCCCACCCCCATTCCCCACCACCCCCTCCCCCTTTTTATTTTTTGGGGTTTTTTTTTTTTGTTTGTTTGGGGTTTTTTTATGACTACCAATGGTACTTCATCTTCTGGATCTTCTGGTTGTCTTCACCCTAGTAGTTTTTTTGTCTTTGGCTTTGGGTTTTTCTGCTTTTTCAAGTGAGATCAGCTACAGTTCATTGCTGTGCTGTGTAGATTGGTGGCAGAATATCAGTCTTTGACTTCACTAGATATGGAGTTGTTTGTTCAAGGAACAGGAAACGTCATCAGTTTGTTCTAGTGAAGCTTTTAAATAGAATACTTAAAAGTAAATGCTAATTTTCCAAAATCTGAACAGAATTCTTAACAGAGTTCAAGCTGATTGTATTTCAAGATCCCTGATACTAGCTAAATGTCTAGCCATGGATCTTTGCAACTGCCTTTGTTTCTTTATCTCATTATAATTTTCCATTTGGGGGTTGTGGATGTTTATCCACTGAATCTGTTATTACAAGAAGGATACTTTCTTTTTCCTGCCACAAGAACAGCGAGTATTGTAATATCACCTCTTTAAGATCAGTCCATGCCTGTGAGGTTGCCTTGTAGACTCTGTTTGTGCAGACTCCAGATATAGCTATATAATCTGTTCCTTGTGTTTGCTGGGCAAGAGAAAAAAGTAATTGATATAAACAACCTCTGTTTACCCTTATCTCTTTGTTGCTTACAGTTCTGAAAGAAAAGAAGAGCAATGCATGGAAATAAAGCACTGCAGTACAGAGGAATAGTCAATCTGTCCTTTTAAATAAACTTACTTCTGCCAATACATAGACTCTTAGAGTTAGAAGGGGCCTTGAGGTCATCTAGTCCATTCCCCTGCTTCAGAGTGGTATGTTCTACTCCCAGGACTTATTCCAAGGAGATACCTTTTTTATGTTGTTCTTGAATAATTCCTGGTAACAGAGTTCACATAGACTTGTAACACTTATTTTAACTTTTATAGTTTTCCTCTGATTTCTAACCTGACGATCCCATGTGGCAATTTTCTCCCATTCACCTGAAACACAGGGAATGGGTTCTCTTTACGAGTTTTTTACTTTGTGAAAAGTAAATGTTTAAAATATTTATTCCCTTTGAGTGTTTAGGGCAAAACCTACACCAAATTCCCACTGCTCACAAAGATATTCCTTAAAAGGGAACCTGCTTTCATTATTTCTCTTTACAATATTTCTTCTAATAAAGACCTGTGAAGCAAACAAAAAGGGGGAAATGCAACTAATTCCTTTTGTAATTCTAACTATGATACAAAGGTAGGTGAGGAGTTCAGTCCCATATTTACTGAGCATTTTGAGAGAGATTCCTCCAACACATTGAGCTGGAAATTGCCTAGTTCTTCTTGTGTTGATTTGCTTGTTGCGCGTTGCACTAGGAAAGTTAGGAAGTTGTCTATGAATAACGTATTGTATCTTTACTATGGAATCAGCAGCTAATGGAATATTTATTATATTCAACTAAACAAATGGATTCCTGGAGTCAGTAGTGAGACAACTGGCTCTGTCATGTTATGTTTTGAAAGACTGCACTTCCTAGAGTCTCTTAATGGCTTCCTTACAGCACTGTTAATGTGACTAGATCATGATTACACGTAATAATTGGTTACATTAATTTGAATTTTTTTCTTACTGGTTCTTTGAAGACAACAGGGATACTATCACTTTAACCAAGTTTATATGCAGAGAGCCCTTATTTTACTTCTATGCTTCGTTTTGCTTTTCCTATATAGCATTTGGACAGACTCTCAGAGGACTGTGAAACTCTAGACTATATGGTACTTATCTGGGCATAGGTGTCTACATAGGTGAGCTTTTTGGACAAGATTAAGCATATTAAATTTTTAACAAGATTAAACACATTAAATAGCTATGTTCATTCCAAATTACTGAGCTACACATTTTCACCAAAGAATAGCAAAGCAGAAAGAAAAGACCCAACTAAATTCCTTTCTGCTGAGCAGCAGATGTAGCTAGTCAGAGACGGAGGTGATGTGCTTTTCAGTCGCTTCAAAGGTGGCAATGAAACAATACAGTGCCCAGCTGGAACTGGATAGGCAATGGTACAATCATAATTACATATTGCATTTTAAATGCACAAAATAACCTTGGAATAATTGACAGATTTGAGTATGTACATTTGTGTGAAGTTTCTGAGCTCCTAAACGCTATGGTCCAATGCCTGCATTTATGAGGGGCCTTTTTGCCTTAGGCAACTAGAACTGTAAATCAGAACATGCTCAAACTATAGAGTGTTTAAGGAAAACTTTAATTTGACTTACAATTTTTTAGGAGTTGCCCAGTCTTGAGTATGTTGCACTACATATTCAGTGGGTGATTCTCAACTCCTTGCAACACCAGCCGTTTAAATACTCCAAGAAAGTGGATATGCTTATAGAAGCAAAAGCAATTTGAGCATGTTTCAAGGTGTCAGAACCTTCATATGGCAGTTAAACCGTATTTCATAAAGCAGGAGTAGATTATTATCAACCCAAGCTCAGCAAAGGAAAACTTCCATTAGAGAGGCAGTAGCCTGTTAAAGTATGCATGCAAGCATGTTAGCTTATCATACTTCTGCTCCATTGTCTTTGTTTCCTCATATAATAGGATATTTTTGCTTGCCTGATAGTCAGTCTTTTATTATATTTCACCCAAGTAAAATTTTCATTGCCTTCAGTGAATTCACAGGGCAAAGACAGCAGGTTTTACATTCAAATGTTAGACCCAAAAAGTAATTGAATGTAAGACTGATTCCTATGTATGCTTTCTGAACAAATCCTCTGTCGAATTTAGGACATGGATTTATACTAATTTTTTAACATATAAATTAATTTTTGCTACTTCAGGGGGGTGGGGTGGGATTTATTTTTTGTGGTACACATTTGAAATCTATTTATGTTTCTGTTCTTCCACACTTAATTTTAAAACACCTCAATAATTTCTGGCACAAAATAATACTTTTATTCTTCACTAAATAAGAAAAAAAAAAAAGCCCTCAACAGTCTTAAGCAGTAATGACAATTGAAAAATGCTTCTGTATAAACCTGGCAATAACCTGTTCTCACCACAGATCTACTTAATTGCTTCTGCATTTATAATAGACAAAACAGATGATTAATGCTTAGTGCACTGAGCAGCAATCTTTGGGAATTACTTAAATAACTTTTGTATAATACCTTAGGCCATAATTATAAAGGTTTATGTAACTTGCAAATGATGCAAATCATGTTTTCTGCAAATATTTAACAAAACAGCAGCAGAACAAACTGTGATTCTGAACAACTATAAACTGCTCTTCATTTATTTGGGGCATTCCATAACTTAAGCTAATTATGGTTGTTAGCTGTAGATAAACACATTACTAAAATACCCTTTAGTGCCTTCAACAGAAGAAATATGAAAGTTCTACAGTTTTTAAATTGCTGATGAAACAAGATTGAGAAAATATGTTTCTTTAAAAACGTGGAACAGAAGAGATGCCCCCAGCACCTGTAAACTATCATTTCCAAATTTCTATTTTTAACAAGTCAATTATTTGTTTATAACCAAAGAAATTATTATGAATCCATATTGACACCTTGCGGACAGCTTGGTCAAATGTAGTGAGCAACTTTCCATACTTATCTACCTTGGAATATATTAGTCATATTAGAGGACTCATAATTAAGCACTGGGCACTGTTTCTGTTTCAAGCCTTTGAAATAACATTGTATTTTGTAAAGAGGTTATATCTAGCAATGCAGTTTATAGGTGTTATCAAATTGGTGTCCTTGATAGGTGAAAGTAAAAAAATAGATGTGATCTGACATTTGTAAAATATCAGTCTCAACAAAGCTCCTTAATATCAAATTTCTTTTTTATTGCATAACCTTAGATGGGAAAAATCCTACTGTAGAAATGTATCCTAACCGTTGGAACTCTGAAGCTTAAACACAAGGATTTAGATTAAACTCCCTTTACCATTAAATATAACTATGTCTACCAAACTGTTAAAGAATGCAGAAAATGCCATGCCATTATTTTCATGAGGATGCAGTCACAGTTAGCTGATGCACTGTGTGGTTCTGATAAGGACACCAAAATACCCTAGCTCCCTTTATTTCATAAGTACACCTGTACTTGGAGACCTTTCCTATCCTGGCTTTATTGTATTTCTTATTTCATTTAGTCTTCTCAATGCATTTCTTTGTCTTTACTTTGCTGGGTAGTACAGGAAGAGCAACACACACAGAAAAAAAGGAAAAAAAAAAAAAAGAAAAAATTTTAAAAAAACCCCAACCAAAATAAAACCCCACCAATGTTCATAAATACATTTTGGTTTCCTGCTGTATAAGACAATAGTCATAGAACAGACATGTCCTGCAAACTACAAATGTTGCTCTCAAATAATGCTTTAAAGAGCGTAAGATATGGCTGAAAAAAAAAAAAAAAAAAAAAGAAAAGAAAAAGAGGAGGAGCTGGAGTCTATCGATTCTGATTGACCACTGATGCCTCATACATCACTGAAGGCAACATGAGCTGTATTAGACACAGCAACCCCATCAGCAACTACATCTGGCACCATGGACAGGGCTTTGTGGGATACTGCAGGACATCCAGATAATAATATACTTTCGCCCTCTTGAGGGTACAGTCTGTTCAGTGGCAGAACCAGTTAAATCCTGAACTAATAAAGATTTGAGAAAAGCAGGTCAGGCCACAGAGTTAATCTACAGAAAATACAGGAACTACGGACATACCTAAAGACTCCTCAATTCGAAGGGTAATCTGCTTCTATGCACATCCAATTTGTACTGCTGGAATATTGAAGAGGTTTATCTATATAGAGATCATTTGGAACTGGAAAATATTTTTTTCCATATTTTACGGACTGAATATAGATAAAATAACATTAAAGCGCGCTTTTTTTTTTTTTTTTTTATGTCATATTCTGAAATTCCTTTGCCAAGAAATTTTTTTCTTTATGGAACTGCAAAATCCATCACAACATGCAGAGATGTGCCGTATGTATCTAATAGGTCACTTGCAGAGTATAAGGAATTAGCTGTCAAGAGCTCAGTCAAAAAGAATGTTTTCTGTGAACCAGGACAAGCAAAAGGTAACTGTTTTGCTTCAAACAGTGACAAGAAACATGAAGCAGCCTTCTGAAGAGCAATGGGAACTGTGGCCAAGATCCCCACTATATTTTTACTTTTTTATTTCTTTTTTATTTTCCTTTTTCCCTTCCCTTTCCTCAAGAAGTGGGCCAATGTGAACCTCATGGGGTTCAACAAGGCCAAATACAAGGTCCTGCACCTGAGTTGAGGCAATCCCCAGTATCAGTCCAGACTAGAGGATGAATGGATTGAGAGAAGCCCTGCAGAGAGGCCTTGGAGATACTGGTGGATAAGAAATCGGATATGAGCCAGCAATGCACACTTGCAGACCAGAAAGCCGACTGTATCTTGGGCTGTATAAAAAGAAGTGTGACCAGTAGGTCGAGGAAGGTGATCCTACCCCTCTACACTGCTCTGGTGAAACCCCCCTCCTGGAGTACTGCACCCAGCTCTGGAGGCCTCAGTACAAAAGACAAGGGCCTGTTGGAGCGGATCCAGAGGAGGGCCACAAAAACGATCAAAGGAATGGAACACCTGTGTTATGAAGAAAGGCTGAGAGAGTTGGGGTTGTTGATTCCGGAGAAGCCAAGGCTCCAGAGAGACTCCATTGAGGCCTTTCAGTGCTTAAAGAGGGCTTTTAGAAAGATAGGGATGAATTCTTTAGCAGGGCCTGTAGCAACAGTACAAGGGTTACTGTTTTTAAACTAAAAGAAGGTAGATTCAGACTAGATATAAGGAAGAAATTTTTTTTGTGGTGAGGGTGGTGAAACACCGGAACAGGTTGCTCAGAGAGACTGTAGATGCCCCATCCCTGGAAACCTTCAAGGTCAGGTTGGACAGGGCTCTGAGCAATGATGTCCCTGCTCATTGCAGGGGGAAGGGTGGACTAGATGACCTTTAAAAGTCCCTTCCAACCCAAACCATTCTATGGTTCTATGATTCTATGAACTCTTCCAGTCTACCTTAGGAGCAGCTGTTACTGTTGTTGTTGGCTGTCTTTTGTTTCAAATGAAATGTTAGATAAGGGTAACTTTAGCCATATCAATCAATCTAATCCTGAAAATTAAGGGATTTTTCATAAGCAGAAAAAAACTTCCAAAGTTAATATGAACTTATTGTCCCTCCCTCCCTATCAAGCAGGCAAGTAATGAACCTTTCATGTGCTAAAAAAATGAAATTAATCACACTCTCATAGCTGGTTCACCTGAAATGGTTGCATCATGAGAGGAAATTTACCCCTTGGCCTTTACAGCTCCTTGGTATCACTTGGCATGTTACAGTTGCCTTCCTAAGAATTTTTCAGCTGATTCATTGTCGCAGCACTCTCCAAACTAGCCGACTGCAACAAGGTCTTTTTAACATCTCATACCAACATACCCTTCATGCCAGTCCTCTGCTACCTTCTCCTTGTCTATCCTCATCCTGGGCACATGTTCTCTCTGCTTCTTCCTTGGCTGCTCTCTCTTCATTGGCTGCCCAACCTCTTAACAGAAGCAGCCACAACTGCACCTTGTCTACATCAGCCAATATGCTGCCCCTGAAGCCAGCCCACAGTTGTGTATTATCAATGTTAATTAGCCCAGCCTCATTCCTCTACAATTCATGTCTTGGTTTTTACTTCAAAAAAAAATAAAAATATGTGTCTTCTGGGAAGGATGAGGCCAAAGTGTTCAGCATTGCTGAACACAGGATTCTTTCATATCACCCCAACAGGAATATTTCTGCTCTTAGAGAACTATATAAAAATATTTATAGCAGTTTCTAATTGAATGAAAACCAAGGTGATGTCCATTCAATTAACTGCTTACGTACACCATACAAAATCATGACTTAAAATTTTGGCCAAAAAATAAAACCATAAAGTAATATACTAAATGTGATAGTAAATTTTAACAGGAAAATTTCTTCACATTTTTGTTGCATCTGTAGAGTGCTTAGAGTTTCTACATCCCTTCAATGTAGGTTGCTTGCTTTCACTTCCAAGTGCCAAGGCTATGCAGCAATACCATCTTTCATGCTCTCGGAGCACTGAGTCCTTTGTCTATTATGCTCATAATGACCACATGTTGTTTCATAAGTTGCTGCTTGGCAGATACCAGTGCCTGTCTGACTCCACTCCAGTCTTTTCAGGGAAGTGTGCTAACTTTTTGATGGGGCCCAAATAATCGACTGTTGTTATGAACATTTGGGAGCGTGGCGCAGAATGAACAATAGTATCTGTGTATATGTCAAGGATCAGTGGATGGCGGATCTTGAGGATGTATAGACCCAGCTGCTGTTGTAAGCATTTATAAGAGGAAATTTTGGGAATGAGGTCTCAGCAGGATGGAAGGGAAAAGGAAAGGTATGAGGTGGAAGGATAAGATGTTGAAATGTGGTATGGGTTAGATAAATAAGTTGGAAGATGTCAGTATGTTATAGAAATAAAACTATGTTAATGAGAGGTCAGAGAATACATAGAAGTATCAGCTAATGTGGGACCTGAGTATAAAGTAAACGGTATGGAACAAGGGATGGAGATTGCACAGTCTGGCTGGGATGGAGTTAATGATCTTCACAGCCGCCTGTATTGTGCTGTGCTTTGTGTCTGTGGCTAAAACAGTTTTGATAACATATCAGTGTTTCAGCTATTGCTAAACAGAGCTTCCACAGTGTCAAAGCTTTCTCTCTTTCCCACTCTGACATGTTCCCCCCCTTCTACCCAAAGCAGGCTGGTGCAAGGCTCTGGGAGCTAGCATAGCCACGACAGTGACTCAAATTGGCCATAGGGATATTCCGTATCATATGACTTTGTGCTCAGCAATAAAAGCTCAGAGAGAGGAGGAAGGAAAAAAACCAAACAAACAAAAACCCAACAAAACCCACTGAGAAACGACAAAGAGACTGCCAAGGACAGAGGAGAAAGATGGCAAAGCAGATGTTCCTGGTGGTGTAGGGGAGACCCACAATGGAACCAGCTTTTCATGAATGACTGTAGCCCCTGGAGAACTCAGGCTGAAGGAGAGGGAAAGCGTGAGATGGAAGGAGCAGCAATGAGAAACTCTTACATACTGCCCGTAAGCCCTGAACACACTACTGTGCCATGTGGAGCAGTGGGACAAGGTATCTATATGTGGACATCTGTATGTGCAATATACAGATGGGCTTCTGATCGATGGGTGGACCTGACCACTGAAGCCACCGTGTGGGTTACCTATGAAAGTGAAACATGCACCACAATTAAGCAAGTAAATTCTTTCTGGAATAGAGGATGGTGAATAGAATCAGTATAAGGAGGCCTGCAGATCAATTATATTGGACCACTGCCACCACCTGTCAAGCCAATCACTATATGCTTACCATGGTGGAGTCAACTACCAGGAGGTTGAAAACATACCCAGGAATCCATGTTGCTGCCCAAAACACCATCCTGGGCAAGTCCTGTGGTATCATGGCACCCTAGAAAGAATTGAGTCTGATTATAGGACTCATTGTCAAAATAACCTCATAGACATCTGGGGCAGGAAATACAGCACTGCGTGTATCACCCTATCTCCCACCAGCCCCCAGAAAGATTGAACAATATAATGGACTGTTTATGCAGTGAATGATGTGTGCTAGGGAACGGAAGCACAGTGGTGTAAATTTAGCAGAACCCCCTTGGCTGGTTAACAAGAGAGGATCTGCAAACAAACCTGGCCTTGCGCAGACAAAGCCCCTACACCTCTGTTCTGCTACCCATATCCTTATCATCATGAACAGATCATAAATACATACTTACATTGTTGGCAATCTGCAATGAAGACTATCTTTATTTTGGTGGTTGTGTCATGATGGGAACACATCAAGTGCTGTGGCAATGCTACTACTGTGGTTAAACCTGTCTCTGTATCGTGTTACTATAGTTCACCTTCAGTAATTGAGCCCTCTACACTGCTTTAGAATATAGTCACTATGGATTTTAAACCGTAGTTCCCTGAATTCTCCTGTTTGTCCTAATTCTCAGGTGGTTTTTGATTTTACTTTCTCTGCTTCTATTGTTTATATAAAGAAGAAAAAAAGAATAAAGAGCAGTATGTTCCTTTACTGTAAAATTCATCTTCCACTAAGTGATCATCTGGGCTAGTGCTGTCTTATATGTAGATTACAAATGATCAGCACCTCTAAAAGCAAATATAAAATAAAATTTTTTTTCTCCTAAAACTCATTTACAAAGTAAGAATGGGGGCACTATTCTTTAATTGTTTTATGAACTGTCAGTTAGATTTCAAATATATCACTCCCAACTTTGAATATACAATTTTATCACACATGTACAAAACAGCTCAGACTCCTCTGAAATTATATCTGAAATGTATAATTATCTAAATTACAATATTATTGAATTCTGAAACAATATAATGATTCCATAGTAAGAAAATATTGATAGTAGAATGTAAATTCACATTTTCTTGTTACAGTAAAGTACATGCAGTTATTCACAAAGGGAGTATGTATATATGTATACTATATATATGTATATACATGTATATCTTAAATATAAAATGTCATCATTTTCTTTTGAGTTACTGTTAAGCAAAGATTATTGTGTACTTTAAGGTTACAGAGTCAAAATAATTTTTGCAAGTTAAATGTGTTCCTTGATTCTTATAATCTTTTCTGCAGACACCTTCATGGCTTCAGCAGGACTGGAGGCCATACAGTTTTTCCTAATATTATTCAAACATTGGCCTTATGGAAATCAATGATCATTAAAAGGTGTATGTATATCATGCCAAAGAATATTTCCTTCAGAGCAGTTTTTTATGTGTTTTGTTCATAGGTATTTAAAATGATTTGAGAAAAGAAGACACCACAATGCCCTTTAGAGACTATTTAGTAGGTTAAGAAATATATCCTAAAAATTAAGTAACATCATTTTCAAATGTCAGTATATTACATTCATATAATTATATATTACATATCATTGTGTGCACTGAGACCACCAGAACCTGTGTTCTTCCCCACTTTTGTGCTGTCAACATAGTACGTAGCTTGCGTCAGTAATTGGCTATGTCAAAAGCAGTATGAAAATCTAATAAGTATTATTTCTATATTCAGCTTCTAATGTTGAAGAATCAGATTGTGTGTTCATTGATACATGTGCATCGATATACCTTCATGTGATCTTGATGGAATCCTTAATTAAGAAATCAGGAGAGATCATTTATGACCTTGCCTTTCCAAAATAGTGGTACAAAAATATATTGTCAGTAATGTCATCAGCAGTCCGTATTGAGGGGGGGGAAAAAAAAAAAAAGCTGAAGCATCAGACAAGCCCTGATGGTTGCTGTATCAAATCTAATTTGCATAAAGAAGAAGTAACCCAGGAGCAGATCAGCCTTACGCCTGAACAGCCTTACTCAGTGCCTATAAGCACTTACCTCCTTAACAAAAGGCAATGATCAAAATGCCAAAATCACTCTATAAATTTTTTGATGTATATTTCATTAGAGATTTGATTCAAGTAATGGTTAGGGAAATGTCTTGTTTGCTTGTTTGTTTCATGTTGATTCCAGAGGAATAAATTCATCTCTTACTGCCTCACAGACAATGAGATTTGTAAGGTCAAATTCTCAGCAGATAAAAATCAGCTTAGGCTAACTTATATACATTGATGCCTTTCGTCATATATTCATGTCAGCTTTCCAAATAAAAAAGGGACTATCAAGACATAAATAACACTGAAATATAATAGACATCTAAGAAGGGTCAGATCTAAAGCTTTTTAATTCCAGTTGAATTCTTCTCACTTGTTCAGGCCTTTGAAGAAATCTGTTTTAGATTCTATGTAAGAATAGATTGTGCCATTTATAACAGTCACTGTATGAAGCTTTTGAGGAGAAATTAAATTATTTAACTATTTCTTTGAGTTTCTGGTATGTACTGACTACACTGCAAGGATAAAATAGCGCATTGCATGATATATATCAGAAAATCAAAGAGCTTTATGGAAGCTAGGGAGCAGTCTCATATATTTCCATGCCTTATGAGGAGTTTTAATTAGCAGATTTTTGATATATTGTCAAATCCCAAACAAGCAAATGTAATTGTAATATCTTCAAATTTAAAAATATGTGATAATAAAATTTATCTTTAATCATTAACTCAAAATTCTACTTCATGCAACTAAAGCTGGATTTTGGTCAAGCGAAATGACATAATTCTGGAATAAACCAATAGAATTTCTCTACATATACTTATGTGCAAGTTATACTGGCCCCTGCTCTCAGAACAGACGTTTTAGTGGGAGAGTTTAAAAAAGGGGTTCTGACATTTTTATTAGTAGTCCTTAAGATCTGATTCTTAGCAACTATGCAGTTTTTAGTTCTCAGTCTTCCAAAATTGTTCTTCTTCTTAAAGAAGTGTGAATATGCTCTTGGAAATCTCAGTTTTGGCTATACTGTTTTTATATATATATATATATATATATAATATATATATATATATATATATATATAAAATGGTGGTTGGATGTCTTTGAAACCACCAGATATATATGAAAGAAAAGGTTATGAGCTGCCTCACATAACTCATGCGAAGATTAATTACAGTAGAAGAGGCAAAAGTGAACTGATTTCCACACTTCCAAATGTAGCAAGTGTAAAATATTCTTCAAAGTGAATTATCACTGACTTGAGCTGAGAGACAGAACCGCATTTGCTATGAACTGTCTTTATCTTCAAGACTGAATATAAGAATGGCGTATTTGCATAAAAATCTAAACTATGGATCTCAACATTAACTGCTAATTGAATACTCCTGATTAAAATTTTAATCTTTGAAAGCAATTACATTTTCTTCTGAAGCCATTTTTGATTGATTCCTTCGGTAAAGATGCTAGGAACTCTTCGGAAATCATTTTAACAGTGTTAAAATGGTGCCTCTTCACACATCACCCCCCTGGGAATAGCTAATTAGGAGCATTATCTACAGTCAGGACTTTGGACTGGCTCCACATTCATGTGAACCTATTTATTCCCATCACTGAGAACACAGCTGGCAATTGAATGAAATATGCTGATGTGGCAGGCTGGGACAAGTCAAAACAGGGAACTTTCTGAGATAAATAATATTAATTGTAAAGAAAAGAAGTAATTTCTATTTCAGCTGCCTCAGGAAGATAGACTCCTTCCTTCCCCCTCGCTTTAAAGTATAAAGGAACAAATGCAGTAGTTTATTATTTGAGATAATGCTGAGGGAAAAATTTTAGCCACATCTCATTATGAAACTATAATTACCACAAAAATAATTTACTATAAACTGGTAGGGGACTTAAAGAATACCACAGATTCTAGTGTGCATGTGTGATGCTATGTTTTTGGTAACCAGTGCTACAGACCTGGTTTTCTAATCTTTCTTGTTTGTTTGGTTAAGGGGCTTTTAATTTTTTAATTTTTTTAATAGGAAATGGATTAGTTAAGCAGATAGCAATTACCTGTTTATTAGAAAAAACATCCTCCACTCCACTCTGTAGTTTAGTGTTTGATTATCTTTTGTGCTTGAGTGATTCTGATGATGGTAGGGATTTGCTGGATTCTAAACTCAAAATCCAATTTGGGCAAAATGAAGAATTTTTACATCTATGCCTTGCGAAGGTGGGCTTAGTGTGTTATTTCTCAGCACTATTAAGAAGAATTTTCTGCCATGCTTTCCATTTTGGTGGGATATTAATATTTATTTTTTTTAAAAAAAATGGCTAAGTGACTTTGAACTGATATCTCTCTGTTTTTTATTGGGAATTCTGTGCAATTTTTACAGCAGAAATGGTTTTGTTTGGTGGGGTTTTCTTATCACAGCAGTGAACCCATTCCTTCCTAGAACATAAGGGGGTTTTTTACTGCCTCTTAAACTAGTGGTATCTCCTTTCTTTGAACAGTCACTGCAGTTTAAACTGTAATCTCAGAAATCTCATTTAAAGTGGTTCCTGGATAATATTGCCTCGCAGACTATCTAGATGAAATAAGAAATTTTAGTTTTTCTTTCCAAGAGTATGCTTAACTTTCTGTGCTTATTTATATCCTCCAGATTAAATGCATCAAATGAAAGGGTGTGTCTTTTTATTGGCTTCAATACCTTTTGGATAAACTCCTAGAAGTGGCTTTAAATTAATTATTCTGACTTTCCCCTTTATTATTTAAAGATTTCTGAAGTGCTTCTGTTTTACTTCAGTGTAGGTGGAGTAAGTTCTTTACATTTTCTTCTAGCAAGCAGAAAGATATAAGGTGAATATGTGCCTTCCTTATGACTTCACCAATTCTTAAACTGTTTTAAGAATTTTGATGTTAGAGGTTTTGTGATTTGAGCTTGTTCCAATGTATTCAGACAGAATAACAGATTTTTTTCCTGAGGGTTATTGTTGGGTTTTTTCCTTTTCTTTCCTTATTTTTATTATTTAACACAGAACAAAAAAAAATAAACATTACTTTGAGCTTAACAGTAGTTATAGGGGACAGCATGAGGATGCATGAAGTGTCACCAAGAGACAGCCATACCATGTCAAACAAGTCTGATCTACTGATGTTATTCTAATGAACAAGTTGAAGTGTTCCAAAGCCCAGGAAACTGAGAACAACACAGCATTTTGTGGCTCTAGTTAAGAATATTCCCTCACTTAAAGGTGATAGACTATCAAACAAATAGAACACAAAGTAGTTCCGCAGGAATCCAAGGGTCTATATTTTCATCTTTCTTGCTAAACTTATTTTGAAAAGCAATTTCAGTAATGAATGTAAGTTAAAGACACAGTTAATATAATTCCTGCTACCTTACTTCCTGATCCCTGCTTTTCAATTACTTTCTAAAAGATTTTAGTAGCAGCTGTTCTTAAAAGTATCACAATCCTTCCTCTCAAGTTACATAATGATACTTATGTTTTAAATTGTTCATTACAGAATAAAACTTCCTTTGCAACAGAGAGGCAGTGGTTTCAAAAGACTCATGTCTGTCTTCTGAGTAGTTATTCCCTTGAGACCTCTGTGTTAATAGCAGTTGGAATGGTGTATCCAATAAAAGATATGAAAACTGAATATGTGGTTGCTAAGGGTGCTCAGTCTTCAAAGAGTAGAAGCCAGTAAAGTGAAGGTTAAGAAGATATGTGTTTTGTTCCACTTTCTTCCAGGAAATGTCTGTCTTAGCAATTGTACTGGAAATTCTGATTTAGGTGACCAGTTCTTTACTGGTTATTGTGTGAGACAGCAACAGCAGCTCATCTTAATACGTGCAACTGGAAATAATGTGTTCTTATTAAGTATGCCGTTGCCATAGAAATTCCAGAGTTATTTAATAATTAACGTATTGTTAAAAGTGAGAAGTATTTAATGTATGTGGTTGTTGTGAGATTTATTTTCAAGACAGGTTTTTTAAAGCTTTTACAGTCATTCAGTAAAAAATAAGTATGACTTCAGAATGTATCCACTCCTGAGGATAGGGCATACAGAAAAATGTGTCCCACTAAAATAAATACTAATAGAAAATACTTATGCCTTGATTTACAGCAAAACAGAGATTAAACTCGTTTCTATCAGTACTGAGTAAGAGGAGATACTAATATTCTAATTATCAAGGCACATGTTGCTAGTCAGTAGGAACACAGAATAGCAACTTTTTTTATATATTACTCCAGAAAATATGGTTATAAATTGCCATTTGAACTACCAGTCTCTGAATATTTTTATATTCTGTGCCTCTTCTGCCATGAGCATCCGCTGAAGGTAACTGCAGTATTCTTAAGACATTTAATAATTTTCAGTTGCTGTTCAAAAGATCAGTGTACATAAAAACCTGATGTTAGATATAAATTGTTATGATTCAGTTCACAATATTGCATTTGGAGGAAGAGAAGAGCCTGGTGCAGTTGCTTGCTTTTCTGTGAATGTGTGTAAATTGTGGTATGGATGAGAACATCATCCCCTGAATGCTCTTTTAAATCTGAAAGTTATATTAAAGGCAATTGTTGTGGCTGTTTGGACTGAAGGCTGCTCAGCTTTAACATGACGGTAGAGACATGAGGCTGCACATTGCACCAGGGTATAAAATACCTTTTGTCCTGCAGGCAACAGAGCACAAGGTGAATGGTTATTTAGGATTATGCAGGATGGTGACTGCAACCAGATTAAAATCCTGCCTCTTTATCTGTCCACATCCTTTGCTGGAACAGGTTAAACATTCCAAGAGTGAACAATAATACCTTTCAGCCTTCAGTGCATTGCAGCAATTTTTTTTCAGGCAGCTCCTGGGATGGCATGGTCTTACTAACACCAGTGTCCACCTTCCCTGCTTTGGTCAACCTGCCTGCTGCCTTCAGGCATCTGCTAAACTTACCCAGCATAGTCTGCCACCTTCACCTCCACAGTCCCTAAGACACAAGCAGCTGGAGGTCTGAAGAACATTTTGGGAAAGTAGCCCTAGAGACTTGCTCAGATCATACCCTTCCCTAGAGGTCTGTTCCGAGTTGCTTGCAGACACACGGTAAGGGAAGAGTGAGGCCTTTTGTCTGTCCTGATGTGACTGGCAAGAGTTGTTTTCTATTTGATTGGTTTGGTTTGTTTTTTACTTAAAATGTTAGTAATATTTTGAAAACACCACTAATGCTGAGAACAGCATTTACAGAAGTGTTGTGGGATTCATGCTGCTTACTTTTGGTATGTCCTTTGCTCATCACTCAAGTTTGTAGGTGGTGATCCCTGGCATGTTTGATTTAATCCCCCTCTCCCTCCCCTGCTTGTTTAAGAAATCCTCTGAACTCATACTCCCATTTCATGAAGTACTAAGAAACCCTGAACAATGAATTAAGAAGTGTTTTGCTGTATGGTACTCAGCACACTATTTTTTTAATTTTTTTTGAATGGCAGTTGGGAGGGGTACAGCTTTTGAGATCGTTACAATACCACCAGATTGGGTTATTATATTTGGTTCAAGAGGAGAAAATATAATGTTTGCTGACTCTGAATCATTTTGTTGTGCATTTTAGGGATGGTATTATAAAGAACTGACAGATATTTTTAGAAGTTCAGTGTGTGAAATTCCACAGCTTCTACAGTAAACATTTTCTAAGGAAGCATTTCTGTCATTTTGCCACATATTGAACCTCTTGTTCTCATTAAACTTTATGAATGACACTCTGGAAGCAAGACACATTACTCGAAATGTTTGTTACATTATCAGATCATCTATTCACTAATTATTTACAGCATGCCTAAGGCTGATCTCTGTGTAAACTGCATGGGAAAACCCTGTTCATCTGCTTTAGCTTAACCCCTGAGAATTGCTTATAACTCAATGGAGTAGCAGCAAGTAACAGAAAAAGTAAGGAAGAAATAAAGTACTTGATGGGACAATGATTTGTAGTATAAAACCTAGAGAAACAAGATTTTTTTCTCTTTCAATAACCTCACTTTGTTTTCATCTAGAGAGAGGAGAGTATGCAGCTCTATAACCCATTAGAATAGCTGTACTTATATATTGATACTAATTAAAAATAAATTGAATCCCTAAATCTCAGGGGTTTATTTTTATACCATGACTACACATTTGTTTCCATAATGGTGCTGCAGGAGTTGCTCTTGCTGATCACTTGCTTCTGGCCTCAGAAGTTACCTGGTTATCAGCATCAAAAAAAAACTTCTTCCACTACTGAGTTGACATAGATAAAACAGTCAATTCTGTGAGCTGCAGATAATGCCCTGAATTTTTTGGCTATTACATCTTACAGATTTAGAATCACTGCTTTAAACAAATATGAAATGACACCATATAAAAAGTATTAAACAGATTAAAATTTTTATCCAACCATTCTTACATATGCCATCATTTTTTAAGTGTGCAGTTTTACTCTTCTAACAGCAAACATTCTACAAACTGCCACATAGGAACTGCTGGAAGAGATGTCTCCTGTTTTGAGCTGAACAGGATTATTCCCAATTCAGTGTGAAGCCTGCTGTTTCTGTATTCTGTAAGCACTGCTGCTGACAGGTCTGCAAAGGAGGGCTCCCCATCAATGTTTCAAAATCTTTTCCTGAAATTAAACTATTAATCCACAGGGAAAGTTCCAAGAGATATTGTGTAGCTTCCTTATTGTCATATTATGTTTCAGTAGAGAAGTTCATGTTAAAGTAGTTTCTTTGTTTTGCTCAAAACCTGTCATTTTCACTGGGGAGTAACTGTCCTGTGGAAATATTTGCTTCAAATAATCAACCTGCAGAATATTTTTATATTCAGGTTGGACTTACTGTTGAAATAAAGCAATAGTAAGAAATTTTTACTTGCTGACGAGTATCCAGTGAACCTGTGGCTTAATGTACTTACCCATTCCACAAGTTCTGAATGTTGGAAATGCAGATACAGATATAGCTAGAAATAAAGCTAGGGACTACTGTCTAGTTTAAAAGTCATCCAGAATAGATGAACTACTGGCTTTTCTGGGTTCTGCCTCTCAAAAGAGAGATAAGTCTCTCCCCAAAAATTGAAAAGGTAAATTGGCTAAAGAAAATTACTGTTTTCTGGTAATCTTAGTATGTGTGCTAGTTCTGAGAAAAGATAACTGAAAAGTTGCACTGACTTTTTCATGAAGGAATATAACAATACATAGCCAGCAGTCATAATTGTGGTTTAAACTTTGTAATGCAGGCTGAAACAAAAACATTAAAAAGCTGTTTACACCTCCTTGAAAAATATGTCTAAGATATTTACTTTTTAACAGAGTCATTTCAAACTGGAAAAAAATAGAGAAAGGAAAGGAATCCTTTGAATAATTTTGAAGCATTTATAAAAGGCTGAAATTAGAAATTTCAGCTGCTGTGATTTGGTGCTCTGCGTTAATATGTTATCATCAGACTTCCATGCAATTACAACCAGGAAATCAATTTAATTATTTCAGTTGATCTGTTAACTTTAAGTTTAGTTAAACAAAAATTACAGAAGGAAATACAAGAAAAGATGTGAAGCTGATGAAAGAATGCCATTTTAACTAGAAAAACTGAGTTACAATGACCATGTTGGTTATAGATTCCCCCACAGCCACCCTGACTGTTTTGGAGCAATACATTGTAATTTTTTTCCAACTGAGATTACAAAGAGGATCCATATATTTAAATTAGAGTTGGATATTGAATCCCAGTGATATGAACTGCTAACATAAAATGGTTAATCTAACTTCAGTATTGGATAGAGATGCATACAGTGGGAGCCAGTGATGGTAATTGAAAGCCAGGGAAAATATATATTTCAATGCTGTTCCAACATAACCTGTTTCTATTGAACTCTTCCAATGATTAAAACTATGTAAAAGTAATGCATTGTATGACTGTTTCTTCTGAAAACAGGCTAAGCTGGAGACACACATTTGGTGATTTAGTATTTGTGGACTGAGTAATAAAAATAGGTTGTGATAAGCTTCTGAAATATATTCAAGCATCTTTCTAAAAATACTGTATTGATGGAAGAAGCGATAAATGTACAGCCAATTTGGCATTATTCAGAAATAATGTAAACGATACTTTTTCATTTTGAGATGGTTAAATGGTCTTAAACTTCTTCTTTTACTGGCACCTGGAGATGCTTTTATCTTCCAGAACAGTGCTTTGCAGTGAAAGTGCATTCCAATCAAATAGAGATGGCCACTAGGTCATGTCACCAATTAAATAACCATGAAGAACATTTTAACCTTTAAGTAATAGTTTATAATATTCTTTGATCTTTTATTAGTGTTTTTTCTTCTGTCTTCTGCTGCATAGGCCAAATCTTATTGGTACTTCAATATTAAATTAACATAAGATACTCTGTTTATGAAGATATATTTCAAAACTCAGTATTTGCTTTGTGTAGAGATTTAGAGGCAACAGAAGTAATTATGAAGTGCAGGGAAAGCACTGACTGAAAACGTACTTTCAAAACTGTCTAGATACAGTACACAGAGAATTCCTCAGGTTTTCAAATAGCACAGTATGAATAATAAAAATCAAGTGCATCTAAGTCTGGGAGGGTGAAGAAAATGGAAGTAGTCTCTGGCTGTTTACTTCATGAAATGCTACTGAGAGGTAAACATTCTCTTGTCTCCATGAAATGGAGTGCGCCTTAAAATTTATTTTTAAATTGAGAAAAACACACTCTGTTTAGAGAGTTTTTCCATCTGAATTCATAACAGGGAAATAGTTCTGAAAAGGTGCTCTCTTGCTGGATCTTGGGATTTTAATTTGGGGAAAACAGAGAATTCAAAAAATCAGAAGTCATAGCAACTCTGTATAGATGTGCCCTTTCTTCAAAGTCTCCCATCTCTCAGTAAGAGATAATGAGAATGAGTTGCCAAGAACTGGTGCCCCTTAAGAGAAACCCTAAAACAAACAAACAAAACCACTATGTGCCAATCTTTTGTAAAGATTAAATAACATCTTTTACCAATGCTTTCCAATACAAGCTTTGACTGCTAAATATGTGTGCAAATGTATAACACACGTATTTGAAAATAATACACTCTCTACACAGATTTTGCCCCCTATAAAAGATCAAATTTTTTCGATGTGAAAAGATCAAGTTTCTGTCTCAGCTCAGCTATCCATTCTCCACTTGCTCAGTGTACAGAGATGGCCCTGGGGTCTGCATTGGCCCCCTGGTGAGGCAGGAACAAGAGGAGGTTTAGCAGAGAACTGGGCAGGCTGGCACATGTTCCCTCTGCACAGGAAAAGATACTTAAGGCAATTTAGCAAAAGCTGGTAGGTCATGTTACATCTGAATTTATCACCTATTAGGCTGGCCTAAACAAAGAATGAGTTGCAAATTTTTTTCTGTTTTATTTTTGCTTCTTCTTTTTTTTTGTTTGATTTGGTTTGGTTTCTAATGACAGACTGCACAAGAAAATTTGTGACTAGATTACTTGAATCAGCATCTGGGTGCAGAATGCTATAGCTCTCTAGGTTTTGAGAAAATTCACTTACTTCTTCATTCTCACTCTGGTCCTGAGAGTCTAAGGAGATAATTAAGACACCTTTGTTCTATGATTAGGCATGCAGTTCAATCATAAATCCAAGAGGGCTTTGGAGGAGAATACTGGAGCTGATGTTAGATCAGAATGGTCATTCTCAGAAAACCATAGCTCTCATCATGGAAATTCAGTTGGTTAGGGCCCAGGCACACAAGGAAAAAGTAATATTTTTGCTATTTCCTGATTAAGGCAAACCTAACTTGGTACATGAGGACCATGCACACTAGATAAAAATGCCCCCGTAACAACCATATCCACCATCATGCAAAAGCTTTGCCCTGCTTTTGTGACCCTGGCTAGAGGATTCCTATTTCTGCAATTTTTTCAGCATACTGGCACTGAAATGTACTTTGGTTTTGATTGTCAGTTAAATCATCTTCATGGCCACTCTCACACCGTTCTTTGGGATTTCCATTCATCGTACCAAGGATTATGTCAGACTTCCCCACCACTAATTGTCATTAGGTTGGCATATTAATTTCTTCTCAGATCCCTACTAATGTCCAGAGGTTTTGCTTTCTTTTGGG
Source organism: Falco cherrug (assembly GCF_023634085.1). Lineage (NCBI taxonomy): Eukaryota > Metazoa > Chordata > Aves > Falconiformes > Falconidae > Falco > Falco cherrug. The sequence goes on along the minus strand of NC_073699.1, from coordinate 54,056,758 downwards.
GGGGCCCTCCCTTAAACATCCTTCTGAATTCAGGACTGGCACTTGTCACTTTAAATTAAAACATTTTTCTTTGGAAAGGCTTTATTTACCAAGTATGCTCCATCATTTTGCATTCCTCATGTATCATACCACCAATATTTGTGTCATACGCAAATTATATCAGCAGTATTTACTTCCAAATCATTTTGTTGGCCCTTATTGTGTGTACATAACTTCATTTATTTATTTTTTTTTAGTTTAGTTTTTAGCTACCTGTATACAGACAAACCCAGAAAAAAACACGGTAATGAGGTGGATTTATCCCTTGTGAGGAACATTGCCATTCCTGTGCAGTAATGTTTGTATTATAAGGTAGTAGTAGGCAAGAGTTTCTTGCTGTGAGTGAAACATGTTTGATATCTGTTTTGCCTAATAGAAGACTGCAGTTCATGGAACAGTTTACTAAGCTGTAGAAATATCTATGCAACAACTATGCTTTCTTCAGTAGTATATTTCTGGTATTCAGCACATTGTCTTTTGCATTTTTGTAAACTATATTTCCTATTGTGAAAACAATAATCTTTTGTGTCAAAGAGTGTTCAGAATTTTTAAATGATAAAGAATGATTTCAAATGGGAATATTTGGGGCTTTTTTTTTTTCAAAGGTTTTAATTGTGTTGAGGGTTAGGTTTCAGTGACAACCCAACGTGAACTTCTAAATATAATAAAATTATTCATAAGTGTTAGGAAAGGATAACTTCAGCATATGTTAAATAGCTCATGTGTGTTACACATTAAAAAAATAATAATAGGAGCAGTGACTTTTATAGTTCAATAGGTAGCAACAGATTATGTTAAATTATTCATAATATGCAACAAAGACACAGTCTTTGTTTTCCTAACTGGACCAAAAAGCAAAGATCAGCTATCAGTGATTTGTTTAAAACCAGATCTCTGTTTTTAGGGGAGGCATTCTATCACCTCTGTAAGCTCATATTTTGCATATCAACTTCTGCCAACTCCTTTCCCATAAAGAAAACCTCCACCTGTCTGCTACAAGTCCCTTTAAATCCTCACTTGTCAAAAATCTTTGAAATCTTTGTGCAGTCTTTAGTTTACAGAAAAGTCATCTGTTTTCTTCTTTTTATATTTCTTTTCCTCCCTTTTCTTTCTTTCCCCTGGAGATTGTCACTCCAACAGTTTATGTCTTATCGTGTAAGACTCAAGGCGACCAAACTTCATCATTTAACAGATCTGCAGCTTTTCTAGTGTGCATAGAGAGATCTAGCCAAAGCCGTGTTTGTGTTCATCCTATTTTTTTGGAAAGTATCTCATCTGACTTTGAAGCCTGCCTCTCCCTAGAGTTTATATCAAAATACTAATTTTTAAACAAGTCAACACCAAAAGAAAAATTTGGGCATTTTTTTAAACTCTCATTTCAATTTTGTGCTTCTAAAAATTAGTGAGGGCTCAACTGAGCCTTTAATATGCTGGTCCTTGCTGGGAATGGTCTGGATTTGCAGTACTCCAGCAGATGCTCTGGGAGGCATTATGCCCCAGGTAAGCACAACAGGCTGCACAAGTACTAATGCCTGGTGGGAGAACTGTCTGCTGCTTCCCTAATTGCTGCCCACATGCTCCCTTCCACAGCTAGCTGCTTCTGATGATTATTGAGGGGAGACCATGACCCCATTTCATATGCACACCTTTTAGGGATGCTACTGTTAGTAGCACTAAACAGAAGCTTTTTATGGTTTATTTTTATTATACATATGGTACATGTCAGAGATTTACAGTGCTCTGCTTCCCTAAGACAGTTCCTAAGAGCTTAGCTGATTCATTAGGGCATATATGTATTATTAGAAATTTAACTCTAGCACTAGAATAATTAGAGCTTACAAAACAGGCATGCAGAAGAGACAAAAGATTGATTATTTTCTTTTTCACTGCTCATTGCCTTCTAAAATGTTAGCAGTGGGGGAAATCACTGACTTGAAAGCTTTTAGATTCTTACTTTCTGGATAGACATCAAGGTAAGTGACTTTGGACATTCTCAATCTTTCTCATGAAATTTTCTAGTAGATGTCACAAAAATATGTGTTGATTTCTTTGAAGTTCAACAATGATAAATAGGGGTGTCTGTCCAAATGTTTTAGGCACTCCACTCACCGGCTACTAAAGAGGAAAAAAAGTAAGATTCAAAGTGAGAGACTGCTTTTCTCTTTAAAGCCATCAGAACTAAATCATCTTGCAATTCAGAAAATACATAATTCCTCTTCTGCCATGTGAAAAACATCTCAGTGTAAATCTATCAGGAAACAGCTGAAAATAAATTAAAAAATGGCATGTTTGGGGATATTGTTTTCTTGGGGTTGGGGCTGGGGTTTTTTAACAGATTTGGGAATATTCCTTAGCATCCTAGTGCTTGGTATTTATTTATGTTCCTTATCTCTTCACACAGAGGTCTATGACATGGTGCAATTATGCACTAGAAAGAAGGGACTGAGGTACAAGAAAACTTAGCAGACATAAGATGTACTTCAAGGACTTATTTTGTTACAAAGAAGGAAGGGCTTAACACACAGTAATGCTATGGATATTTCAGAGGCTGTGAGAATTTGTTGATCAACACTGACACGAAAAAGAGGCCAACAGTTCTTCTAAAGAATGAATAAATAAATAAATAGGGTTTACCATAGAAAACACTGAAACAAATCAATATAATTGGATGCCCCTACCAGCAAATTGAAAAATGATGAAATGATGAAACCACTTTCCCTGCAGAGAAGTGACTTTGGCAAAGGCAATTGTCTCCCCTGGAAGGTGATCTTTATGTAGAAATTAAAACAAAAAAAAAAAAAAAAAAAGAAAAAAAAGAAAAAAAAGAAAAATTCAGTTATGGACAGTTGTGGACTACCTTGCCCCCTTACTGAAATGATGGAATAGCTTGCTATGTGAAAGAGCATGTGCTGAGTGGTGTTGGAGGAGGCAGCTGATCTGGCATTTGTGGAGCTGGTGCCAGTGTTCAGTGCTTTGTCCTTACACACTTTCCTTCCCAAGTGCTGACAGTTGCTTGAGGCCCATAGTGTGCATTACATGTAGTTTGTGCAAGCAAGCAGTTTGTGAATTGTAATGACCCAGGGTGTGAAGTGCCTTCATGGAGTTTTGTAATGGAACCTATTTTCTGTCTTAGCTTGTAAGTGGCTAGAAACTGACTTTGAACTATGAAGGCATGTTTGCTTATATAGGAATGATATCCTCAGAGGAACTGTTCTCTTTGAGTGTTAAAGATTGTTTTAATAATAGATTCAAGTTCTGCTCAGAAAAGATATTTCAGAACAAGTTAACTAGCCTTTGAAGTCACAAACATATAAATTTTTTGATCCAGATATTTAACACAGTGTGTGTATTTAGCATGATAGATGTACAGATAATTAAAAAAATATATTTCCTACCTTAATTCTTAGATTTGTGAACGAAGTTGGTGTTGTGGTTTAACCCCAGCTGGTAATTAAGTACCACACAGCCTCTCGTTCACTCCCCCCTCACCCAGAGGGATGGGGAGGACAGCTGGAATGGAATGTAAAACTTGAGAGTTGAGATAAGAACAATTCAATAATTGAAACCGAATAAAAATGAAAGAACAATAATAAAAATTATGACAATAACAGTTATAATGAAAAGAGAGAGGGAAAGAATAACATCCAGAGTGAAAGGAAGAAAGGAACACATGGTGGACAACGCAACTGCTCACCACGTGCCAAGCGATGCCCAGCCAGTGCCTGATCAACGATCTGCCTGCCCTGGCCAATGCCCCAGGTATTTTTACCAGGCATGGCTTCCCATGGTATGGAATGCTGCCTTGGCTAGTTTGGATCAGCTGTCCTGGCTGTGTCCCCTCCCCGTTCCTTGTGCTCCTCCAAGCTTTTCACTAACAAAGCCTGAGGAACTGAAAAGTCTCACATCAAAGCCAAAACACAGTACTGCACTAGCTCCTGAGAAGATAATTAACTCCATCCCAGCTGAAACCAGGACAGCTGGTCAAACAGTTTTTTTCAGCAAAATGCATCACTTTTTTATTTAGTGAGTCACTCAGCAATGATTCAGATGATGCCTGTCTTCTCCCAGGTGACTACTTCACTCTAGTGATTGCTTTCTCTAGAACCAGTCTGATTTCAAGGAGAAGCTGTGACATCTAGAATAAACCCTTCCGGGCTAAGAGGGAACGGGAAAAGAAGAACAGAAAGAGCAGATGGTAAAGACAGTGGCACAGAATGAAAGAACTTCGAGTTCAGTTTTCTTGTTCAGTCTCTTGCCTGAGCCTGTTCTTGAATTAATCAATATTTATTTATGAATGAACAATACTAAGGGGGAGAAAGGAAAGATGGATAGCCCTGTTCTCTTAACTGCAAGAGGACACCGGAGTGTATGTCTAGGTTCAAGCTCTTGCCCTGCCTTAGAAGAACAGTGAATTTAATCTACATTTCTCACTCCTCAAACTACAGGGTATTGGCTATTAAGGAATTAACCTCTCAGCCGAGTTTCCAAGACTTTAGTTTTCATGGAAACCAAAAAACTGCTGTAGTCTGTGATCTGTTTGCTTGGTATTATTTTCTTATAACGGGCTATTTATTGTGGGTCTTTAACATCCAGTCATTGTCTGCAATATCAAACAATCTATCAAGTGCATTTCAGGTTCTTCTTGAAAGTTGTCATTGGAACTTCATTCTTAGAGATAATCGAAATTAACAAAAAACCAAACCAAAACAAAACAAAACCACCTGATCATTCATCTATACATATGCAGATGATGAAAATAACGTAAAGAATTAATGGTTCAGACTACACATGTCATGAAAGTGTATTGCTATTGGGAAAGAAAGTTTAAGGACAAGAGATATGTGAATAGAAATAGTTCTAGATTTTGAATTATTTGTAGTGTTACAGTCCCTTCTAAATCAGTATTTTCAGGCTGCTCTTTGCTTAAGATGGCTGTACAAATACACTAATTTACTTCTTTCTCAGCAAACTAATAGTATCTTTGGAGTGGTAAAGGAAGCTATTTAAAAGATAGAAGTTATAGAAACATATTATTCTTCCATGTAATAGCTACTAGAAAAAGTAAAATATATTTGAATGTATAGGAATATATAGATTATTACATATAAAATTAAATGTGTTTTTTCCTATAGGGAGAATACACAGAAGTAGAAATAGAGGGACTGACTGACCGAAATAGTCCTTTTGCATGGAGAAGCAAAACAATGAGTGTAACAACGGCAGTGTAGGATTGCATTGAATGTTTCTAACAAGATTTTCAATACATATTGTAGCTGTGGTGTGGGGTTGAAGTTCCTGTAAAACAAATATAATAAGTTATATAAGTTAAGTTACATATAAATTATGTAAGTCAAGTTAAATATAAAATAAGTTAAACAGATATGAATTATGTGATCTAAACAAGTCTCAAGAGTAGAATTCCTTTTGCTGCATCTGGTTCAAGTGAAGACTTTACCACACCTAGGCAAGGTAAAACTATATCTGCACGCTGGAAGCATCTGTGTGGAACAAACTAACAAAAGGATTTTTTAATTATTTTTTCTTAATATTGCTGAAAGGAAATTGTAAAGAGTTTATGCTACTCTTAAACTGCTTTACATTTTATTTTGAAATAAATTCCAGACCTGGGGCATGTCCCTTGGTTTCCTCTGGGATAATATAGTAATTTTCTCCACCAGTTAGATTAATGTAACTTTGGAACAAAGTCTCCAGTAAATCATCAGAGAAATATCATCTTTGACTGAGGTGACCTAAATTACCTCAAGCAAGGACGTTTTGCAGAGTGTGTGAAGTTACAGTTTAAATGCAATATCATACCAATGCTCTCAAACCACATGGATAGAAGTTATAGAAATAACAGCTAACATTTAGATCCTTACTTAGGGATGCAATGGAGGTAGGTTGTTCCAATTCCAGTATTTGTAATTGTAATTGCTGTAATTGACAGTGTGATGACAGGTTTGTGGGAAATGATTTGTCCTGTGAGAAGCAATGTTTAGTTGTGCTGAAAAACAATATGCTTGTCTGAGTTCACAGAAACCAGCATCACCTTCTAGAGCTAAAATAAACTATTATGGGGACTTGTATAGGCACTGGATGCCATAATTCCAGGTTGTGTTTGGAAGTCATGGAAGTAGCTGTTGCCTGTAAACAGGATAAACCTTCTCAATATGGAGACAAGCAACTGAAGCTTAAAAACAAAACAAAACAAAACAAAAACCCGAAACAAACCCAACAACAAAAACCAGCCCCAAACCCCCAAACTTACTTAGCAATATCAAGTGTTTTATCTGTATAGCCATCTGCTTTCTTCAGCGACCGTCTGTGTCCTCAAGCAAATAGTTTGGACAGAAGATCAAAGAGTTAACTGCTGTTACCCTCAGCATATGAAAGGTGCTGAATTGTAAATAACAAGGTATTCTTCCTTAAAAGCTCCATATTTATATGTTGAGATTAAACTAAAGTAGCATCACCATTTGGTTCTGTGCCAGGTTGTGATTCCACAGCACCAACGTAGACTCCTAGGGAGTGTCAGAGAGGAAAAAAAGAGGAGAAAGAGGATAGATATTGTCAATATAGCCAAAGTACAAGTTCAATAAACCCAAAGAATGAATGCACTTTAAAGACCATCTTTATAACTGAACTCAGCAGGTTATGCTTACTGTACTCTCAGCCTTTACTCCCAACCTTTGTAATAACAGCTGGTCTGTATCAACATAAACATGGATCTGCCTTAGTCATTGTTCATTATAACTTATTTTTGTACATGGCCAAGTACACGACAGCTGTCTTATAAAGCCATGCCTGTAAAACTTTCATTCTTATTTTAGTAGCCACACCTAAAACTGCAATATAAGTTACTGTAGAAAGGTGCTGAATTATGTAGAATACTTCATGGTATTATAGGATTTTGCATTAGATTGTGTATTTAGAAAGGAAATAAATTCATACCCTCAAAGTCTAACATTAGATAGATAGTGTGGATAAAAAATAATGGACCAAATTTACCCTTGGTGTAATACTGTTATGTTTATTGGGAACATAAGGGATGAATAGCACAATACATTTTTTCTTTTACTCTAGAATATATTTTAATTTTGTTTAAATATTTTTTTATGAACATACATTACACCTCTTTCCATTTTCACAGATGGAGGTATAAGTTTTGCAGCAATCCTTAGGATAGTACTCAAGACAGTATTTGAATGCAACCTGATTTCAGGTAGTATTCTCTGGGTAGGCTCCCCATCTGGTCCATAAACAGCAGAAAGCTTGTTCAGCACTGAAAATGGTTACAGTTAATCCTGATTTATAATTTCTCCTATGACAACCTTTTGTGCAATCTACCCAGGGACTGTATAACATGAGCAAGTGAATGGCATATATGACAGAAGGACACGAATGAGAAAAGTCAATCTGAGTTTGGAAACAAAATATCTTATCATTAATTAGTGCTTAAAATAGTATTGATACATGTTTTTGCTATTTTTTCACCTCTGTGCTTTAAGCTGTAAGTGAACTTTTAGAAATCACCCAGTGATTGATAAAGAATATGTTGGTGAAAGTTAGAAACACATGAAAGCTATCAGGAAGCAAACGTGAAGGAAATTATTACAGCAAGTGTTTCCTAATAGCTTTGATGTTAAGAGTATTTGAAAAGAAGAAAGATACCAGTGTTCAGATTCTTATGTTCACCCTGATTATACCTTTCTAGAGGCCAAAAGGAGCTACATAGCAAGCTCTAATCAGATCTGTGAAGTTTACCTTGAAATAAAGTACATCTAAACTGCCATCAGCTTAGGAAGCAGAAATACCTTGTCTTCTGCAGCTATTTGGAAAACAAACCTGGTAGCATTTTCCAGGAATCCCTCTAGCTTTAGGAGTCTCTTCTGGGTAGCTGGACAGACAGACACCAGAAGAGAAACACAAATATGACCTGGAACAGTGTCACCTACCAAGCAAAGCCATTAGAGCAGATCACACTTTGCTTAAAGGTAAGGACCTGGCACGGACACCCCGTTTTCAGGTATTAACAAGGTGTAGTTTGAAGGTGGTGACAGCATGCTTTATAGTGGATATTCTTCTGCTCATTTTAGGTGGATACAAGCCGGTTGCATGTCTGAACCAGCAGAATTCTCCATCACAAGCAGTAGTCATCCAGAAAGACTGAAGAACATTTTCTTTTGGACTTTTACTATGATGGGTTTGGCTGAGCCTTGAAGCTTCAGAAGACTCAGTGCAGCTGCCCTGAGACAAGGCTCAGCCAGTGAGTTTTATATCTACTTTAACCATGTATTCTAACACTGGGGCTTGGGGCTTTTGATAAATAAAGCTATCCTTGAACACGCCTACTAATCAGAGTCTGCAAGTGAAGAAGCAACATTGGAATTTTTCATATGTCAAGGGAGAAATAGATCTAACAATGTATCTTTCCTGCTTAAAGAACCATACCAACAGCTTAGGGTCTGAAAGAATCCTGAAAATAACAGTATATACAAGATAGTATGTAAATTGTGAGAAAATGTGGTTGCTTTTCTATGTTTGACTATTTAAAATAGGTATGGGAAAACACATGTGTTTAAAATGAAAATATCTAATTCTTTTCTAGGATGATTACACAGGTTGCAATGAACTATCTTGTAGGAAATAAACCTTCCCATAGCTTTTCTGGCTTGCCAGGAAATCCAGTAGCCTGTTGTTTGAATTCCTCAGAGGTGTCCCTGCACTAAAATTTGTAGCCTTAGTTTTGCCAACCAAATACTTTTGCCAAATCACTGTCAAAGAGTCAAAAGATTTGTCTGTTGTGCTCCAGATTAACTTGAGTATGAGAGCAGGGGTGCTGATTCAAGTTCTGACTCGGAACATCCAAAAAAGCTTTCCAAAATCTGAAAGTTGCTGCAAATAATTCATGACTCTATTGTATTAATACGTACTATGGGTGCATAAAAAAGGCATTAGTAAATTGTTTATTTACTAATAAATAAATAAATAAATAAAACCAAACGTACTTGTTTGGCCAATATATCAGGTATACACAGCAAACAAATATCACGGTTTCACTGATGGATCATTTATCCTCTCTGTTCTTTGACATCAGAATTTTAAAAACAAAAAAGAAGACACGGTTTGATCAAGTTCTCTCACTGAACATAATACATATCTGTGAATTGTATTGTCAGAAATTTAAGCAAGATGGCAGGCAATGACCCAACAACACAAGTGATGGTTTTGTCTCCTGTCTGTTAGCAAAAAACAAAGCAAAAGTCTCTCACTCTTCTAAAATCATACTGGCTCTGTATCTGCACTAGTTAGTCTCTCCTCAGGCAAGTGTCTGATAAAAAAATATCCATAATAGAAATAATGTAATGGAGTAGTCCGCACACACACAAAAAATGGTAAATGTAGAGAGACTAGCTTTGAAAAGCATTAAAATTGTTGTTTACATTAATAATCAGTTGAAGGGTATTGATAAGTTCTGGCCTGGTATTGACTTAGGAACTTTAAAGCTGGCTTTGTAAGTAGGGAGTTGACTGTAGTCAGAAAAAATTAGTCAAGTCAGAAATCATTTAGTAGATTTTCAAGTTCCAGTAATTTATTCTGTATGGTATGGAGGATTAAAGAGATGTAGTGAGCCTTCAAAGCTTTTACAGAAAGAACTGAATAAATGCATTGACATTTTTAATGTTATTGCATTTGAGATTTTAAATTATTTTCTTTTCTATATGATGTTAATCCATTGTTCTTTACTGTTAGTATAAACATCATTATTCTCTCTATTTCTCTTTTTGCATTTTTTTTTTTTGCTTTTTTTTAAAATCATGTTACCAAGTTAAGGTGTGTAAAATTTTAGAAGTGTTTTGTTAAGCCATGAAGCCCAGATGACACCACTAGCTTAATGTTAGTATTAGATAACTAAAGCAGAACCTCGGCCTGCAAGATCTCATAGAATATCTAAAATAAGAGTATCTCTAGTATGATTCAGCCATAATAATATCCATAGATGCTTTTTTCTGAAGCAAGTCTCCAAGTAGCTTGACTTTTTCTTATCCATTCTAGAAACATTCTGAGGCTGCTGGTGCAATGTTGCCTTAAGAAGAAGAGAGAAAAATTATCTGATGTAATTCAGTAGATAGTGCAGGGAGCAAAAGCAGTGCCTTTTGAAAAAACGCAGACTGTCCTTAATCAGTTAGTGTTGTCTAATGGTTTTAACTTTACCGTTTAACTTGATTAATTTTCTCTATTGCCTTCACACAGTCAAACCTGGAGTCCAAGCTGAAAGTGGTTCAGTAAGAGAGCCCCAGAAAATTTCTACAGATACATGCTCTCTCCTATCGTCTCCTTCATAAACCAAATAAAAACAAAGGTTCTTTCAAAAAAAGACATCTCTGTGATGCTTGTTCTAGTTGGACAATTGCTACCACTATGGATTTCTCAATGCAGCCTCTTGGTTTAGTTGCACATTAGGTTGCAAAGGTTGTATGAATTAATTCAAGAATTTGGTCCGCTTCTGCAATGTCTGAACAGAAACCAGTTATCCATGTAAGAAAGTCAAACCCAGGGAGAAGAAACAATCTGACCAAAGCCTGCTTCACCTTTAAATTCAAACCACAAAAAAAGAGACTGCTTTTCTATACTGTCTTTTGCAGTTTTCTTTCTCTTATGCATGCAATAATACATGTATACTTTATGTATTGTATCCTGCCTGTGATAGCTGCTCTTTCCATCTCCAAAAATGGGAACTGCAGTTCATCTTTTACCTCCAGGCCTCTCTTCTTTGGGGTTTACATTTGGATTAGTCAGTTATGATCACTCAGCAATGTAAGGCGGTTTTGCTGAAGCAGGTAATGCTTTGACTATGAGTAAAATTTTTCTCCTTCATTTTTGTTCTCTAATTGTTGAATTTTTCTGAGTTTTATAGGCCTAATCCTCTCTTCTGCCTCATCAGTTTTGTATTGATATAACACATGTGTTTGATAGTGCAAGTCAGAAGAAATTCCAATCGGAAACTAATTTTTTTTTCGTATTTACTTTTATTTTTTCATCAGATCATTTGCTTTCTTCTACCATGAAAAGCTGTTACTTCAGTGCCATACATCTGGCAGTCTGTTTAATTGTTTGGTTGAACATGCAGAGCCAAAAAAAAGTGGGGCAGCAGGAGCTGACAGATTTCCACTCATGCCCAGAACAACATATGGATCAGCAGAGTTAGGAAGCTTTCATTATTTCCTGTTATCTGTTGGTTTTCACATTATAGGAAAACCATATATCTAAAGCCTGTTTCAGGGGCCTTTTGTGTTTTTTAGTGTTGCGATTAAGTTCAGGTTGTAGCTCCCATGTTTGTAACCACGCTGCAGCAGTGTTTATGTGAAAAGCCCTTTGTGGACTCATCCTGATTTGACTAGATTGCTATTGGAAGCTATCAAAGAGCCATAAAATCCCCAGCACTGGCTTCACCTTTCCTGTGGGCATTGACCAACATGACAGTTACTTCGCTTCACAGCTGCAGCTGCAGCTTTGTCCTTTCAGCTCCCCAAACTGCTCGGTGGCAGGAACGGCAAAGCCTGTCTGTTCTGACCTGCAAAGCCTCTCTCATTTCTTGCTGTCTGTGTGCTCAGGAAAGGATGTAACACCGGTGCAGCCTCTGATTAGACACAGTGCCCCAGAGACTGGCTGACTCCAGAGCAGAAATGCTGAAGCCAAGAAAACATTGATTTCTAACACATGGATCTGAAATCTAATCAAACTTCAGTAATATCAGCCCATGACCTTTTTCTTACTAGAGAACTTATGCAAGCTTAATTCCCTGACTCCCTTGTTGCTTTGTGTGTGCTGGTGCTGCCTTCAGCATAATTATTGGAAAATTCTGAGTGTTAATTGAACATGATTGAATTTTTATATGAATCATGTGTACATTATGGAGAAGAAAACCATGCTTGCATTTTTCTTGGGGTGGGAAGGGACTGGGTAAGCAAGCTTTATCGCGGGACATAGAATTCTGATTTTTCATGATCTAGTTATTTTAACAGAGTTCCACCAACAGGAGTCTGGTGACATAGTGCCATGTGGTACAGTACAGGTTTCACTTAAAATCCATGAAATGTATCATAGTAAGGCTCCTTGCAGTACTGCAGTGGAAGCTCAGATAACACTATTTTTTATAAACCCTCTATTTTCAGGTGATTAATGTAGCCATGAAACTTTGCTTTGGGCAGAAACTTGGCTCGCAATGTCAAAAATACACTTGATGAAATTATTTTTTACAGATACTTTCCACGAGACTTTTTTACATTTCAGAAATTGTATGAAGGTCATGGCCTGTAATAATTTTCTAAGTGTTTTGATGCTCAGTCTGTACTACAATTTCAAAACTATTGTTTCCTTTCATATTTATATTTTTACTACCTGTTAAAACAGTTTATTTTTGTACCTATTGGTGCAGATGCTTCAGTTTCAGCATTGAATGTATGCATTGGATAAGTGCTTTAAACTGATTTAAATTTAAAAATGCAAACTATTAGAGGTATTAAAAAAAAAAGATTTTCAAGATAATCTTGAAAACTTTTACAGTTCACCAGCTCTTTTATGTAGCATTAGCATGCTTCGACTCAAACGTTCTCAAGCAAAGAATTAGGAATAATAATTTCTTCCACAAGGTAACACAGTGAAATTCATTTTGTAAGTATTTGTAAATAGGCTACTTGCCTAAAAAATTTAGACATACTGTGCAGAATGATGAGTTGATTCAGAAGATGGCATTTGCTGAGTTTCTTTGTATTTAAGCTTATTAGCTAAGCACATGCCAAGTGCTAAAATAGTTCAGTTATTTTTTCTATGTGAATATTCTATTCTGTTTTCATTTTTATTACACCTGACTGATTTTGACTACTTTTTTATTAAAAATGTACTACTTGTTTCTACTATTTAAAAGTTCAAAGATAAAGCCAGCTGAAGCTCAGTCATTCAAAAATCTGTTTTGCATTCTCTGTAAGGCTAGCATATGAATTTATAAGAAAAGCAGATGCTCATTTCTTAAGCAAGTTGCAGAAGAGACCATGCTTATGAGGAAAGTACTGTAAACAGTATCTCAGAAATTTAAAATTTGTAAGAACTGCATATATACCTGGAAGTACATATATATATTTCTAAAGAAAAAAATTTGTAAGAGCCTGTAATATAAATTTTTAAACCTTCTTGAAATCATAATTACTGGACTGAAAATTATGGGATGATTCTTTTATAAGGCCAAATTAATCATAAAGCTTTGTTTGTATTATGAGGAAATATTTATTAACATCAGCAAACATGAAGAAATGTGAAGGGAGAATCTTTTCTATTTATTCTTTTTTCTTAGTTTCCACTGAAAACTCTAGAAACACCCAGATCAGGATAGTCTTGCATCTAAGAGGCTCTTTGATAGACATCCATTGGTGATGAAGAACCTTTCATGAGAATATCATGCAGTAATCATTTCTTTTAATAATTTAAAACTGATTGCTACTCTGCCAAGGCTAAGATATCTGCCACTTCATTTGTACTCCTTCATTTGGTATGCACAAGTATTACCAGGAGGGCATTTGGGGTTTCCGACTCCATAGGATGAAGGAAGTACAGGAGACTAAATAAAATAAAAGGCACAGTTATTTCATGCCATATGTTCAAAAGCTATTCGGTCAGGCGTAATAAAAATGTTCAAAAGAACAAAAATGCTTTAAATATATGGATAAGAAAAGTTGTCTGTAAAAGGCTGGATTTTAGATCCAACCTGTGCTGTCCTTTGCCTTTCTCACATTACACATTTCTGCATTCTTCACAAAGAAACTTGTCTGCCTTAGAAGAACTTAAAAGCGTTGTACCTTTCCAATGAGAGGTTTTGCAATTTTCCCCTTTTGAATCTCAAATGTAAGTATCTCATTACTTTGTAGTGCCCTGGTATAGCCTGGAAATAAAATGCAGATTTTTCCTGAGGCCAATTCATAATGACACCATCCCTGGAAGTGCTTTAATATGTATACATGTGGTGCTTAGGGAAAGGGTTCAGTGGTGGACTTGGAAGTCCTGGGTTAACAGTTGGACTTGACGGTCTTAAAGGTCCTTTCCAACCTAAATGTTTCTGATTCTATGACACCTCACAAATTCTAGCAATGGAATAGCTTTTCAGTGACCACCACTTACAGTTCACAACATACACGTCTCCATTCAGTGGGCTGAGTAATTCAGTTATTTCATATGGTGAAGAAGTTGAAGTCTGACTGTGTTTGAAGTGGATCAGAATTCAACATCGTTTTGTATCTAGCAGTGCTCCAAGGGAAGAGTAGTATATAATTCATTAATGAGTAGATGAAAAGGAGAGAAAACAAAGTAACTATTCCTAAATATAACTAGAAAGAGAGTGGGAAGAAACGGCATATAATCAGTTTTGGAAGTCCTTTGGAAAAGAAAAAAGGATATTGCATGACATGACACAAAATCATCATTGAGATAGAATTGATCTTAATTCTTTGGGCTTTGGGGAATATAGTGTCATTAGTACCAGATAATAGTAACTTGCATAGTAGTAATATTCTATAGATGTTAGAAAAATAACATTTAAATCTAGTCATGGATTATCTAAGAACAACTAAAATGCTTGACTTTAGGCACAATTTTCTGTATTGTGTTTTATGTATTTAAACTATACTGCAGCTGGCTGTTGATCAGATTGACACTAAACAGGTCTCATTGAACAGGTTTTTCTTAGTGGGGTACAACTGAACATAGAATCAGAGAATGGTTTGAATTGGAAAGGACCTTCAAACATTACCTAGTCCCACACCCCTGCCATGGGCAGGGACATCCTTCACTAGATCAGATTACTCAAAGCCCCATCCAACCTCACCTTGAACATTTCCAGTGACAAGGCATCCAAAACATCTCTGGGCAACATGCTCCAATGTCTCACCACTCTCACCACAAAAAAACCTGTTCCTTTTATCTAATTTAAATCTACCCTCTTTTTGTTCAAAACCACTGCTCCTTGACCTGTCACTACAGGCCCTAGTAAAAAGCTTCTCCACATTTTTCTTATAAACTCCCTTTATATATTGAAAGACCACAAGGTTTTCCCAGAACCTTCTCTTCTCCAGACTGAACAAACTCAACTCCCTCAACTGTTCTTCACAGGAAACGTGTTCAAGACCTTTGATCATTTTTGTGGCCTTACTCCGGACCTACGTTAACAGGTCCATGTCTTTCTTGTGCTGGGGACTCCAGGACTGATCAGTCTTACTGAAATATTTATTAAAAGGTTCAGTTTGTTTTGGCAGAATTTAGTTGATGTGCTTTTGTCATTCCAAAACCAACAACAAAAAATTCATAAAATTAAATTATTCCTAGTAGCTAGTTACCAGTATAGCTTACAACCTTCTTGCTGGACAGAAAATAATGAGCAGCAGATACCATCTGCTAACATCCCAGAGAACTTTGTCTTCATCATGTCTTTTAGTATTTATCATTTTCATATAAAGCTACCTATGTCTGTGAGTCATATAATTTCTAAGATTTCAATTTATTAGGTAATTAACAATTTATTCTCCTTAGGTTCCCAGTGACCCTGTTATGTCATCAAAATAGTGTAGCATCACAATAACTTCACAAATACTATATTAAGGGACCTGTCAGTTTATATGAAAATGCTTTCATTGCCCAATCTGAATTGAGAAAATGAAAAATTCCCTAATTAGTAAAAAGAAAAAAAAAAACAAAAAACCTCCCAAAAATGTTGTCTTCTATCTCCAAAGCAAATTATTCTTACCATTTTCATTTCCATTACAGTTGAAACATTCTTCCCAAGCAAAAATGCCTAAAGGACCCCAGTGTCTCTTTACTTTTACAAAATCAAAATATATAAATAAATAAATAAAGCCAAAAGAAAAAAATACAATAAACACAATACTGCAATTTTAAAAGTTTGTGTATATATATAAATATAAAATATCTTTAAATATACATTTGTATATTTGTAAATATACGTTTGTCCTAAAATTAGTAGGCTTTTGAAGAAAGAAATTTGTCAAAAGAAAGGCAGTAGAAGCAGAAATTACAGGTTTTTGGTGGTACAGAATATTTAAATATTTAAGCTATGTGCTTTTATCATTAGATCATCTCTAGTTTCCTGTTTTACTAATTTAAAAAGTCAGAAATACATTATATGCTTTAATGCAAATAATGTTACTTGCACCGCATTTGGATATCATGTTAGTTAAAAGTTGTGGTGCATTCTTTCTGCTTCAGGAAGTCCCCTTTTGAAAATTTAAAAAAATTAAAAGGAAACTGAGGAGACTTAAGGAGAAGCAACTATATTATGATTTGGACCTGGTAAGATACCTGATAGCTTCAAAGAAATGAAAAAAAGCTAGAAAGATTATTTCTCAGCAGTTGATCTTTATCATTGTCCTGGGGAAACCCAGAGGTGGGCAGAGGCTAATCTGGTTCGGCATCCACAGTACCCATGGTCCTAAACATGAGTAGAAATGGAAGCTTTCTGTGCTTTTTTTCCAGGGATCTACAGAGTCCTTTGAGGTCCCAAGATATTGGATCCATAACTCTATTAGCATAGAACCAATATCTGTTTTCTGTGTTCTTTTTAGACCTGAAATTTGTGCAAGAGCAGTTGAGGAAACAGTACTAAATAAAAGCAGCCCATACCTTCCTGGGCATGGCCCAAATGGTTAAAACTAAACCCCGATGTTACTAGTTCAGAACAGAATTTGGTGCAGTTGTATGCAAGGCAGTGCAGTGTGCCTCAAGTCATACAGCACATCATTTCTTTTGGCAGAGTCTGAAGATATTTGAAGGACTCTGCAATGCATAGACAGCATATATAGTATGTAGTTAGGTACTTTCCGTCTTTCTTCCTTCTGTACACAAACCTCAACATCTGTAGCATAGATATACAATTTAAAGCAGATGAAGATTTCTGTATTTTAGGCTGTACAATTCTGTTTTGTTATAGCAGTTTGTTGGTAATGTCCTTGCTGAGGAAAAAAAAAAAAAAAAAAAAAAAAAAAAAGTGAGAGATATTACATCCAAAACAGTTCATTTTTTCAAAAGCATTTCAGTTACTCTGGAATACATTGATGTCATAATTTCTGTGACAAGTTGTGCTGTGCTTTCCCAGCAGAAGGAGCAGAAGGTCTGGAGCAACAAGGCTGTCTTTCCTTTTGATCACTCCAAGTGCTATATTGAAATACCTTTAATGCAAAGTACACACTGAAATGCTGTCATTTGAGCTCGGCTCTTTGGAAAATCCTTTAAATGTCACATTTGCACAAAGAAGCCTACCATTAAATAAATTAACAGCTCTTTTATAATGTAGGGTTGCACCTATCGAATTCCTTGAAAATAAATTTAAAAACAGTAGGTAAGAAAAGTGGATTAATGGGTTAAATCTCTTTACACATTATCACTCCAAAAATCAATCTCCTGTTTCCCCTCTGGCAAAATCACTATCCTTAGCTTTCTTTTCAAAGATCTGTTAGATTTTTATGAGTCTGGAGGAAAGCTGAAGGACTAGGTGATGACTGTGCTGAGTGACAGATGATTCACCTGTTTTACTGTTTTAGGCCTTCCCCAATTAGCACAGACTATTATATATTGCTTTTGATGTTGTACAGTTAATTACGGACCTACCAATAAGTTATTAAGAGATTTGTGAGCTGTTTGGAGAAGTTGGGATGTTTTCTTTCTGGTGTGGAGTTGGAATTAAGCCGCACTCTGATGACAGTCCTTCTCGTGCCTATTCTCTCCTGTCAGTGAACCTTAAATCATGAACCATAATATCTTATATCCCATCGCCTGTCCTCATTTCTGCATTTCATGATTTTTTTTTTTTTCACTAAGTGTAAGCATCCTTAGGGCATGTTTCTCTTTCTTTACTTACCCCAAAGTGTTTTAACCTTGTGCCTTCAAAGATCTTCTTTTCACATCCTGCTCCACTAGTGTGTTTAGTCATGAAATTGTACTTTTTCTTTCATAGAGTATGTGCTTCCTCTTTCTCTGCCATAAGGAGCTGCCACAGTTAAACATTTATTTGCTTTTTGCAAAATAATTGGTGGATTGTTCATTCTCTTCCAGCACTTAAGCTCGTTAATTTTTACTCATTAAGGATTCTGAAGAAACCTTTCTGTTTGCTTTGTGATGTTTGGAAAACCAAAGATTTCTCTTTTCCCTGTATCAAGGACACACAGTCTATCAGTCTTGGCACAAATTCACATTAGATTGTCTGTATGAAAATATTCTACCAGATCTAATTTTTTATTCTGTTTTCTTTTCCTGTTTTATTTTTCACTTTCTGGTCTCAAGAAACTCCTGCATTCCCAGAGTAACATAGGCAGATATAATCCTTTATGTTATGCTTATTTAGCAGGCTACTTCATGAAAGAAATTTCTGGAAATTAGTACTATCCAGGAAGACCCTGGTATCTGGTATCACTACAGCGACTGAATGGCATTTCAGAGTTTGTGTGCAAACACAATTGTCCTGTTCATTTAGTTTCCTTGCCCTATAGAGTCTATGAAAACAAACCAAAACAAAAGAACCAAATTAGGTATACTTTTTTAGCCTGACTTTTTGTGAAATATGCCTTTATATGACATAGCTTGTAAGACTGGAGTAAAGGCAATATTGTTCAGATGCTTTTAGTAGTGTGAAGGTGATTCTTTTTCTCTGTATTCACACAATCAGAAAATTTGTTAGCAGAAAGTCAAGGTCCTTAACAGTATGAGGAGTAATGTTTATAGCGTAGTCTCTGCTGGTTTGCTGATGCAGCAAGCAGTAGGCTATTTCCTACCCATGTTAAACAGTTTTTTTAAAGAACAATCCAGACCTTTTAATTCCCTAAATATTGCCAAAAATTTTGGTCAGAAACATTGCTTTGTATCTCCATGAAGTCTGTGTAACAAAATTTTATTGGAAGAAGTTCCTCCCCTGGCCATGCTGGGTGTAATACTGCTTCATTTCATCTTCATATCTTGCAGGTGAGAAGGGTTTCTTTAGATATATTGATGAGGTCAAAAAAGTTACAAGGCAGAAAGCTCCCTGGAAGAGGGACAGGAAAGCACAAACAACATGTTACTGTAATCAGCACCAAATGGAGGATTATGACAGAACTGAATACATAAAAAATATTATTCCTGTCAGCTCTTCCTGCAGATATGAGAATAAATGTCAAATAAAATATATTTTAAAAAAAAGAAAGAGACTTAATATTTTAAATTTTAAATGTTTTTAAGCAGCTGCGAAAAGTCTCATGATCACTAGCTGTTATTCTCATGGGGGACTTCAACTTACCATATGTCTGCTGGAAATACAACACAGTGGAGAGGAAACTGCCTGGGAGGTTCCTGGAGTGTGTGGAAGATGACAACTCCCTGACAGAGCTGGTGAGTAAGCCAGCCAGGGGGGATGTCCCAATGGACCTGCTGATTGCTCACAGGGAAGGACTGGTGGGTGATGTGGTGGTCAGAGGACATCTTGGGCATAGCAATCATGAGATGATAGAGTTTTTGATTCTCAGAGAAGTAAGGAGGGGGGTCATCTGTCTGAGAACCTGTTTGACAGAGCCCCTTGGGAGGCAGTCCTGAAGGGCCAGGGGTCCAGGAAGGGTGGACATTCTTCAAGAATGACATCTTAAAGACATAGGAGCAGGTCATCCCCATGTGTCAAAAGACAAGCCTGCTGGGAAGAAGGCTGGCCTGGCTGAACAGAGAGCTTCAGCTAGAGCTCAAGGAAAAAAGGAGAATTTACCATCTTTGAAAGAAGGGGCAGGCAACGCAGGAGGATTATAAGGATGTGGTGAGGTTATGCAGGGAGAAGACTAGAAAGGTGACAGCCCAGCTAGAACTCAGGCTGGCCACTGCTGTAAAAGACAATAAAAAAGGTTTTTACAAATATATTAGAAACAAAAGGAAGGCTAAGGGGAATCTCCATCCTTTATTGGAGGGGGAGTGGGGGTGTGTGGGGTGGGGGGATCATTGCCACAATGGTTGAGGAAAAAGCTGAGGTACTTATTGCTTTCCTGCCTCAGACTTTATTAGTAAGACCAGTTACCCTCAGGGTACTCAGCCCCCTGAGCTGGAAGACAGGGATGAGCAGGAGCAGAATGAAATTCACACGGTCCAGGAGTAGTTAGTGACCTGTTCCTCCACTCAGACACACACAAGTTTATGGGGCTGGATGGGATCCACCCAGAGCTGCTGAGGAAACTGGCAGAATAGCTCACCAAGCCACCCTCCATCATTTGTCAACACTCCTGGCAAACTAGAGAAGTCCCAGTTGACTGGAGGTTAGACAATCTGGTGCCCAGCTACAAGAAGGGCAGGAAGGAGAATCCAGGGAACTACAGGCCTGTCAACTTGAGCACTATCACATGACAAATACAGGACAACAAGGTGATCAGGCCCAGCCAGCATGGGGTTATGAAAGGTAAGTCCTTGACAAATGTGATATTGTTCTATGACAAGGTGACACACTTGGTAGATGAGGGAAAGGCTGTGGATGTTTTCTACTTAGACGTAAGTAAAGCTTTTGACACCATCTCCCACAGCTTTCTTCTGGAGAGAAACTGGCTGCTCATCACTTGGATGGGTGTACTCTACACTGGATTAAAAGCTGGCTGGCTGGGCCCAGCAAGTGGTGGTGAATGGAGTCACACCCAGCTGGTAACTGGTCAAAAGTGGTGTTCCCCAGGGCTCAGTGTTGGGGCCAGTCCTGTTTAATATCTTTATTAATAATCTGGATGAGGGGATCGAGTGCACCCTCAGGAAGTTTGCAGGCAATGTCAAGTTGGGGGGCAGGAGTGTTGATCTGCTTGAGGGTAGAAAGGCTCTGCAGAGGCATCCAGACAGGCTGGATCCATGGGATGAGGCCAATTGTTCAACAAGGAGAAGTGCTGGGTCCTGTATTTAGGTCACAACAATCCCACTCAATGCTGCAGGCTTGGGAAAGAGTGGCTGGGAAGCTGCCTGGCAGAAAAGGACCCAGGGGTGATGCTTGACAGCCAGCTGAACATGAGCCAGCAGTGTGCCCAGGTGGCCAAGAAGGCCAACAGCATCCTGGCTTGTATCAGAAATAGTGTGGCCAGCAGGAAAAGGCAAGTGATTGTCCCCACCTTGTACTCAGTTGCCACTCATGAGGCTGCACCACTGATATTATGTTCAGTTTTGGGCCTCTCACTTCAAGAGGGACATGTAGGTGCTGGAGCATGTCCAGAGAAAGGCAACGAAGCTGGTGAAGGGTCTAGAGCACAAATCTTATGAGGAGTGGCCAAGGGAACTGGAGTCATTTAGCCTTGAGAAAAGGAGTCTGAGGGTAGATCTCATCGCTTTCTACAACTGCCTGAAAGAAGGTTGTGGCAAGATGGGTGTTGGTCTTGTCTCCAAAGTAACAAGTGGCAGGACAAGAGGAAATGGCCTCAAGTTCCACCAGGGGAGCTTTAGATTGGGTATTAGGAAGATTTTCTTTATGGAAAGACTTGTCAAATGTTGGAACAGGCTGCCCAGGGAGGTGGTGGAATCACCATCCCTGGTCGTGTTTAAAAAACACGTAGATGCAGTGCTTAGTGACATGGTTTAGTAGTGCACTTGGCAGTGTTAGGTTTATGGTTGGAGTTGATGATCTTAAAGGTCTTTTCCAACTTAAATGATTCTATGATTCTATGACTCTCTTAACAATTACAGAGAAGCATACCTGCCCTATTAATGAGAGGTAAGAATGGATTGTTGTTTGAGTAGGGTGAATCCGATACGTAGCTTAAAAAGCCAAACTCTAGTATTAATAAGTGTGGGCTTTGTTTCTTTTGTTTGGTTGGGTTTTTTATTTTTTTTTTTTTAACTTTTGCTTTGTGTTTATTTTTTAACAATGGACCAGTACTGTTAACACAGTGTGGTTAATACAGGAAATATAACTGGTTCATTTTGTAATTTGGTGTTATCTAAATGTTCTCCTGGGACTGGGAAAGGTATTAAATAAAATAAAGAAATCCAGTCTAGATTGCAGACACCAGAATCTTTTACAACCCAACTGCGAATGACTTGTTCATACAGTTATGAAAGATGAATCAACGAGTCTGAAATAAAAACATTTCAGTGTTCATGTGTGGACTGATGTTGCCATTATAAGTACTTTCTAGGAAATTTTTAACTGCAACAACAATTTTATGAATCCAATTGCAGAACAATTTATACATGATATTTATCTCAATTTTTGCAAAACATTTGTCAGATGACATGTCAATCACAGTGTGCTAGTCAACATTCTGAAGGAGGAACTCAGTCTTCTTATCTCAAAATACCACAAAGAAAGAACAAAGGAAGATAGATGGAGGTAAATTGAAAAAAAGATGGGAATTAAATTACACAATGAATTACTTTTCTTTGCTTCATTCTCTGTCTCCTTTGTTTCTTCTTTTTTCATGTTTCTTTCTTCATCTCTTGATTTTTTCCTTCATCTTGCTGTTGTATTTTTATTAATAGCATACTATTATTGTTCCTGAATCTTTCCAGGTTCTTTCTGGGGGCTGTTTCTCATAGCAAATAAAAGATAAAAGCTAGCTGTGTTGAACATTTCTTCTCTGATTTCTTTTATGTTTGGACTTCTCTTAGAAAATTTTAATAATAATGCTAGACTAACATCTCCATCTTGTCTACTAAAGTGACTAGTGGAGCTTTATAGGGAAAAAAATCTCAGTGGCAGAGGAGGTGATGCATTTGACATAATGGATTTATTTCTTATTAATATACATCTGTATGATGCGTATGAACATATAGAATATCTCAAGTGTTAAATTCAGAAGCCTTGGACTCCCAGTTTTATCCTGTGCCCAATTTCTGTTGTGACCTTCAGTGTATGCAGTAAAGTTTCAAGGCAGTTTTGCTTTAGTATGGCTTTGCAATAGTTAATCACCTTATATATTCAGAAGGCAGAAATTCTTTTGAGTGCATAGGGTATAAAGAATACAGATTGTGAGAACACATTCTGACATGGGTTCAATATACACTTGTGTCAGTTCATTCTGAAAGGAAGGACTCTCATTTTGCTTGCAAATTTTTACCTGTATTGGTTCCACAGCAAAATGCTGTGCGCCAGAGTGCCCTGTCTATATAAACCAAGGCAGTGTGATGGAAAGTGATCAATCACAAGTGAGTTTTTAATTGGTAAAATATTTCATAATGCTATGCTTTTTTGATTGGTTAAGCCTAGATTCACAGATCTGTTTGTGTTAGGAGACACATTTGTTTTTCTCCTTTGTGTTTTTGTTTCCCAATTTCTATCCTAATCTCTGTCACTCCCATCTCTGTTATCTCCAAAAACCTTTCTAACATTTTTAAAATATGTCATCACTAAATATGTCAGATTCAGAACTGTTTTTAACGTTCCTGATGTCTCTTTTTATTTTTTTCAGATCTGGCCCAATATTCCCTAAAGTATTTTCTCATATGTATTAATTCATTTTTTATGGCCTCCTTATCTCCCTTCTGATTGTAAATGCTTCAGAGTGAGTACACGTAGCTACTTAAGATACTCACACAACTGTACAAACTACATAATTATGAGTTTCTAAACTAGAATTATATACCAGACCACAGTCACTTGCTCTTACTGTTATTACTACATTGTTCCAGATGCAAACATGATCATTTTGCATTTCTTTTAAAGCAGAATTCTGTAACTTTGTAACACCCACTACTGCATAACACCAATTGTTTTAATGACTACTGGAGATCGCTTTTGCAGAGCTGTGTCATGAACACCCTTTCCCGGTACTTGTTTTTTGTCTGTTGTATGGCAGCTTCTGAGATCCCAAACACACTTACTTACTGAAGCAGCCACTTCTCATACTTCTCCTTCACAAACTTCGGAGACTCCATGGCAGTAATCAAAGCACTTACTCATTTCTACTGCTCTGCTTTCTTTAGTCTAGACTGTGTTGTAGTCTCTCTTACTTCAGCTGGCTACCTTCCTCAAACACCATGCTACGTTCTCTACTGAAAATGCCTCGAGGCACTATACTATTGTCCTCAGTTAAAAGCAATAACCCCCCCATTTTGCTAATATCCAAGTCTGTATGATTTTATTGTCCTTTCATGGATGCTACATCATGCATTAAATGAGCTTGGTGTTGGCTGGGGTTTCTATGCTAATGACAGCTGGAGAGAAATCTGGACCTTTCTTTGCAGCAGGTGACAAAAAACTAGTTTCCTGGAAACCTGTCACCTGAAAAACTCCAGTCACTCAAAGTAAGATTCACAATCTCTGTACATAGATAAAGAAAGCTGTTCCAGTTTCTCCGTATGACAAATGGAGGTAGATGACTCCTAATTGAGGTGCTCTGAGGTGCCCTTTGGAGTTTCTTACTTTTATTCTTTGGATATATAATGAGCCTAAGCAATTAGCTAAGGCTCCCAAATTAGGTGTCTAATGTAGACACCATGAAAAGAATCCTCTTCCCCTAGTTATAACAGAATATTATGCATTGCCGTCTGTAGGTCTAGTGAAAGTCTTTGGAAGAGGCCCCAGCTGGAAAGAAAAATAATATCTTTAAACAACTTCAATTTTATAGTCATAAAACTTTTTTTTTCCACCCTTTCTTAAAAATATATATCAGGCAGTGAATTTCCAGCTAATTTGGAATTCTGCATAGTTGACAAGCCTATGAGTCACTAGCATGTATACATTATATAAGATACCATTTATGTCTGTACAGAAAATCATCTTTTTTTGAAGGTTCTTGTCTTCTCTTATAATCTAAATGATTCCTATTTCCATGTTAAAGGGTCCTTATATTTGTACCTGGGGGCTAAATTATGTCTAACTTGCTTAACTTGCAAATCTTGACCTAGATTTGGACAAAACCCCCCAGATCTTTTCCCATTAACAACGCCAATTATGGAACAATCCTACCATAATGCAGCATGAAGCACTACAGGTTTTTTTTTCTGTATCATCACTGTACTTCATGCATATTCCAAGTTAAATGCATGGAAAAGGCATAGACTGCTGCAATTGATTCAGGAGGTTTGCCAGGCCGCTGTGTGGAGGATACTGTAGGTCAATGATACATTGGTACAGAGGGCAGACATTTACTACACTCATCACTTCTGCCACCATCTAACCACATATCTTAGATGCATAATAAACACAGCTTCTCTCTGGGCTTGATTACCATACTTCAAAGGCTGTAAATTGTTTTCTTTTAGCTTGTTTTAAATAATGAGCAAGAAGTAACGACAGGGATTTTAGAGAAGGAAAATAAATAGTAAACCCAGGAATTTAGCCTAACAAGACATCTGAATCAAGCTAATTTTCATTCCTTAAGAATATTTATATTTTTATTAGTAGCAAATACTAATGAACTCCAAGATATCAAACCTGAGCTGTAAATATATTTTATACATTATATATACATATGTATCTGTTAAAAACCTTTCAATATTATGCTACCATAGTCAGCTTTGCATAGTCTATATTTAAGCCCAATAAGACACCTTTTTAGTTAATGAATTAATGTTCTTACAAATCTGTTTTGGCCTTTTAAGCCACTACTTAGAGGAAAAGAATGTGGCATTCTATTGTTTTGCTTTAACTCAGTGTTTTGCCTGTCATAGTAAGTAAATTTAATCTGCATTATTAGTAACTGTCAACAGCATACTCTGAGCAGAAGGCAAATACAGCAGGTGGTATAAAAAGAAGAGATGGCTGAAAGCAGAAAAGCAAAACAAATGATTGCCAGGAACTGCTAATCTAGTTATGCATAAATTTAAGACAAATTAAAATGCATGCAGAGCTTTCACTGAAGGTGAATACTTGACAGAAAAGGAGATAAACTGACCAATTCTTGCTTTAATACCTTTTGTCAGAAATCTCAAGTGCTAAAACCCCTTTATAATATTCTAATTGCTTTAATACAACTTCTATAAACTTAATCTGTCAGACATTTTGAACCTCCTAAGTGATGGCTCATCAGACAACAAACTTGTGGTGGAAAGGACTGTTGCTCTGTTTGCTAACACATAAAATAGGTGACCCTTTCAGTTTACTGTTCTTTACATTGGTCAACATTGAAACTTCTCAAATGTTATTGCAGGTAATTAGCATCCACATGATCTCTCTTGTGACAGTTAAAGGTATTAGAGAAAACAGTCTCAAAAGACTTATAAAGAGTCATAAAAATCATGCTGGATGACTATTTTATATTTCATAATCAACTGTTTTTCAGTAACATGTCAAAAAAGGGTATGCAGACAACTAGGACTTTGCCAAAGAAGCAAAGTTTGTCGGCTTCCTTGCTTTTAATTCCATTTCTGATGATGTGTGTGGATTTGGAGAAACGTGCCAAGCCCTTCAACAGTTCCCCAGAGCCTGGAGGGCAGTCTGCCTGGAGCCTGATGCAGAATTTAACTTCTGCCAAATCTCACTTATTCTGCATGCCGGATATTCAACTTCTGGCACTCAACAGAAACTCATTCAAAATAATTGGTTATAATGAAGGTTGAAGATAGTTTGACCTTAAAGCATGAGATGGCTGCTGCTAAAGAGTTCTTAAAATTCCTTTGATACCAGTGGAACAATTATCTCAGTCTCCTGTAAAACTCTGGAATGACTTGGCCCACCTTTGTTAAAAATTTAAACAACAAAAAATCTTCTTCATTTTAAATTAAAGAACATGCTAACAAAACCTGAAGAAACAAGAATATCTTTATTCCAAAAAGTTCTCTCAGTTGTGTATCTTACCTAGATTAACAGACAAATAAGTGTACCTTCAAGGCTCAGTAACATCTGGATTGTCTACAGCAGGGGTCCTCACACTTTTTAACCAGGGGGCCGGCGCGCGGATGCAGTGGCAGGCAGTCATCTGCGGCTGCTTGGTTTCCCCCCCAACCCACAGCGGTGTGTGTGTGTGTCTGTAAATACCGGGGCCCAGATTGAGGACCCTAGGGGGCCGTATCCAGCCCGTGGGCCATAGTTTGAGGATCCCTGGTATACAGAGTGACTTCTCTGTCCTACCCACATGATATATAGTCCTTTGCACATTTCTTTACTGAAGTCTTTATAAATGTAACACATGAAAATGACAGGAAAAGAGGGTTTGAATAAGCAGGAATGCCAGCCCTCCATAACATATCAAGCTTCACATTGGTAAAATGGCTCCTCTGAGGAAATTCCACCTCCACAGAGTTAAGGAACTTTACAGACAAACCCCCATATTTGTTCTTTGCTTTGACTTGGACAGTGCAACAAGGATGTCAAGTGGGCCTTGATAATCCAGGGCAGTAAGGCTGACTTCAGAAAGGCTCCACTTGCAAATGCCAGCTGCATCGGGTCTCTAACACCACTTACTCAACCTGCCACTGGTGCCAGTGGGAGCCAGAGCAGCCGTTAGCAGTGTAGCAGAGAGAACGCCAGGATCCTTTGGAGCTGCTAAACTTCTAAGGAAAAGAGTTACAGAAGAACTCCACAGGAGCTCTGCAACATGCAGGGAAGTTAGTGTTCAGATACTGCAGCGTAATTAAGGCAACTGGGGCACAATGTTTCACGTTGTTTAGAACAAAATCCTAGATAAAGTCAGTCTTTGGTTGTGCTTTGCATAGGAGTTTTTCCCTTTTGACAGTTCTACAGCACAGATGGTCTCAGAGCTCTGTCACCACTACACAGAACCCTGTAGAGAACTTTTTTTCAGTTGTGATGTCTAAATTACTTACATTTTTGACTTTCCAATGTTACAATTGATAATTAAGTAAGCTGAGTAGCTTTATTTAAGGACTGAAAAAGAAAAGCTTTCATTCTGTTAGACTTCTAAAATCAACGTAAAGCTTATCCTCAAGAGTTTTAATTGTGTTGAAGGAACTGTTACCTTCCTGATTTTTTAACACAAATTTTGCTGTATTTCTTATGAGAAAGTGCTTTTTACTTTACTGATGTAAACTATTCATGGACACATAGGTGAGTGTGGGAATAGACAATAGGCACACAAGACATATGTCTCCATTCCCAGCTGCATCTGAGTCACGGGTAAGAAAAGAATGCCCTGGTTAATATGTTCCTTCACATTTTAAAGTCTAATTATTTTGGAACTGTATAACTGGAAAAAAAATTAATCATTCTATGAGCTTCCTAACACTGTCAGTCCTGTTAGGGCTGTTGTGCCTTGCAGCATAAATTTTATGAGATAGTATCAATCTCTTGTATTAAAGAAAAACAAAAAGGAACAGTCTTTTCCTGCAATTTAAAGCTAGAAAACTCAAAAGGAGAATAAAGAGAAATAAACTGCCACATTTCCTTTTGTCTTCATTAATACAAGTACTTCTGTTTGGTGACCTAGATATGTATGTATTTCCCTGTGCAGTCTACTGTTAAATTGTAAGTCACAACCATAAGCGGACGTTAAAGGAAAAAAAAGGACTCGATTTTTTACCAGAATTAACAGTTTTATGGCTATTAGCAATGCTTGTGCCTTAGAAAAAAAATACCCCTGATAAAACAGATTCTAACCTTATCATTTAAAGTGTAAATTCTCCTTGTTGTTATAGAGAATAGCTCCTATGCAAACAGGTCTGGTAATAATTACACGTGATAGTCTATAATGGAATGGGAAGGATTCATCTTTCTTTAAAGCAGCAGGTATGTCTACTTTGTCTCATAGTTTCAAATATAGATGGAGACAGTGATCAAACATGGTGTGACAATTTCCACAATGTCTCCCTGTGGGAGCTATTAAAATTCAATTTATGCACAAAAAAAGTGTTGAGTGCCTAGCCTAGTGAAAATTGTATGTCATCATCTAGAAAATGTGGAATTTAATCTTGTAAAAAAATAGAAAATATATTTCATAGAGATTTTTACAATTTTTTTCTTCACTGAAAAGATTTTTTGGTCAGTATCTTTCCATTAACTAGTTGAGAGTGATGGGTAAATCAGCCCTCCAGTGTCTCAGTCTGAAGCTTCCTCTCTTTTCCAGCATTATATAGATATGCTCAGTTCTAAAACCGTCAAGGCCAATTCATTTCCAAAAAGCATAAGATAAAGTTAAATGGTGGAAGAGTGACTGAACTGTGTGACATTGTTCAGGAGTCCCAGTACCAACTTGCTGGAACAATAAAAATTATTGCCACTCAGATTCCAGACCTGCTGTAGTCAGTTGGAGTCTTTATTACAAGGTTATATCAACCTGCCTTGAATTTGGGTAATAACAGAGTATTCTTCATCAAAGGTTTTTAATAAACATCAGTTATTGAGAGTTTACTTCTGAAAGGTCTTTTCTTAATTCTTATTAATAAGGAAATATCTGCATCATACTCTATAAAGAACATTTCATTAGAATACAATAAATAAATTTAAATCATTGAGGATTACCTACATTAAATAACAAGAGGAGCTCAACAGAAAATACCTTGTCTGTGAACTTGAGCAGGAGGTTGATGTATGATATTGTGCACTGTCCCAGGCCGAGTGACAGCACTACCTCAAGGCTGTGAAGGGGAAGGCAAGACTGAATTCAGACTTGGGCTGACACAAGTAACTCATGATGATGGAGACTGGACCCTTGCTCCTTCTGGGTGTAGAAGGAAGTACTTTTCCCCATCATCTGACCTGCCTCTACATAACAGTGGTGTTGGAGAATGAAGAGCATGTGAATAACAAACAGGATCCAGGAGAAGCCAACCATGCAGTTGATCCTAACACCTACCTGTCTTAGAACCCATGCCACCAGAAAAGCACATTTGTTATTTAATTAATTAAAAATTAATTCCTTGCTTAGAAGCACCAAAATGTCCACTTGCCATCCAGACAATTTGTCTAGAGAAGTTTGCTGCCTTCCAGGAGCTCATATTCACGACATCACTGAGAGGCTGCCAAGCCTGGTGAACCCTACAGATTGCCATCTGCTCCTACTATTTCGTGTAGGGTCTAATGATACTGCAATGAAGCTACTTAGAACCACCAAAAGAGACTATATGTCCCTTGGAGCAATGTTAAAAGGATGTGGAGGGCACGTAGTGTTCTACTCTATCCTCCCAGTCAGAGGAATGGGATTCAGGAAGAAGGACATGAATTGAACAGAATGTCTGGATGGATGGCTGGGCTGTACTGAAAGGTTTTGGCTTCTGCTATCATGGATCAATCTTTGAGAAGCCAGGTCTGTTGAGAACTGATGGGATTCACCTGTCCAAGTGGTGCAAGAGGGTCTTTGCCAGCAAGTTCTCATCCTTCTGGGGGACTTCATTCACCCTGATGTCTCCCAGAAAAACAAAACAGTAATCTGTAAGCAATCCAGGAGATTCTTTAATAGTGTGTCAGGGATAATTTCTTAATCCAGGAGACAGAAAGCCTGACCAGAGGAGAAGAATTACTGGACCTGTTGCTTATTAACACAGATGAACTAATTAGAGACAACAGATTGGTGGTAGTCTGGGCTGCAGTTATTATGCCCTGATGGAATTCACAATCTCAAGAGATAAAGTCCAGGTGGTGAGTAAAGTCAAGACCCTGAATTTTAGGAAAGTAAATTTTCAGTTGTTTAAGGACTTAGTGGACAGGACTCCCTGGGAAATTCAGGGATAAAGGAGCAGAACAGAGCTGGCAGTTCTTTAAGGAGATTTTTCTTAGAGCACAAGAGCTCTTGATTCCTATATGCAAGAAATCAGGAAAGGAAAGCAGGAAAGGAAAGCAGGAGATGAGCATGGCCTCCTGGTCAGAATAAAGTGTAAGAAGGAAATGTATAGGCAATGGAACCAGGGGAGTGTATACTGAGAATATAGGGATGCTGCCTGGATGTATAGGGATGGGATCAGGAAAGCTAAGGTACAGCTAGAGCTGAATTTGGCAAGGAATGTGAAGAATAATAATGAGGGTTTCTACAAGAAAGTTGGTCAGAAAAGGAAGATTAAAAAAAAAAAAATACCCCACACCCAATATATAAGATAGGAGAATAATTGACAACAGACATGGAAAAAGCTGAGGTACTCAACAACTTTTTTCATCTCAGTTTTTATTGAGAATCACTCATCTCACATTTCTCAAGTCCTTGAACCTCAAGGTAGGGACTGGGGAAACAAAGTCCCTCCCATTGTAATAGAAGATCATGTTCGAGACGACCATAACATTCACAATTCCATGGGACCCAATGAGATGCATCCCAGGGTCCTGAGGGAATTGGCAGGTGTAGTTGCTAAGACACTTGCTATCATATCTGAAAAGCCATGGCAATCAGGGAAAGTCCTCAGTGACTGGAGAAAAGGGAATATAATACCCATTTTTAAAAAGGGCAATAACGAGGATCCTGAGAATTATTGATCAGTCAGCTTCTCAGTGCCCAGTAAGGTTATGGAACAGTTCCTTCTGGAAGTTATGTTGAAGCATATGGAAGACACAGAGGTGATTAGAGGCAGCCAACATGGCTTCACCAAGGGCAAATTGTGCCTGACTAACTTAGTGGCCTTCCACAATAGTGACTGCAACAGTGTACAAGGGAAGAGGTATGGGTATAATCTATTGAGTATAATCTTACCTGGACCTCTGTAAGACCTTTGATACAGTTCCCCACAGCATTATTACCCCTGAACTGGAAAGATATAGGTTTGTTGGATGGACTTTAGATGGACAAGGAACCGCTGTATGGCTGTGTCCAAAGAGTTACAGTCAAGAGCTCAATGTCCAAGTGGAAAGCAGTAACGAGTGGTGTCCATCAGGGGTTTGTACTGGGACCAACACTGTTTAATATCTTTATCAATGACATAGTGGAATTGAGTGTACCTTCAGGAAATTTGCAGATAACCAAAATGAGTGGAGCAGTTGATTTGCTTTAGGGAAGGGATACCATCCAGAGGGACGTTGAAAGGCCTGAGGAGTGGGCCCAAGGTCCTGCACCTGAGTCAGGGTGATACCAAGTATCAGTACAGACTAGGGATGGATGGACTAAATGGAACTCTGTGGAGAAGAACTTGGGGATACTGGTAGATGAACAATTTTATGTGCTGGCAACATGCATTTGCAGCCCAAAAAGCAACCATATCCTGGGCTGCATAAAAAGAAGCGTGGCCAGTAGGCTGAGGGAGGTGATTTTCCCCCTCTACTCTGTTCTTGTGAGACTCCACCTGGAGTACTATACCCAGCTCTGGAGTCCCCATTAAAATAAAGACCCATCCATTAGAGTGGGTCTAGAGGAGGGCCACAAAAATGATCAGAGGGCTGGCTGGAACCCCTGTCCTATGAAGAAAGGCTGAGAGAGCTGGGGTTGTTTAGTCTGGAGAAGAGAAGGCTCCAGGAACACCTTATTGCAGCCTTTCTTTATATAAAGGGGACTTATAAGAAAGTTGGGGAGAGGCTTTTTACCAGGGTCTGTAGTGATAGGACAAGGGGCAGCAGTTTTAAACTGAAAGACGATAGGTTTAGATTAGATATAATGAAGACATTTGTTGTGGTGAGGATGGTGAGGCACTGGAACGGATTGCTCAGAGAAGCTGTGGATGCTCCATCCCTGGAAGTGTTCAAGGCCAGGCTGGCCAGGGATCTGAGCAACCTAATCTAGTGGAAAGTGTCCTTGTCCATGGCAGAGGGGTTGGAACTAGGTTCAAAGGTCTCTTCCAATTCAAACCATTCTGAGTCTACAATTTTATGATCCATTGTAACACTCATGATGATGATGATTATACATATTTTATCATATTGATACAAGTAACACTTTCAAAGCTGCTACACTTAAATTTATGCATTTTACTTTTTGTATTTAACATGATTTTGGAAAATAAATACTAAGTTTCATGGCATCAGCATGGCTTACTGAAATGACAGCTGCCTGGGAATAGCATGACACTCTTTAGCAGGAAGTAATTCCAAGACCATTATATATTTGTTAGAAAATAAACAAAGCAATTCATTTTGAATGTTTACTTGTTAGCTTAGTGGAATATATACATAAACATTAAAATGCAAAACTGTACTTGACACTTTGATCCTGAACATGGCACTCTACTGTAGTGAAACAAGTCTTTCTCAACATTACATGCAACAGCAAGGTTTTTTTTTCTGGATTACTCCTTATAGCAGGCTTTTCTGTATGAAATATACTGGTGATACTCACCATCATTGCGAAAACTTTGGAAACACTGTTATGCTCCCGGTGAGTCTATAAGAAGTGAAGGCTTACAGTATTTTGCTGGTGCTGTCAAAACCAACTACTAAATAGCTTTATATATATAACATAAATTAATCACTATAAAATAATGATTTCTCATAGGCATCCTTTATCAGTGTGGATAGTTTAGAAACACTATTTAAAGTGTCTGTTAAAAATTCTATCTGCAGTTATTTATTGTGCTTTTTCCATTTTCTTTAACTATTTGCAATCCTGAAAAATGCTATAAGGTTTTTAGTTTTCAGTATACATTTTTTAAAGTGTTGGGTTTTGGTTTTTGTTGTTGTTTTTTTTTTTTTTAAATAAGTTCAGTTGTACATTTGATATTACAAATATTTTTGTCTTGGAATTTTATTACTTTTAATTAAGCTATATCAGACAAAACCCTGTAAACCTGTCTTTCACACAATTCTTCTTGAAGATATATAAATAGATCATCTGATATCCTACTTCAGAGAACATTTTAAAGTCTTCTATATGTTACACTGCACATGGCTTTTTCTGAAGCATAACTTTTCTCATCCTTCTTCCTTTTAGTGAGACCAGTCAAGGACCTTAAGCACTCACCCACATCTTACCTGCAGGAATCACAAGAACTTTCTGAACTTTAGTATGAATTCTTAAACCATTCAGAGTTTGAGAAGCCTATTTTGTATAAATCTACACTTAATCAACTTATCATTGACATAAGCTAAGATACTATGTGTTAAATAAACAATGTTACAGTAGTTCAATGCCTAAAACATTTAAAACCAGGTGAGTGTACATGTATCACAAGTTCATTTGCCAAACTTACAGATTTCCCCAAGTCCTAGGCCAATTAACCTATAAAAAAGCAAACTATCACATGAGACTACTATTAGAGGCAAGATTTTTATTAGACAGAGAATTTTTTTTAATTTTGATTTAAAAAATGAAAGTCAGGATTTATTAGATTTAAGCTAATTACATCCTTGAGTATAAATGTCTAACTCCTATAGTGATTGTCACAGAAGCCTAAATACCACATTAGTGATCAAACAACATTTCTGGAGCTATGATTTCAATTATCATGTGTAGACCTACTTTTACAACCTTTTAACATGCTATTACAGCGTTGATGGGTAAGGGAACAGCAACTGATGTCATCTACCCAGACCTGTGCAAAGTGTTTGACCCTGTCCCACATAACAACCTTATCTGTAAACTGAAGAGACATGGATCTGATGGATGGACAACACGGTGGATCAAGAATTGGCTGGATGATCACACTCAAAGAGTTATGGTCAATGGCTTGATGTCCAAGTGGAGATCAGTGTTCTGCAGGGGTCCATACTGGGACTGATGCTGCTCAACATCTTTGTTGGCGACATGGATACTGGGATTAAGTGCGCCTTCAGCAAGTTTGCCTACAACATCAAGCTGTGCGGTGTGGTTGACACACTGGAGGGAAGGGATACCATCCAGGGAAACCTTAACAGATTTCCAAGGTGGGCCTGTGCAAAGTTCATGAAGTTCAACAAGGCCTAATGCAATGTCCCACATGGGGGTCAGGGCAATTCCAAGCAGAAATACAAGCTGGAGGGACAATGGATTGAGAGCAGCCTTGAGGAGACTTAGGGGTGCTGGTGGATGAGAAGCTCAGCTTGGCCTGGAAAAGTGCACTTGCAGCCCAAAAAGCAACAATATCCTGGGCTGCATAAAAAGAAGCATGGCCAGCAGGTCAAGGAAGGTCATTCTCCCCCTCTACTCCGCTCTTGTGAGACCCCACCTGGAGTACTGTGTTCAGCTCTGGGGCCCCCAGCATAAGAGGCACATGGACCTGGGGGAATGAGTCCGGAGGAGGGCTGCAAAGATGATCACAGAGCTGTAGCACTTCTTCTATGGAGACAGGTAGAGAGACTTGGGGTTGTTCAGCCTGGAGAAAAGAAGGCTCTGGGAACACCTTATAGCAGCCTTCCAGTGCCTAAAGTGGGTCTACAGGAAAAGCTGGAGAGGGAGTTTTTAGAAGACAATGTAGTGAAAGGATAAGGGATAGTGGGTTTGAGCTGAAAGAAGATGCATTTAGATTATATATTAGGAAGAAATTCTTTACTGTGAGGATGCTGAGACACCTCAACAGGTTTCCCAGAGAAGCTGTGGATGCCCCATCCCTGGAAGTGTTCAGGGTCAGGCTGGATGTGGCTTTGAGCAACCTAATCTAGTGGAAAGTGTCCTTGTCCATGCAGGGGGGGTTGAAACTAAATGATCTTTAAGGACCCTTCCAACTCAAACCATTCTATGATTCTATTTAACTAAGGCTTAGCAATCATACAATCTTGTCAATCTAAAGGAACAATTTTCTTTAAGTATTCAGCAACATAAATCATACTGTGCATCTAGGTATTCTGGAATTAGTGTTGCAAATTTAAAAAGCGTATCATTAACAGAGTTCTCTAAAGTGCTCTAAATACTGTTGTAGCCATTTCTCCAGAATTGACATCAGTGAAAGCAAAACAGGCATCTAGTTTCTTTTATGTTCATTTGTCTGTAGATTGAGATGATCCTGGAACATCATTAATTTGCAAAATTTTCATGCATCTTCTGACTGAAATATCACAAGGAATATATATGCCTAGGGATTCTGTAATTTTAATTGAAATTGAACCTATTTTGGAGACAATCTCATGTTAGCTTTTTAATGTCAGTTCTATATAGCTAGGTAGAATCTATATCTATTTGGCATTTTCTACTTTAAAATAATTTTTTATACCTTTTAGCCAGCCACAGATATTCAACTCGCCTCCAGAAATTCCTTCTTCTTTCTCATTGTTGTAGATCAACTTTAAACATGCATTTAATTTTCTATCTCTTGCATCTCATACATTTTTAGAAATTTTGAAAGAATTAAATAAGTAAGCTAATGCTTAATGGTAGATAAACTAATGGTCACATAAAGTAACTTTCACAAGATCTATTCAGGAGATCACTAACACAATATGGATTAAAGTCAAAAGCTTTTTTTATTTTATATTGTGTAACTTAATCATAGATTCCCTTCACAAACAGCTTTCTTCAGTTACCTTTTAACAAAGATAATAAATTTATTCAGAACATTAATAAGTGCTTGGTTCTGAAAATGTGTTAAGATTTTGAAGCTGTCAGTTCATGTTCTTGGCTGACCATTTGCCTTTACCCCCTTTGCTTTAAATTATAGTGACTGTTAATTTTGATCACATAATTTGATTATTTCCTTCTTGATGATTAAATTAATAACATTTTCCAAAACTGTTAAAAAGCAAAACTTGGGTGACAAGTACAATGCGTCATTCACTACGAGTTTTAACCACCTGAAAGATTAACTGAATTATTATTTTATACCAATTTGTGAAAAAGGAGAAACAAAAAGGCAAGCCATTTCTTGCATTTAAAAAACTGAAAAGAAGCCTCTCCTTGCTGTGTACAAGAAGTCAGAAGAACCAAGAAAGAAAATCTAATTCTTATAACAAATTTACTATTTCTGTGAGCAATACAGCTGTGGAAAAAATAAGTTTTATACAGGCAACTGTAACCAGGTTTATGAATAGCCATTGCAAGTTGTGATCTCCAAAATTAAGCTGTTG
This sequence comes from Falco cherrug, assembly GCF_023634085.1. Classification (NCBI taxonomy): domain Eukaryota; kingdom Metazoa; phylum Chordata; class Aves; order Falconiformes; family Falconidae; genus Falco; species Falco cherrug. Next base: position 54,019,971 of record NC_073699.1, on the reverse strand, counting down.
GTTTTTAAATTGGAAATATCAGGTGTAAATGTACTGGATTCAAAACATACGTGTCTATATAAAAATTACATACGTTATAGCTACAATCAGGCTAGCTTCAAAGGACCATCTTTGGGTGTGACTTACCAATTAAGGGAGAAGAAGGACCGAGGATGAAACATGTACCTGAAACTTTTTACCCCTTTTCTCAGGTGAGTAATGCGAAAGATTCTTAGTCTAGTTCATCATTGTTTTTCCCCACTCTCTTCTACAGCTGTCCACTGAACTGCCTATCTTTTTTGCTAGGTAACATCTAAAGAATCCCCAACATAATAAAGAAGTTAAGGGAGAAGGTCAGGAGGTGTACCCATATCAGTTAAAAATAACAGGCTGTTCCTCATCATAATCCTAATTGGAGAGTGTATGACTTTTTACATTTAGACAGGCATGAATGAAGGACATATGATAGAATGTCCTCAGTGTTCTGCTTCTACATGGTGCAGACACAGATTATGAAAATAGTGGAAAGGGTAAGAATATAGATCACTGATCATTTACTACGCTACAAGCTTTCCAACACTGATCTCAGCTAGATTATTAGGAAGACACAAGAAAATAGATTACTAGTGATATCACTCTAAGAAAAGATTATTCCTAAAGTCTAAGGGGAAAAAAAAAAAACCACAAAATACTCCCCAAAACAAAACAGAATCCCCTCTAAATTTAGTGGCTGGCTGATCACTTGAAAAATGAAGTTTGCATTATGATTTTCCAATATATGTATATTTTAATGACACTACTTAAGGCAAATGTTGTCATATGTGAAGTAAATAGGAATATGTTTTTTCATTTTTCTTGAGTCTGAGATAATTCTGGAGGAAAGCTAATAGCAGTATTTCCTTATAAATTCTGCATTCACTGCATGAAATACATGAAGTTTCTTGATTCAGATGACATAGTGTTCACTGGTTCACAAGTTTAGTGTATATAAAATTAAAATGTATATACCTGTCTCTGTTTCATATTTGTGGCAATTTAATATCAATTTCTGTTCTTTCTTTAAATGGAATTATTTAAAATGAAAAAAATAGTAAATATATAGATCAGTTTTAATATTACTGTGCATTTCATTATTTCCTATTTCTATATCATGTCATTTTTCACAGTGATATCCTCAGCTTTCAGGCTATCTTTATGAATAAGTATTTCCAGATTGCTAATATCTGTCATCCATAAAAGCTTTGAAAGATGGGTCTCAGCTATCCTTTTCAGTTCTTTCTCCATCTTCTAATGTGTTGAAATTTGGTTTTGTTTCAAGACAAATGAAGAACTTTCCACAGATGGGAAAATTCCATATTTTCATTAGGAGCCAGGTATTGTTTTAATAGGACAAACACTTTGTAGTGTAGATATATTCAATATAATATAGATAACAAAATATATTCATACAACTAGTGTTGATATAATTTAAAAGTTAGTATCTTGATATAATGTCCATCTGATGTGAAAATATTGCATTTATTTTTAGAGGAATCTCTCTGAAATAATTTTATGGAGATTTAAATCTCCTCTTAAAACATAATGATTTTAGTAAACTTGGATTTTGTATTATCTGTGAAATATTTTCAACCACTTCTAGAAAGTACCTCCTCTTGTTGTTCTAGTGAGTATACCCTTCCTGTGATATTTGTTTTCCAGACGCCAAGCAAGCACCAGGGAACACTCTCCCAGCTCCCTACAGGACCAGATTCCATGCCTAGAAAATACTATATCCACTCATTTTGAAGAAACATATTTTCCAGTCTAGCAATCTGACGCTTTTTCAAGTATTTTTTTTCACTGCCTACTGGGAGTCTGTTGGTGACTAAGGTATTTTCAACACAGTTACACAATGCAGATATATACATATCAAAACAAGACCATCCCACAAAACTTCAAAAATTTAGGGACTGCTTAGAATAAAGAATATCAAAATATGTAAAAACCAGCTGCATGGAGTATACAATGTACTGAGCTTTAATTGTATTTTTTTCAGCATTGACAATAGCAATCCAATTTGTTTTATAAATGAGCAATGATTATTTTTATATCCCAGCCAGTGTAGCCTTTTAAACTCATCTTTATCAATGTATGAGAATCAAGAATTCAGGTAAAAGTGCCATAGGCAGCCCCACTTTTTGTGCTAACCTGAGGTGAACCTTTTATAATTTGTTCCTCTCTAGGACAGAACAATTATTTCTTGCTGACATAAATACCTAACAAGCCCCTTCTGTCCTCGGCTGTATGTAACAGGGTTGTGCTTATGCTAATTTGATGCTGTGGGATCATAACCCCCTACTGATGCAACAAATTTTAAAGTGTTAACAAAATTACTGTAAGCATTGCAGAAAATGTAAAATAAAAGGTTGCTGTTTTCCAAATATGCCATTCTTGAAAGTATGCTGTGGAATTCTCAGTGTGTGCATCATCTAATAACAACTTATTTGCAATATAATTATGCAATTTAATAAAAGGAACTCTGCAGGAATATAAAAATTAGCGTTCTTCGTCTTACACGAAAACAGTTATAGTTGCTTTTATTTTCTTAAACAACTGAGGTTTACAGAGATTTTCCTACTTAAACTTTGCAAAGCTTGTGTTCACCCCTAAGGGGACTTAGAGCCGGCTTAATGCTCACGTTGTTAGAAAATGAAGATACTCCAGGGACAAGACAATAAAATAAAGCCAGTCTTTCCTCCACTGCAAATTTCTTCCCCATAATTCACTGATACACCTCCAAATTAATTTATAACACTTTGAACTTTTTTAAAATTACAAACTCCATGCATGTCTTGATTTAAATTGAAATAATGCAATAAATCAGTGCAATTATTTTTCCCCTTTTGCCATTATAATAAAATATATACAGCTGCAAAAAAGTAAAATACTGTCTGCTATAAACTGAAGGATGGTCAAGTCAAGCTTCATCTGATCCAGAAACAGGGTAACTTTGTCTAAAAAGAAGGTACAAAAACCATGAGTTTTCATGAACATATTTTTTCTTCTTAAAAACAGCACAGTATTTAAGCAAGCATAGAAAAGTAGTTTTAAGTGACAAGTATAGTGTTTCATTTTCTCCAGTAAATTGTACATTAGGTTTTTTTCCCCCATCTATTCAGGTACATGCTCTTAGGGAAGATGTAAACAGATAAATGGAGGTGCAATCCAAAGGGAAGTGCAGGAGGAGCAATTTTATTTTGTCTGCACAGTTCTTCTAGCTTCGTGTTTATTATTGCCTTGACGTTGCTCACTACTTGCGTTCTCCTGGCTCTTATCTTCTAATAGTAATCAAGACCTCTTCACACTGGCTTTAAAATCTGATTAGAATAATAGATCAACAAAAGGGATGTTTATACATGGATTTTACAAAGTTAACCTTTCATTACTCTCTAACAAAAATTAAAATATTTTTTTATTTAATTATGAAATATATAACCTCATTTTAGCCTTCTGTAGTGTGAAACTATTGAAGCTGACACTTCAATAGCATTTACCCATGGGCTGCTGACTCTGAGAGTTAAGTACAGGCAACTATCAAAGTATAGTCATCTTCCCAGGTTCTTCATACCTAATTACTACAAGCAAGAAGTTTCCTCCAGAGAGGCACCACTTTCATTCTGTATCTGACAGGTAGAAATTAGTTGCCTAATGGAATGGAATAGTTCTGCAAATTGAAGGAATTAAATAAGCTTTTTTTAATTTAGGCTCCTTTTAAATTAGAATTTGATTTGGATTCAAATGTGAGGTTGATGGCATAGCAGTGTTTATTCTCGAAGATTTCCAATAACTTTATATTGCTTTTTGTCAGTATATCATGGGTCTGCTGTCCTTTAGATAATATTGACAGATACTGTGACTGATGATGAAGTACTCAACTAGCTGCATATGACATCATGGAGTAAGTACTACTAAAGTGACAAAGCATCACAGATGAAAGAGAAAAGATGAATAAATCTAATTCTTCCTATTTCCATGAGATTTTTTTTTTAAAGTTATAGTAACATATAACATAAACATGTATAATATGATATCTAAGAATTAAATTCCTGTGCAAGAATTGTCATTGTAACTTCCCTTTCCTTTTGAGGTAGATCCCTGAGTTATATATGATGCTGGAAAAGCTCATGACTCTACTGAAATATGAACTTTTTAAATTAAGACATTGAAACATAACTGATATTATTAATTTCATTTCAAATAATTGAAAGCAAACCATTAAATGTTATTTATTTATGGTTTTCTTTCTTATGCACTTTATTTTTCTTTTCTTTCTGATGATTTTACTGTTTACCTACCCTGATAAACAATGTCTCTGAATTTATTCCACTACTTTAGCTTTAATATTTTACCTTCTGATAACATTTAAGAGAATGACAAGAACTTGAATGTTACCAAAAACTAGAATCATAGAATCATTTAAGTTGGAAAAGACCTTTAAGATCATCAACTCCAACCATAAACCTAACACTGCCAAGTGCACTACTAAACCATGTCACTAAGCACTGCATCTACGTGTTTTTTAAACACGACCAGGGATGGTGATTCCACCACCTCCCTGGGCAGCCTGTTCCAACATTTGACAAGCCTTTCCATAAAGAAAATCTTCCTAATACCCAATCTAAAGCTCCCCTGGTGGAACTTGAGGCCATTTCCTCTTGTCCTGCCACTTGTTACTTTGGAGACAAGACCAACACCCATCTTGCCACAACCTTCTTTCAGGCAGTTGTAGAAAGCGACGAGATCTACCCTCAGACTCCTTTTCTCAAGGCTAAATGACTCCAGTTCCCTTGGCCACTCCTCATAAGATTTGTGCTCTAGACCCTTCACCAGCTTCGTTGCCTTTCTCTGGACATGCTCCAGCACCTACATGTCCCTCTTGAAGTGAGAGGCCCAAAACTGAACATAATATCAGTGGTGCAGCCTCATGAGTGGCAACTGAGTACAAGGTGGGGACAATCACTTGCCTTTTCCTGCTGGCCACACTATTTCTGATACAAGCCAGGATGCTGTTGGCCTTCTTGGCCACCTGGGCACACTGCTGGCTCATGTTCAGCTGGCTGTCAAGCATCACCCCTGGGTCCTTTTCTGCCAGGCAGCTTCCCAGCCACTCTTTCCCAAGCCTGCAGCATTGAGTGGGATTGTTGTGACCTAAATACAGGACCCAGCACTTCTCCTTGTTGAACAATTGGCCTCATCCCATGGATCCAGCCTGTCTGGATGCCTCTGCAGAGCCTTTCTACCCTCAAGCAGATCAACACTCCTGCCCCCCAACTTGACATTGCCTGCAAACTTCCTGAGGGTGTACTCAATCCCGTTATACAGATCATTGATAAAGCTATTAAACAGTTTACCAAGTTGGGCTTCTTAGGCATTTTATTTTTCATTTTTTTGCTAATGTTCCTTAACATATAATTATTTTTTGAAAACAAAAGGATAAGTGTTCTTACATCAAGGACAACTTTTCATTTAAATTAAGATTTTTATTGTAATGTTCTTCACCTCATCCTCACTTATTTCCTCTGAACTTCAGTCACAAGTAGGTTCTCTGCTTTTGTGGAATAAATGTTCCAAGATCCTCTTTTAAAAATAGGTACCTTTGTAATGGTTGCTGCAAAGAATTGGATGTTCCAGATGGTCCAAATAATTTCTCTGTTCCTATGTCAGTCTGTTACAGTCCTTTATTTTTCTTGATTAGCTATAGATATTGTTCACTTTTTAACTTGTTCAGAACATGTGGAATTTGCTAAAAACCTAAGGAACAGACTTTAATACCTGCAATGCTATTTCACTTCTTTAGAAGGTACTTCAAATTCAAGCACAATTCCTGTGGTAAGTACATAATTAATTTTCTGGTCTATAGAAATTACAATGCAAGCATTAGCTACATACGTACAATAATTCATCCATCATTTGCAGTTTTCAGATGTGAACCTAGTAAACATTCTACTGCTTCTTCCATAAAGATGTTTTAAATTGTGAGAAGGTGAAAAGCTGGTTCTGAGCTAGGGATTACAAGCCAGAAAACCATTAAAAAGTGATTTGAACAGGAAAGATCATTGTAATGTGCTATATGTTGGCTGTTTTCATAACAAGAAAAGGCTGTTGTGCCTTATATTGACCAGCTTAGGGTCACAAATGCAGAAGTTCACATTTTCATTTGCCACAGTCTTGACTGCACTTTAGGTGTTTAGCACTGCATATATTCATTGGGCATCTAAATAGAGTAAGTATGAAGCTAAAACTACTGTTTCCTCTGAGTTTGTCCCTAAATAAAAGTACATTGAAAATCTGTGACAAATTTCAATTTTAACAGATGTACAGATAGGAAAAGGCTGCTCTAAAGCTGCTCAAAGATCCTGTGGTCACTGAAATGCTTGACAAAGGAAAAAAATAATACCTATTTTAGCTCAAAACAGAAAAGATCAGTGATGCTGACACAATCAGTCTGAAGTCATATAATGAAGCTATAGACCAAAAACTAACCTTTCCTGAATCAGTCTTTCATCAGAAAACAGGTTTTTTTGGATTTTTTTTCTTTTCTTTAGTGTCTTAATGCTTTTGTGTATTGAAATTAACCCTTTAGGAAAGGATGTGTGATAACTCATAGGAAGTCCCTAACTTATGTTAGTATCTGGAACTTAGTGTTAAAAACAGGAGAATGAAATCTGGAAATTTATGGGAATGTTAATTAACTTACACAATTCACTTTTATACTCAAAGTGTGGTAGGGTCACACAATGCTTGTTTTGTTTATTTCTCTGGGTAAAAATACTATATATTAATTCCAGACCATGAAAATTTAATAATTTTGGGGAAAAAATATTCTTTGAAAAAAAGAGTTTTGCGGATCTCTATTTCCCCTTCTCTGTTTTTGAGAACAGTATTCCCTAACTGAAAGTGCCCAATAGGGAATGCAGATAGAGCTAATAGAAGTATAACTACCTGAATGCCAACACGATAAATAGAAGCAAAGGAGGTCGTTACTCCCTAACTATTGTTGCATGTACACAGGCAACAGATCTCTTACATCATCTGCTCCATTAAATTGAATTGTGTGGGAAATGAAAATGTTTAGCATCAAACAAATCTTTAAACTGCAATAACATGTTTACAAAATCATGTGAATTTAGGCAGACTAACAATAATTTTAAAGTATTCTAAGTGTTTCTTATTATGCTTCAGTTTTTCTTTAAAAACTTTTAAAACAGGTTGTTTAATTTGTGTTAGTTGCTGGGTGGGTGGGGTGGGGGGGTGTTGATGGATTTTTGATTTATCCTTTAAGCAAATTTCTGTTTCTGCTAGGAAATAGTGTCCATATAACATTAGAGTATCAGCTTATAATTCTTGTAATAGTGTCAGCCCAATGCCAAGATTCAACTTTAGGAGAATCTAAATGTCCCTGGAAAGTGCCATCTAAAGTCAGATGTGAATTTTGCAACCAATTCCATTTTCCATAAATTTGAGCCTTAACTTTACATATGAACTCTATCACACTTCAGGTTATTCAAATTCTACATTCAGATTTGCTTGTCCCATCATTTCTTCTCTGGTGTACTTCTGGAAAAGAACAGGTGGTCATTTTAAAGTGCTGCAATCTAACTTTTGCAGACTGAGTACCTCATTGTCAGTAACAATGACAGTTTAGAAGGTGGCTCTTTTCTTTCTTCAGAATCCTTTTGATTATGCTGAAATTGCTAGTGCATAATTTAGCTCTGGTGAATGGTGAAGAAAAAATCTTTTGAAAGTGAAAAAGAAAACCACTGATTTTCCCACAAGTGCATTAAGAACTTAAGCATACATACCCAAAGCCTGATTTTGAAATATATTGAGTGTTTTCTTCTGTTGAGCATACTCAGCTTCTAGTGAAATTCAGCTGAGTCTGCAGATTGTAGCAGAAGAGGTCAATTTTGGAAGGTTTTTCCTTAAGAATGTCTGGTAAATATAAACAGCATGGGGTCATAAATAAAATTATTATTTTGATTCCACAGCTCTCTAAAATGTATAATGCTCCAAAATATCTGCCCATTACCAAGATTAAATAAAAATATGATTTATTAGGAGCTTACCATAAAGAATGTTTTGACAACAAAAGGAAAAAGGAGAGTTAAAGTGAAGCTTAGGACCTAAAAGCTTTAATTACTAAATTTCATGAAAAGAGTTAAGTCCCTGTAAAAAAAATTGCTCTAATTTGGAGAGCCTTTCTCAGACAGAAACAGTAGACAAATCCATTGAAAAGCTCTGGAATCTGTACTTCCAGATTTTTTCTGAAAATATGATAGTTGAGTACTCTGCATGGGAAAGAGATGGCAAAAAGGGGTGCTACAGCCCTCTGAGGGCTGCCTCTGAAATGCTGGCTAAGCACACAGACTGAGGACTTAGGGACCTAGGGACCTGTACCTTAAAATTGTAATAAATGTGTGATTCATTTGATTACTGATGATAGATTGACCTTTATGTCCTGTTCTGATTTGTATGAAACCACTCCAGCGTAATACAGGGGAAAACCCTTTTGCTCCAGGGGCTGAAATTCACTGACTTGGTTGCTACTTTAAAGAGCTCTTGAAGCTGTCAGCTGCAGTTGGCAAAGGAGAAACCAAGTGATGAGTCTCTGATTTGGGTATGAACCACTGCTATGGGATACAAGAAATCCTCCAGAGTATATATCCCAAAAGTAAAGTCTTAAACAGGGCTTTGCAATGTTGTCTGTATTCCTAAACATCAGTTTTTGTGGTACTGTCTTGAAGTGTTATGAGGTAAGATAACTATACTTTACAAACAGCGACTTTCACTAGCCTCTCAGTCACACCTGCATTAATCAGGTGTGTGATAAGAATGACTTAGATCATTATGATGTGATGTAATGTATGATCTGAGGGCAAATATCATGACGCATTTACAATTTCCATGACAGTTGATACTGAACTTTGGAGAATATATATGTATATGCTACAATAAAATATATGTCCTACAAAATCAAAGTCTAAACCCCAGGGACTGAGATTCATGTTATGGGATCTGCTCCTATGTACAATACTGTCTTATGATGCCATTGACTGTTGTGTGTAACACTTCAGTTTACATGGGTGTTCAGAAATATGGAAAATAAAAGGCTAATAAATCTATCACAAAAGTACAACAATTGCACTGTTACCTAAACACAAGGGCCATCTAAAAACATTTCTCATTGAAGCAGAAAAGGAAGAGAAACTTTGGAAGAACTAGTTTTATTTTAAAAATTTTATGTGAGAGTGACAGGCAGCCATTCATAGATTTTTTAATGTTTCGATTAAGTATGGGTTTGATTGCTGGGGGGGGGGGGGGGGGGAGATATTAAAGAAAAAGAGGGAAAAAAGAGAAAGAGACAGAAATTACTACTGCAAATAGCACTTGGGAAAGAGAAAAGATCAGAACATACATACTGTACACGGTACTTTATAGGGCAGTGAGAATAAGTTCATGCTGATATTGCTAAAAATGTTATTGATACCATATTCCCTAGCTACTGATTAAAGGCATCTTGAAATATTCGATTTTAAAAAAGCAGATAATCTATCATTATTTGCATAGTTATAGCAAGGTGCAAACTTTGTGATCTGCAGCAGAAAAACTTTTGTGACAATTGTCCCATTTGTCTTTCTGAAAAGAGCAAAACTATTAGAGTAGAAGATTTAGAACAGAGGTCTTAAAAATGCATCCAGAAGCTTATGTGACAAAAAATTAAGAATGTCTTTTTAAAGCTTTTTAAAAACCTTGTTTCAAGAGCTAGAAGCTTCTTTCTAAACTTGTTCAAAGACATTCAGAATTTTTCTCTTTGTTCCCACCAAGCCTTGAAGGCTTACAGTCTAATTTAAAAAACGAAAGTTTTATTTTCACAGGCTCAGACTCCTTGAAGACTAAGTAATTCATAGGAAAATCAAATTCTGTTGTATATGATGTGACATAATTACTTTTAAGAAAATTTAAAATGATGCCATGTAGTAAGTCTTTGGCTTTCACCAGCTCTTGCAGTAATTATCTGTCCTAGTCAAAGGCTTTTGGATACACGAATTGGTTATAAATCACTACAAGTATTCTTGGCATGCTCATAATTAGCTGATTTGTAGCACTTTCTGATTAAAATATAGCCTTTTTTTGGCTCCTGTCTGTCTGAAATAAGTTTGATAAGACAAAGAATTCTTGACACTTAACAAGAGTTGTTTTCAATCACATTTATGTGATATAGCTGTTCTTTGATGTTGCAGTTTAATACATGGTCTCAATTTTGCCAGATAAAAACCCAGAAAACCAAAACCAAAAAGCCAAAAAACCTCAGAGCTTCAGGACTTCACTGCAGATTTTATAAGCAACCTTTTTAGATTCTGGATTGCATTGTAGGTTCAATAGGTTGAAACCCCTTTTTTTAACATATCAGTGTATATGAACTTGAGTTTATTAAAAATCTGCCTACTTAGTACTGGCATTACCAGCTATCATTACCTTTCTTGTTATTTAATTGTGAAAACCAGACTAAATGTGACGCTAATAAAAACTGCATTGTAATATGTTGAATCTTTCAAGCCTGGTGTTTGTAAAGCAAAGCTGTCATTAGGATATAGCAAGGACATATGTTTCAAGCTGAAGATCTTTATGATGATCAAAGAAACTGCCTGATAAATATGATTCTTAGGTAATAACTGCGGAAATCTTGCCAAATTCTTGGGTTATTTGGTATATCTTTACTAGATAATTACTTCATATGGAATTTAAAGCTACTCAATAAGTTCTGTAATTTAGACTTTTCTCTTTATCACATGAAAATTGAATTTATAACAGGAAATAACTAAATTTTTAATTATTTTAATGAGCTCAGTTTTGTATAGTAAGAAGTTGTTTAATGTTTTGAGATACAATCTTTTCCTGAATTCTGTTTGTTCAATTTTTAAGGTACCCCTTGGACCACGCTAACAAAGCCTTGTAAATGCATTACCAGAATTAAGGCCATCTGAGAATAAGTATACCGCAAATAAAAAGGTTTTGTTACAAAACTTGTAGCTAGTTTTATATGATATGTTTAATATTAATAGTAAATCCATGCTAATGTAGCAGTCACTGAGGAGACCTTAAGAAATAATAGTTGTAAGAAGTGTAAAGTAAATGTAGAGGTTTTCTTTGATATTTTTATTTTCAGTTCTTTGGGAGTCCATTTTCCTGAGACTTTGTAGGAAGAAAATAGAGGATGCTTAGGAAACAATGTTTTTGCCTCATCCTCCTGTGACTGCATGTGATAACTGTAGCAATTCCTGATACGCTGTTCAGACACACAAAGACCAACTATAGACTGAAAACTGCTGCTGTGAATTATGACATTCTCTCCAGGCAAGGTGGAGAGAAACAATACATTTCTGTTCTTCTTCAAAGCTTAGTGGCTCTGCTGAGGTAGTGTACTTTTGTATTATGGTATAAGAAACTCTCTTAATGCCACTATTTTGCTCTTTCTTTATATATTTCATTGCTGTAGTGGCTCATATACATCTATCAAACAGGGAGTTTATGTCACTGACATGCTTGAGATGTGATGGAAAACAGCAGCAAACTCACTACAGCATTCACCTTCTAGTTCTCTGCAAATAAAAGTACATGATACAGTTTACTTCTGTGCCTATTTTAGAAAAATCAAAATTTGGAGTCATTCTAACTGAATCATTGTATTAATATTTACAAATTAATTTTTCCATGTCCTCTCCTTGACCAAATAAAATATAAACACCTGTCCATCAAGTGGCAAAGCTTCAACAGGAAAAGCAACAGAGACATTCTTCTGAGATATTTCACCAGCCATATGTTAATATAAAAATAAAAGACTTCTATTCTCATGTAAAGGAAAATGCAAGCAGCCATTCTCTGGATGGTTATGGAGCTATGGAAA